>NC_137465.1:119750529-120161299 GCF_964235325.1 Thermobia domestica
CAGCTCTTTTCCTACAGACTCCACATTTTGGAAAGATAAGTTTTTAAAGAAAAACACGAAGCACAAACATGATTCGTTCATTTTCGTTTAAACGAGTCACTGTCTGAATGATTCACGTTACTTTTCCCTGTCAGAGCAAATGAGAGTTCGTTTCCATGGCATCACAGAGATTCACAAGATTACCGTCAATTTTCTAGCCCGCACCACCGAACAAGCACTTAAAAGCTTCGACACAATTTACACCTCGACAACTTCAACAAGTACTATTTTTTGCTTTCTTTTTTCTAAAATATATATAACTTTGCTTTTTATGTTGAATACGTGTTAAAGGACGGTTGGAAAATATATAGGTAGAAAAGCTATAAGAACTCTTGAAAATGGATGAGTATTCCCAAGGTTATGGCTCCCCTAACTTAGTTTTGTGTCATTTCGCCCAAAAGTTGAAATTTCTCTCTTTTTTTTTCTTTCTTTCTTTCGTAGGGCTGTGGCAGAACAACTTCTTGAAATAAAAATATTAAATTTTGCTTTTACGTTGAAAGTAAGTAATATTTTCCGACCGTAATTGGTTCAAACTGAGAAAGCGTACAAAAATATACACAAAGGACTCGTGTGTATTTTTGTACATTTCTCTCCATCGTTGGAAAGTAACTATGTTCTACTTTAAGACCAGGTACAAAGGTCCTTTTCATAAAAGGACACTAGCCGCAGATTTATATTTTATTATAATTCTAGTTCCAGTTAATAGTTTTGATTGATTGATTGAGAAGGAGGACTGACATTCATTCACCATCTTCCATAATCATCCATCATCTTCACAAATTTCTACATTCAAATTACTATACTAGAAAACAATAATTTCTAACAAAATTCAGTGACTTGGACCTATATGTGCATCTGAAGGTACAAATTTTCAATGAAGAAATTAATTGAAGTTTTTAATAGTTATTTATCATGGCATCGTTAGGAAAAATGAATATATTATAACGAAATTAAGTTTTCAGAAGTAATTTGAGAAACGAACGTCTAAATACATGATTTGATCTGGGGTTAGGTGCTAATAATTCACAGTGATTTATAGGCCTATAAATATGTATAAAGTATGATTAAAAATGGTATGGTAGTCAGGCCCGTATCCAGGGGGTCTAGGGGGGCCGCCCCCCTAAATTTTTGCTGCCCCCCCTCCAAATTTTACAGTAGGCTTGTAAAAGAACTATAATATGGTGATGGACTATCATATGGTTGGATCGGGCCCCCCTAACTTCAGCCAGGTCCCCCCTACATTATTGGGCTGGCTACGGGCCTGATGGTAGTTATGCAGTGGTACAGCATATGGGAATTATTATTTTATTTAAGTAAGATCCATTTTACAATAAGAACATTACTTTCAAAATTGTATGTATTTATTTATTTATTTTGGATTTACACTAATTTCTTTTTTCTACGTAATTTCCTTGACGGTTTAAATATTTTTCGTAACGAAACGATCTGGGTACTCTGCTTATAGAATTCTGCCACCTATGATGAGAACCAGATATTCGCGATCGTTTTCACTCTATCAGTGTCTAAATTCTAGACGCTGAGGAAGGTGTTTAGATGGCAGTAGAAGTAATAGTCGCTATGCACAAGTCCTGAATTGTGCGACGGATGGTGGAATTACTCCATGTCACGATCCGTCATGGATATTTTCCTACCCTTACTTTAACGATTCTGAACCATTTTTGCGCAATTTACTGTTCCTTATTAAATTATCACCATACACTAGAGACCTTCACGGGCCGAATGTTTGGCCCAAGTCCAATTCGGTGGGAGTGTACCTAGGCCCGTAGCCAGCCCAAAAATATAGGGAGGCCGGTAGAAATTAGAAGAGGCCGATCCAACCATATTGTAGCTCATCACCATATTATAGTTCATTTACAAGCCTACCACAAAAATTTTAGGGGGCAGTAAAAATTTAAGGGGAGTCGGCCGCCTAGATCCCGTGGATACGGGCCTGAGTGTACCTAGGCCCAGCCAACCCCTCGGTCCCGTAAAGTTTTGGAGGTTTTGGACCCAAGGCCGACCTAGCCCGATAAACAAGCCCCGCTAAGCAAACACCAATCGTAAATATTGCATTGTTTGTATTACTTAACCAGGATAGCAGTGCTGTTTTTCGCTGGAGACGCTGATGTTGTGTTACTTCAGTTACTGGGAGATCACGGTGGACAGGGAAGTGGAGTACGTCACTGCTGCAGTATAACCAACGTTTTTTCTAAGTTACAATTTAGATGCTATAATTAGCTTAATTAGTTGCTATTAAATGTAGGAAGGGTTCACCATTCTTGCAGTAATGGAGACGTAATTGGCAATTCAGGTGAAGACACTCTAGACTGAACTCAATTGTTAACCAACAAGTTTGATTCATTTTTATATAGGTTTGGCGAACATGTGCAACTAGAGACAGCTCAAAACATGAATAATATATATTATTAGTCGGTACTCAAATCGTTGAAATTGGTTATTGTTTTTGGACTTCAATCGATTAGAAAGAAATCAGAGGTAATTGTTTACAGGCGGTCAACTTTTGCCCAATCAGACTAGATAGTGTCTTTAAGAAGACAGAAGCCCCATCTAGGTATTTAATTAGGTGTGGAGAGGGAGTTCGTTCTTATGAAGTAGAGACACAATCCTCGGAAACTCGTTCCCTAACCTTTCATCCACATATATCATTACCCCACTAAATTCACCTGTATTTACATTAGTTCCCATCATGGACGCCTCCAATTCTAGTTATGAAGTGTGTCTACAACTTTATTCAAGGAAGTGAATTTTGTGGTGGACAAACACCGTGTGCGTGGGTTTTCTCCGGGTTCTTCAACTTTCTTCATTCCACCATTTCGTTCATTTCTCATCATCGTCTCCTTTAACCTAGCTGGTATAAACGTGAGACGTAAAACAAAGATTTCACTTCATTTTTTTTAATTTCATATATACTGTACCTGCGCGTAGACTAGACTAATACGAAACAAAAAAATGTGTACCCGCAGTCTTATTAATATTTTGAACTGTGGTGTAGAAGAACATACATCAATTTACAATTGCAAACCGGAAATATTGTTATTAATATAGTATGAACAGTTTTATAACACTTAAAAAATATATTAACCGATTTCACAGAGAAACTCGCTTGTTTAAGATGTTGCAAACAACAGAGACATTATAATATTACATGAAAGTGTTTCGAAACTTTGCAGTTGAATCTCTGTGCTGTTGTACAACTATATTCGCACTAAATAATATATATGCTTCCTTGTAAGTATATACTTTCCGTATTTAATCCAGCATTCGTAGAGATGTTTTAAACTACATATAGCTCCAAAAATTACGATAAGATCCTAAAGGAATTTATACAGGACCACCAGAATAATATAATGTTTCAAATGATTAAAAAAAATCGATGCACCTATGTTGAAGTTATGCATGAACATATATCATAAATATAAACAGCTTCAATTTAGAGCCTTCTACGTTATGCTCTATCTCCAAAGATTACCATCAGATCCTAAAGTAATTTATGCGAGACCACCGGAATAGTATAATGTTTCAAATAATAAAACAACAACAAAATCGGTGCAACTATATCAAAGTTATGCGTGAACACTTAGATCAGTAACGTTTAAAAAATCATTAACAAATGCCTATTAATATATTTTCACATTGTGAGCTCCGTGAATCAGTTCTAGAGGGCTTAGGCTACCTCTGATAAGATAGATTTTAGATCATGTAAATATATGGTAGTCAATATAATGTCCAGGGGATTTCTCGTCATTGTCACTTTCATTCCACTAATACATTCATTATATTTTATTTTCATAAATCATTTATCTATTAGTTTATACAGGCATACCGGCAGAATAGTAACTTTATTTGTCTTATTCTGATAGAATAAAAAGGTACAATCTCATTAGATCGTTAAGAAGTAACATTCACTTTGCTCAAGTCTAGATGACAGGACGCACAGAGTGCATAAAGTACTGCAATGAAAATCACATAAAGCTTTAGATGATGTCAGTGTATTTAAAGGTATATTTACTCTTATAATAGTGTGTCCAAATACTAATGTAATAAATGCATTTACGGAAAGTATATGTAATATTAACAATTTATAAATTAAATAATAGTTAAGACTTGATATCGAGAAACTGATAAATTTATCTCAGAGCGATCGAAAACTAAATATGCAAAGTACCAACAGTGTTATTTGAAAATTAAGTTTACAGGAACATTATAAAACAATACAAGCCACCAAATGTCATAACCAAGAAGATGATAAAAGTTTTGAAAGAAAAAGAAGAAATTTAAATGTTTATACTGCGAAGTTAAATACAGCGGAAAAACGGTTTTAGGGGAAAAAAGCCCCCGTCCAAAATTTTGGAATTTGACGCCCGAAATGTAAAACGAAATGGGCAAAAGTGAACGAAATTTTGCGCAGATATTGCAGACATAAAATGAGGGAATACGGTTTCATATTTTCCTGAAAAAAAAAAAAATGGTTAGGTGTGGCACGAATCTCACCAAACTTTTGATCATGAAATATAAAAAAAAAAAAAAAAAAAAAAAGTGCTAATAACAGTACGTCAGATGTGTGTAAAGGACATGAACAATTGCAGCAAAAACTTTGTGTAAGGAAAATAGGCAATAAATAAACGAATTCGAGTTTCTTATTTTCTGAGGAAAAGCGGTTTTAGGGGGCAATAGCTCCCATCCAAAATTTTGAAAGTTGAGTCGCGAAAGGCCAGAGGAAGTGAACCTAAGTGAATGAAATTGATCACAGATATTGTAGACATAAAATGAGGGAATACGTGTTTCGTATTTTCCTGAAAAAAAAAAGGAAAAAGAAAAGAAAAGAAAACCGTTTGGGTGGGACACAGACCCCTCCAAAACATTGATCGTGGAATATCAAAAGTGCTAATAACAGTATGTTAGAAGTGCTTAAAGAACATGAATTGGAACGACACATTGTGTAGGGACAATACCCAAAAAATAAACAAATACGTTTTTCTTTATTTTCTGCGGAAAAACGGTTTTAGGGGCAAAAACCCCCACCCAAAATTTTGAAATTTGTGGCTCAAAAGGCAAGAAGAAGTACACGGAATTGAATGAAATTATGCAGAGATATTGTAGAGGTAAAATGAGGTAATTGGGTTTCGTATTTTACTGGAAGAAGGCGGTTGAGTGAGGCACGGATCTTCTAAACCATTGATTACGAAATATCAAAAGTGCAAATAAGCATACGTCAGAACTTCCTAAAGAATATGGAGAATTGCGAAACTTCGTATAGGGACAATTTGCAAAACAATAAATGAAACGTGTTTTAATTTGTGCGGAAAAACAGTGTTGGGGCCTAGGGCCCATGCGATAAAGTGTAAACATTGCCGTAATAGCGCAAGAAAGAGTGGACCGAAGCAAATGAAATTGTGTGTAGATATTGTATAGACTCTATGTAAAATAAAGACTTTCGTGTTTCTCAAGTATCCCTATCCGTTTTGCTTCAAATTTGGCACATCAACAGCAAACAGGAAATAAATCGACACGTGTTTTTATTTATGAGAAAAAGCATTGTAAGGGTTAAAGGTGCCTCCTGAAATACTATAAAATACGCTATACTGATTGTGTTTCTTGTTGTTCTGCCAAATTTGAAGAAATCGGATGGAGACACTTGTGAAACACGAAAGGTCTTATTTTATTTATCCAATATCTACATACAATTTCATTCGCTTCGGTCAACTCCTGCCACTCAGCACCTCGGTCCTCTCAACAGTTTTTTTTTTTTTTCTTTTCAGGAAAATACCAAACACGTATTCACTCATCTTACCTCTACAATATTTGTGCACATTTCATTCACTTCGGTCCACTTGTTCTTGCCTTTCGGGCGTCAAAATTGAAGTTTTTTGACAGGGGCTTTTGCCCCCTAAAACCGTTTTTCCCTCGAAAATAAAAAAAAACGTATTCGTTTATTTTTTGCTTATTGTCCTTACACAAAGTTTTATTACAGTTCTTCATGTCCTTTAGGCACTTCTGACATACTCTTATTACTACTTTTGATAATTCATGACCAAAGGTTTGGAGGGGCCCGTGCCCCACCCAACTTTTTTTTTTTTTTAACGAAAATACGAAACCCGTATTCCCTCATTTTATATCTACAATATCCGTACACAATTTCATTCACTTAGGTTTACTTCTTCTTGCCTTTCGGGCGTCAAATTCCAAACTTTTGGGTGGGGGCTTTTCCCCCTAAAACCGTTTTTTCCACAGAAAATAAAAACCCGTATTCGTTTATTTTTTCCGTAGTGTCCCTACACAAAGTTTCGTTGCAATTGTTCATGTCCTTTACGCATATCTGACATACTGCTATTAGCACTTTTTGTATTTCATGATCAAAGGTTTGGAGGGGTCCGTGACCCCACCCAATCGTTTTTTTTTTTTTTTTCAGGAAAATACGAAACACATATTCCTTCATTATATGTCTACAATATCTGTACACAATTTCATTCACTTCGGTTCACTTCTTGCTTTTAGGGTGTGAAGATTCAAAATTTTGGGTTGGGGCTTTTGCCCCCTAAAACCGTTTTTCTGCAGAAAATAAAAGAAACATGTATTCGTTTATTTTATGTGTAGTATCTACGTGCCAAATTTTAGCAAAATCGGAGAGTTACAATTGGGAAGTCTTTCTTGTTAATATTGTCCTCCTAACTGCGCCTAGGTCTTCCTAATGGTCGTCTTTCGACTGGATTTCTAGTTAAAACTTGAAAGTGTTCCCACTTTCTTCCATTCTGGCGACATCACCTGCCCAGTTGAGCCATCTAGACTTCTTGATCTTAACAATGTTTGATAAAGTGTATAAACTATTCAGGTCCTCGTTATGAAGTTTCCGCCATTCCCCCCGTTCGTCTTGGGCCCGAATATACGTCTCAGGATATTGTTCTCAAATACTTTCAATTTACGTTCTTCCATCAAAGTTAGCGACCATGTTTCTCAATCATACATGACAAGAAACACAGTTATCGTTTTATATATTTTAGGCTTCAAATTCATCTATAGAATTCGCAACGACATTATGATTTTGAAATATTGAAAGATTTTGCGTAAATCCGCACTAATAATCTCCAATAATTTCATCTGTGTATGAGGTCAATCTTACTAATAGAACGCTTGAGATGATTTTATAGGATGCTGACAGCAGAGAGATGCCTCGATGATTATTAAATTATTTTTGTCGCCTTTCTTGTGAATTTGAACAGCGATTTTTTTATTTCCACTCTTGTGACAATTCCTTCTTGTTCCAGATAAGGAGAATCAGTTTGTGTATCTTGTTGCACAATTTTTCCCCTCCAGCTAAAATTAACTCAGCCAAAAGTCCGTCTACAACCAGAGATTTGTGGTTCTTTAATTTCTTAGAAGCGATTTCTACTTCGGTTCGGCTAGGCTCTGGAATATCTGTTCTGCTGTGTGCATTTCATTTTCTTCAGAAAATTAGTTTTTGGCTACGTGTTAAGTAAATAGTCAAAGAAATCTTTCCATCTATTCAAGATTCTATTTGTATCAGTGAGAATTGTTCCGTCGCCTTTTTTTGAATAAAGCGTTGCCCTTATACATGTCCCGAATGTTTTTGCTATTATCTTCAAGTTTAGTAATTTTAGCTTTCAAACAATCGCGTTTCTCCCTTCTAAAAGATTTGGATGTTTCCTGCATGATGACAGCGACATTTTGTGTAGTTATATCATTTGGAGTTTGTAGAAATCGCAGTTTTGCCTTTTTTCTCTTCTTTGCTAGTTTAGTTCATTTCTGGTCTAGCCATAGTTTGTTCCTATGTATTTCCGCGTGTTCTAATTTTTCTTTTACTAAAATTTTAAAGCTATCTCTAATTTCAACCCAACACTACTGCGCTCCAAACCTTCTAAAACCCAGAATTTATTCGGCACTTTAATCTGGTATTCCCCTTTCACCTGGCTCTCCTCTAATTTCTTTAAATTAAATCTATCTGTTTTCAGATGTTGAATATTTCCTTTATTCAACAATAATCTCTCTCTTATTATCGCTGCTACCATGTAGTGATCAGTGTCACAGTCAGCTCCTCTGAATGACCAAATATCAATATGATAGACTGTCTTCTTCTATCTACTAAAACTTGATCAATTTGTTTATGTGTTTTTTCATCTGATGAAGTATATTTATGAACGTCGCGATGTAAGAATTTTGTACTCTTGACGATAATGGTTTTGGATATTGCAAAGTTCATGAGTCTAACGACGTTATCATTACTTTACTCATGCAGATTTTCATTCCCTATAAATTTGAAAATATTTGGTCGATTCAATTTGAAAATATTTGGTCGTCCTACCTTTGCACTGAAATTCCCTAGTAGAATTTTCATATGGTATCGCGGGATTTGCTCAAATACCTGTTCTACTTCTCTGTAAAAACTCTTTTATAACGTTATCCTTATCATCTGCTGAGACATGTACATTTAAAACAATAGTATTACATCACTCACGCTTAAAAGTACTACAAAAAATAATTGGAATTTGGAAACCTCTGTCCTATGTTTCTCGTTTGGGAAGATAAATATTTAAAAATATGGGTGTGTGTGTGTGTGTGTATGTGTGCAGTTATTGCGGGAATAGTAAGGACGAAAATGACTTATGAAGACATTTCTTAATAATATGACGGAGAACCTATAGATATATCGTATTTGTGCTTTAGGCAGGTAACTACCACAAGCAATGAGTCAAACCTTATCGTACATCTTCTATAAATCGAATCCAGGTAGATAGGCTTAATGGTGTATTGATTACCGTTTAGTGTACTAAGACGATGAATTTGATCACTTAATGCGGTGTGGGCTAAATTTCTCTTGCTAATGATGTAACTGAATTTTGTACTGGGAAATGTTGAACGATCTTGGAGTTAGTTCAATATGTTCAGTTAGTTCGAATTGGAAAAATAGCAGAAAGACTTTCTTGTTTTTTTAAGAATAAAATACATGTGACTTTAATATGCCATTGGTTTAAATCATAGTTATGGAGGCGTAGTCAATAAGGCATCTTAGTTCCAACTAGGTGACCTTAGTTTGATATCAGTGAGAGTGAAAAACTTTTCTCGTTTATCCTCGTTTCACTGTGGCGTTGAGATTCACTCAGCCGCTTTAAAACTAATACATGATCCAAAGTGAGGAAATAAGGGAGGCTGGAGAATACTGGTAACTACACTACCTCCATGATTGGCGATTCAACAAAGTGCGGGATTTTAACTGCATACACAAAGGAAATATGTGGAACTCCATTTATATCGAAACTTCCTACTCTCACCCCGTAAGTAAAATCTAAAATTACATTGCTGTACTCAAGAGGAAATTAGATCTCTGGAAAGTCAAGTCATTAAGGCATAGTGAAACAAAATTTCATTATTCAAATGATGTTTTGATAAATCTTTCAGTTTTACGTCCCACAGATATGCCGGCTAGGCCAAAGGAGACGGCAATGATGAGAAATGAAGTCGACGGTGAAATGAGTAAAGCGAGGGAAAGGGAAGAAGCCCGAAAAACTCCAAGTGCACGGTATTTGTCCATCCTCAAGTCCACTTGGAGTGAGCTGGGATCGAATCAGGGACCCCATACACCAGAGGATGTCTTGATAATTTAGATATACTGTACCAAATAAATTAGGGAAACACATCAGCAAAACAAATATTTGTTTGGCTCAAATAGTTATCCATCGTTAATTAAAAAAAAAACACATTCTTTGCTTATTTTGTACAGAGCCTTTATTTAAGCTAAGCTTTCTGTCGTTCGTATACAGTGTTCGTTTGATGCATAAGAAACTCTTTTAAATAGATTTTTCCTATCAGCAAATTACACCAAATTTTCCACTGTACATTTTCGGGTAAACTTTTCTAAACATCTTGCTTTCGAACTGATTTCCCAACACTGTTTTACTTCAGTTGTAATTTTAAAAAGTTTAATTGTGGCATCTACAAACTGAATCTTTTTTTTTTTTAATCCTAAAAGGTCAAACAATGCGTCAGCGATTACCATAAGAAGACACACACACACATCTTAGTTCAGGTTCCATTTAGGCGAGATAAAAATTAATTTTGTCCACCTTCATCCAATATATATGAAAGCACAAATACTGTCAAAGTTAGAGATGTTTGTTCTAATCAAGGCTTGGTTATTACGCAATGTTTGTCCTGGTAACTCTTGTTTGCTCACAGGCTACAAATTGAAAGGCAGTGGATAAAGGACGCGACCATGAGGAACGCTAGCATCCAATTCTCGTAAAATCTTGTAGAATGAAGAGAAAAGGACTCGAGACACGTGATATTGATCAGCTCTAAGATATTACAAGGTCATCCCAAAATGAGGTTGGGTTTAAGATAGGTTACAGGCTTTAAAAAAAAAAAAAAAAAAAGATAAATTGATTCTCTTGAGAAACTAAAGATTAATTACGTAATTATAATGTTCTCACATTATATACATTATCCAGAAACATCAAAAGCTTATAACTAAATGTCTTAATCCTGAGATTTAACACAACGATTAAACGAATTAGTCCCAGAAGCGACAGTCCTATTAGCGACAGGAACTGTTATCTGTCCTATGAGCGACCGATTCATTTACAATGAGATGATGGAAGATGATATGATTCCATCTCGTAAAATATGTTTGCCTCTGGCGTTATTAGCGCCCGAACAACCTTGGTATGAAATATGTACGTGCCAGTGATACTGTTCGTCAAATATATTTTTCCTCTACCGTGAGTGAAAATAAAACTTATTTTAATTTTGAGTTAGATTTGACATAAAACGTATCAAATACTTAACGAGACAACAGGGATATTTCCATGAAAAGTATATTCCTATGTAATTATTGAAAATCCAATTGTAATATCCCCCTTTCTTCAAAAGCTCTGTTTTCTGTACTTAATTTGATTCAAATCTAATTACTCACTAAGCACAGTAATATATTTTATTTTGAAAAACTTAAACGTGTTATAGTTTCGCCAACTATCTACTTTTTGGACTTCCTAAGACTCTATGAATAAAATGAAAAAAAATATGTCAATGATAAAATACAGCTTTTGAGATCCCTTACATCTGATTGGCTATTCTCAACCAATCCCACCAATTGCAATGCAGTTCACTCTAAACAATCCAAAAGGTAAACATACTCTTTAAACTACCTTCCCCCCCCTATTGTAAGCTACTAAAACGTAAACTAATTGCTTAATTTGCCTTCCTCCCTTGTTTTGACTTATACATAAAAGCTTGTCGTGTAGCAATCTTAAATAATCCCTTATAACTAGACGAACTGTTAAGTCCCACGAGAGATTTGTAACTTGTGTAATAATTTCTTCGAATAAACCGTGTTTATAGATTTCTTTGATATCCTCAAATGGTGAACATCTTTTTTCCATGAGCGCCCGATAGGAAGGCAGGGGTCGCCCCCCAGCTCACAAAAATGTATACGTAATATAGCAAACCACGTATATTAAATACCAGATATACCAGACGTGATACAGCAACCATGGAGATCCCCCTCCCTAGAAAATTTTCTTCGGGCGCCCCTACCTCTTTCTGATTTCTTTCTTATGCCACAAACATATTCAATCCAAACTTATGCTCCGTATCATTTTAACATAATTTTTTTAAATAATATTAGAATCATAGACATTTTTTAAAATTATATTAGAACCACTCTAAATATTTAGTTAGTTTTCCCCTTGATAGAATCAATGTATTCATAGAAATTAATTCAAAAATATAATATTAGGAAAAACGTATAAAAGATTGTTAATGCAATGAGAGCATTCTCACGCATTAAATTCAGGTAGAGCGAAATTTTTCATAGTACATTTTATTAGGTTCTAAATCGCATTAGCATAAAACAAGTTAAAGAAGAGAGAACCTAATCTTCTTCCATTATCTTAGTATGAACGAATCGGTGACTCATAGAGCAGCTAATAGATCGAATCGGTCGCTCATAGGACAGTTAACAGTTCCTGTCGCTAATAGGACTGTCGCAAGTGGGAAGACACCCGATTAAACGATGAAAAAAAAAATTATAGCCAATGCAAAACCTGAATTGTTTGTTTATAGATTCTCAGTCTCTCTTTTCAGCAGTCTAGCGTTGGTCTATCGTTTAAATGAAAATTCGTACCATTGTAATGAGTTCAAGAATGCTCTGCCAACGAAAATCGAAGCGGAACAACGTGCACCAAATATGCGCGCTAGCCATGTAAAAGACTGGCGGAAGACTCGGTAAAAGTTCAACTAGAATTTTTAGAAATATAATGAAAAACTCAAAATTCTTTGCTGGACCCTAGGTATCAGTAAACACGAAGTGAGATTTTAAGTTTGTTAAAACTAATATTGGTTTTGTTATTTATTTATTTATTTATGTATTTATGTATTTATTTATTTATTTATTGTTTATCAATATAAAACTTAAATTTTATTAGAATCACGAACTCGGACGTACAAGATTGTAATATTGGTGTAAGATACTCTATACGATAACTCTAAAACGAAATCGAGAGCAATTATCTCGGTCGAATTTGTTAATCGAGTAAAAAATCCATTAACATCTTCGAGGGAAGCGGTGACTTTCAAGGTGGCTATTCTTGTCCTCTTCATTCATAAAAGTGCGTTTCGAGTTAGCTTCTTTTTCAACTCTAGTATACTTTATTTTATGATTTATCTTTAGATCTCGCAGTCCTCCTTTTTCATGCGAAAGGTGGTGATGAGAAATGAATTATGATAATGAAGCCAACCGTGAAAAGAAAAACTCAGTTTAACGTCCCACGATTACGCTCTTTAGGCTAAACGAGAATATGAGTAAGGTAAGTGAATGATAATGGAAAATAAGAATGTGGTAGAATAAGAATGTGGGAGGAAACGGGAATTCCTCGAGAAAATCCACGGACACAATTTTGTCCATCATAAACTTACTTGGTCGGGGACCGAACCAAGATCCTCACACATCAGAGATAGACGCTCTACCACTCAACCGCAGTATCCCCCGTGAAAAGAAAAAAATAGGATTAGGAATTAGATTTTTAAGTTTTCGGCATCTATGTCCATTTTAGCTCGTCACGTATGAGGGATGACGTCCCACGGCGATCACATTATCCGAGGAAACGGAAGGAATAAAGGATTGTGAGGGGAACAAAGATGTCGTCCTACTTGCGACAGTCTTATATGCGACAGGAACTGTTAACTGTCCTATGAGCGACCGATTCGATCTGCTAATTGGCGTATGAGTCACCGATTCGTTCATACTAAGATAATGGAAGACGATAAGGTTCCATTATCGGTCGCTCATTAAGGATCTTTGACTATGTAGGCCTAGCTAATAACCTTTTATTATTACGTTTCACTTACGTTAAAACAATCTTTATCGGTTATCGCTCATGTTAAGATTTAGTCTGCTTGGATGTACCCAGTGAAGTTAAATTGGCTCGTTGATTTTTTTCATTAACTAAAATATATTCCATGAAGCATTTCCAATATACAGAGAACATCTGATATTACAAGTGAACTTAGTACCTCCAGAACATGATGTAATGGTTGGTTGTGAATTTAGAGCTTAGTTTACCGTTCAGAACCGAGGGAATGTGATACGTACACCTACCGCTTAACGTAGGAATCAAAAACCTGGTATCCTGCACCTAATAATACAATATAACGATCCAATTACGTTTTATTAACCTGTTACAAATTACGATTTATTATTTTGTTAAGTATCTTACCGAAGAAAAAGTTAACCAGAAATCATGAAGAGTTCAAATAACCATTAAGTTCAATTTCATTTAATTATATAAATTTGGGAATAAACTTGTTTATTTTGTTGAGTACAAGACTGAATTCAAGGTAGCTTAATTCTTTTTTTCCTTATTTCAAATAAGTTTCAAAGTATAATTTCATTTATCTAATGCAGCTTCGGGGAAAACATTTAATTAAATTCATGGAAAATAGTAAAAAAAAAAAAAAAGTAATACAAGAAAAGAAAAAAATAGGAAAAGAAATCCATATGGCATTAAAGTCATGCATATTCTACTCAAGAGGCGTGAAAAGGTTTTAATTTGGCTCATATCCCTGGAAAATATGAACGACCAACTCACATCCACATACCATTAAATTTCATCTGTTATACGTGTTAGGAAGAAGGGGTTGAAAGAGGGATTGCAACGTTGTGCAGCGATTTACACGTACAATATTCACTCGTGTGATGCAAGTAGTGAGACAGAGAGAAAAAAAGGGGTAAACGTAAGAGAATACCAATGATTCATAGGGGTATAAGTGTCACACTTGGTTAGAGATGTTGATATATGGTTTCCGAGCTTCAGTCCTATTTTTTAACAGCCAACCACAAAATAGAGCAGTACATAAAAAGGAATGTAGAATAAAAAACACATTTAAAAAGCATCAGTTAGAAAAGTTTTAGTATGTAGAAATAACATGTAGAATTTCATTACTTAAAAACGTTAAAAACTTTTTTGACGGTAAACTAGGCCTTATTTCATAAGTAAAAGTTTTGTAAGTTATACTGGTACAATAAACACATAACATACTTTTTTAATGTTGCGTAATTAGTCTAGCTGTATTTCCTAGATTCAAAAGCAGGTAAGTACAGTGCTTCACACTACTTCCCTTTTTAGTTAACGTCTCACGATGATGCCCTTTTGGCTAAAAGGGACGGATGATGAATAATAAAAGAGAATGAGTGTGAAATTCAATTTTTGTGGTCTCCTATCGGGAATCGAAGCCAGGATCATATGTGCTAGCCACTAGACCAGTGGGGAGGGATTCTTTACAACCGAAGTATCACACAGTCTTATAGTGTGTGTGTCGCGAAATTTTAGAATTTAACCAGTTAAGAATGCTGCAAGAGTATTGCCAGAACGAACTTATAAAGAACTGTTGTTGTCTACGGCAAATTGCTTTAATATAATTAAAAATGGTAGGCTATTTGCCTCATAACTAGAGGAAGAATAATTTTATATGGGAAGCTGGAATGTCTAAAAAGCAAGTTGCTCGAGTCATGAGCATGGATATTAAAACAGTAAAATATTGAATTTAACAATTCGAAGTAGAAGGGGAGCAGGAATTACAAACTGAAGCGAAACTGAGTAGACCGAAAGTGACAACAGAAGACGAAAATATTTCGATTATACTGCCCAACAAATAAAAAAAAACTTTTTTTATACCTGCACGATCATAATAGGTGATTCTTAAGCAGGGCCGTCGCATGGGTCGTAAGAGCCCGGGGCAAGAATTCCCAAGCACCCCTCCCTCTGTGTGTTATAAGAAACAACCAGAGTTTATTCTGTACTCATAGATTTAAATATGGAATGTAAGATCATAATGTAAGATAAAAGAAGTTGATATGTCATTTTTTAAAGTGAATGGCTTTTGTAGTTAAAACATAAAAGTTGATGAAAACAGGTTTTGAATTCTTGAAATCGACTGCTATTCTTGTTTATTTTGAACTTGATACACATCAACATAGTAATAGCATAGAATATACAAATAACGATACAAATATTAAATTCTAACATTTAAAGAAAAAAAAAACTCGTCTCACAGAGGGCTAGAGAGAGTTTCAGATGAATAATCCTAGGCCTAGACAATGTTTCAATTACGGGTAATTTTCAAGTTCAATACTCTTTCGGGAGTCCCTCAAGGATCTAATCTATGTCCCCCTGTTGTTTCTTCTTATTATTAATGATATTTCTCTGTGTATTAAAACTTTTTAAGTTTTTCATTTTGTCGACAATCTCAAATTATACTCCAAAGTAAGTTCAATTGATGACTGCATGAAACTTCAATAGGATCTACAAAGAGTTCAAATATGGCGTGTTAATAATAAATTAATCCTGAATGTTTCCAAATGTAAATCTGTATCTTTCACGGGGAAAGAAAATCCAATTAATGTTGCCTATACAATAGGGCTAAGTGCACTTCCTTGTCTACCCCAAATACTATTGAAGATCTAGGAGTTATATTTGATAGCAAATTAACCTTTGCTCAACACATTGACTCAATAGCGGGTAGTGCATATAGAAACCTAGGTTTTTAAAGGATAGGGCAGGATTTCTACAAAGAATCAACATTTATGAAGTTATATTTTTCGTATGTGAGGTCAAAATTGGAATACTGTTGTATTGTTTGGACAGCAAATGTCACTAAATACTGATTCAATAGAAAATATACAGTTTACATTTTTTTTTAAATGCTTTTATACAAGAAAACCGGTTTCTACCCAAAGTATGTCCCCTATGAAGACTTAGTAACGAATTTTAGTTTTCAAACATTAGAAAAAGAATATGGATGTTTGATCTATTGTTCTTACATAAATTATTAAACGGTAAAATTGACTGTCTAGAATTAGTTTCAGAAGTATTAATACGTATCCCAGTAGGTAAGACTAGAACAGCAAACACTGGGACATTCTATTGTAGAAAAGCAAGAACTAACATATTACGTAAGTCTCCTCTGTGAAGAATATATGCTTCATATAGCGAAATGATTAAATTTCATGTAGTAGATGTGTTTAGTATGTCCGAAAACAAGTTCAAAACAATTGTCGGCGATAACTTCTGCATAATTAAAAGACTTATATTTGTGTATGTATAATAATGTATGTATAATAGTATATGTTAGATAATTGTGTACACGACACTATAACTGGGCATTAAGGCTGTTGTGTTGTCTTTATGAAATAAATAAATAAATAAATTTTACTTAGCCATGGCCTGGTCATTATTAAAATATCTGAATTAACATTACTTTAAAAAAATCATTTATCATCATAATCTGAATTCCTTGAAAAAATGAAATGAAATCTTGAGTTTTACGTCCCACGGTTATGCCGGTTAGGCTAAAGGAGAAGGTGATGAGTAATGAATGAAATGGTGGAATGAAGAAAGTGGGAGGAAACGGGAGAACCCCGAGAAAACCCACGCACACGGTGTTTGTCCACCACAAAGTTCACTTGGCGGGAGCAGCGTTTGAACCCGAGATCCCTAACACCAGAGGTGAACGCTTTACCACTGAGCCACCGCGGCCACTGAGCCACTTCTTCTTCAACAAATTCTGAAATACCGACCACGCTCTGAGATATCACAAATAGTAGAAACCAGGAACGGCTTCATCATCAAGTCATCATCACCAAACTTTGCTACAACCATCCGAGATAAACATAGCTTCGAAATCTTCGGAAAAACCGCAATACTTTCTCCACTCGCTAACAATAAGCAGAAACAGCGCCCACCCCCACGCCAACCACCTACTATGTCGGTAGTGGTCCGCGGGGTTGATCCGTCGATAACAGATGCAGAGATTGAAGATGAACTACGAGAGGAAGCCTATTCCTTCAAAAAATGTATCCGTATTCGGAATAACCAGGGGCCTACCTACATGGTCCGGATCTTGACCACTTCACAAGAAACGATCAACGATCTACTAGATAATGGAATATTCATCTTCAAAAAGAGACATCGTGTAGAACCGTCACGATCACCAGCACCACTTCCTCTTAGATGCGAAAGATGCCAGGAATACAATACGCACTCCACTGATCGCTGCACAAACCAATTCAAATGCGGCTATTGCTCTGGACCACATCCAACTCGCACCTGCACTAATCTTCAACAAGCTCCTACTTGTAATACTTGTCACGAAAGATCTCATCCAACTTACAGTTATAAATGTAAATCTCGGCCTACTCCAGAAGAGAATAAACCAGAGCTAGTAGTACCATTACGTACTCACGACGCTCAGAATCAAACAGTGGATACACCACTGGAACCCAATCAATATGCCACCCTTCATCAATTATTAGCATTCATCACTTTGACCCTTCAGAACGTCCAACCTTTTGCACGGTCACTCATGTTACAGCATGTTCAACATGCCGCTCGCAACCTTTTCCATCTTGACTTTCATGCTACCTATAATGGCCCCTACGTACATTTCCATGCAACTCCACTTACAACTGCTGTCTAAATCTATCTTCACTATGGCTTTTATCATGGCTCTCATATTCTTATTCCTCAACATCCGCTCATTTTTCACTCATAAAATTCTGTTTGAACAAATTCTATTAGAAGAAAAAGTCAATACTTTCCTTCTGAATGAAACTCATCTTACACCCAAGCTCCCTTGCCGCCTTTCAGGATATCACATTCTTCGCCATGATAGTACCATACCAGCCCGCCGTGCTAATGGTGGCGTTGCCATAGGTTTTTCACCTCATATACCTCATCGTACTCATTTCGCTCCGATTCAAAACCTACCAGAACATCTCATTACTACTCTATATTATAAGTCATTATGTGTAACAGTAGCCACCATTTATGTTCGTCCCGGTCACACAATTCCACTATCATTCTTTCACTACATCTCTAACAACTTCCGTCATTACATCATTTTAGCAGACATTAACTTTCACAGCCGCTCTGATAGAGATAAGACAACTTTCACGAATTTCATTGTCACAACTACGACCGGTATAATTCATCCTTTACCTAAACCCACCCGCCCGGAATCCAATACTACTCCTGACGTCGCCATAACTTCATCCTCTTTATCACACCGTATTCACATCGATATTTTAGATCCAATAGGAAGCGATCATGTCCCAATTAAACTCAGCCTCCGAGTATCCACTACCTCTATCACCAACACACCACCCCCTCCCAGACTAATCCCCCGCTATGATAAAGCAGATTGGTCGAAGTATCGGACTTACTTAAGTCACTCTCTTCAGCAATGCGTTCCTCCCACTACGGAAGATGAGTTATACTCTATCCTAGATCATATCACTAAACATATACAAGTTGCCTCCGAACAGTTCATTCCTAAATCTACCTATTCACCCCATAAACCTAAACTACCCCCACAATATCTTACTCTCATACAGCGCTCCCGTCAGTTTTATACAGAATATGTGCGATCTGGTAACCGTGAAGCTCTTCACCATTACCGAGCCCTCCACCGTACAGTTTCAAACTATATTAAAGCTTATAAATTACGACAATGGATCAAGGCTTGCAATTCTCTTTCTGATACATCCCACCCTACCAAATATTGGAAGCGTTTCAACGCCCTCACCGGAAAATTCACCAGAACATCCTATCCACTCATTCATCATGATCAAGCACTCCACTCAGACCAAGATAAAGCTAATGCCTTCGCTACCTATTTACAGGATATCTTTACGCCTTTGTCAGCTACACGTCATTTTCGTCATCATCCTACAGATCACTTTAACTTTTGGTCTCCACATCTTCAACCAAACGTGCATCACACAGTCTCTTCTCACAAAGCTCTCACTGCCCCCATCACTCCTATCGAGATCAAGCATGTAGTTATCCGCAAACGCAACACAGCACCCGGCATCGATAACATCTCTTATCGCCATGTGAAAGAAAGCCCACCTGTTCTGATAAATATTCTTGCCCTGATGTATACTTTTATCCTTCGTACTGGCTATATACCCGCTCCGTGGAAAACGTCTAAAGTTCTTATGTTTCTTTAACCAGAGAAACCTCCCGACCAAGTATCCTCTTACCGTCCGATTCAGCTAACCCCGGTTTTCACTAAAATTCTGGAAAAAATCATAGTACAACGCCTTTATCTCCATCTTTCACGGTACAATCTCTTGCCAGTCCACCAAGCAGGATTCCGCCCACAGTTCAGTATTAACGATCAGCTCATGCGTCTTCTAAACTACATTACTAATCACTACAATACGGCAAAACCATCCTGCCTGGTCCTTTTTGATCTGGAAAAGGCATTTGATAAAGTTTGGCATCAAGGACTTCTCTCTAAGTTACTCAATTTTCGCCTTCCCCTCGCATACATACGATTCATTTATAATTTCTTGTCTGGACGCCTCGCATACGTTTTCATTAATCAACAATCATCTCATCCTATCTTCCTACATTCCGGTGTATCGCTCTGTCCCCTACTCTACCTGCTGTATGTTGCAGATATGCCTCCACTTCCTCACAACGTTCATTTATTTCAATACGCCGACGACACTGCCTTTCTTGCCGTAGGTCGCACTGTTCACCAACTCAACACAGCACTGCAGGAGGCGATAGATACATTTGTCCTATGGTGTGATAAATGGAGGCTTAAGATCAATGCCAGTAAAACACAAACTACAATATTCCTACCACCCAATAAACGCTCCAAAGTCCACCGCAATCTATCTCTATTAAATCTCACAGTTAACGACACTCATCTTCAGCTTTCTAAGACAGTCAAATACCTGGGACTTACATTGGACAGACACCTTTCTTGGAAAGCACACCTGCAGGATGTTACAACAAAAGCTTACCGTCGACTTAACTTACTTAAACGCATAACTGGTACCACTTGGGGTCTTCATTCAAAACTTCTTTTAAACACCTACAAGGTATTTCTTCGCCCAGTGCTGACTTACGGCCATCCTACCTGGATTGCAGCTCCCCCTTCCTATTATCACAAACTTAAAGTTCTCGAACGACACGCCCTTCGTATAGCATACCGCATCAAGCTTCCCAGTCCAACTCAGATTCTATACGACCGAATGCCTTTTCCTCACATCTTATTCCATTTCGAACAACTTCGCCTTAAGTACTTTCAGAGACGTCTCACTCTTCATCACCCGCTTCTCCGAGATACTATCAACGCTCATACGAACTTCGATCTTCCACATCCCATCACACATTCTCCTCTTTCCCTCCTTTTCACACTGTATCATTACTCTCTACCACCCGACCACCCTGATCTTCCATTGACTCGTACTTTTCTCATAGACCATCCTCCACCTCATATCACACCGTCATATTCAGCACAGTAGTCCTCTGTTACTAACAGGGCTTCCCATTGTCTCTCATCAATGCTTGGAGTAGCCCCCAAGCGAGAAGATTAACTTGCATCTGTCCTCTAACAATCACCCTCGTGTTGTGTTGTCTAGTGCACCTCATCTCATAGTCATCTCATTCTTCTCTTCTCCCATATAGAAAGTATTGTCCAATCTCACAATCAATCAATCATACAATACCGACATTCCCCTACCTCATGATTGCTATCGCAAAGATAGCAATATCCACCTGATGAATAATAATAAATTTTATGAAATAAAGTGATAATAAAATAATGAAAATTCCCTTAGACCATCTCCCAGTCCTTTCCTCCCAATTCCCAAACTTCTCTTTCCCCATGGAGGGCGTAACCCTCGGGCGGGTAGCTAGCCTTGGCTAGCAAAAAAAAAAAAATCCAGTGCATTACTCTTAGTTTCTGATGAAGTTGTACAATTATTTTGGATAGAAGATATTAAAACTAGTTCAGATATTTCTGTCCTCCACAAAATTACCCATGATGCTCTGCACGTCATGATACTACTTTCTGGGTACCCCTGATGATATCATTAGTACTTTACCTAGTTCTGGAAAAGGTCACAGTTGGAACACTATATACCCGATTAAACGAATTTACTACGACGTTTGCAAGTTTCTAACAAAAATACTTTTGAATAACAGTGAAAATAAGTTTGTTACCATTGCCGAAAAAAATTAAAATATTTTAAAAAGCTTCATTTTACTACTCGTCTTGTTTGTTCACGTTCCTCTAATTTGTTTCTGATGACCTTACATTAGCTATATGTACTATTTTAATACAACTTACTTCGTATTTTTGCTGCACACATGTCACGCTTATCTTTTGCCCATATTATCAGTATTTCTGATACAATCTCTGGAGAAACTTGATAGGTATCAGAAACCCTTAGCAGCAGTAGTGAGATCTCTCTTAGTAACTCACTGTATGCCTATACAAAAATATAAACTCTACTAAAGACAGTAGAAGGGATCACGCGAAACAGTTTCGTGTATGGGATATGGATAGCCACCATTAAGTTAACCGTTACTCGTTCAGATGTTAACGGATTGACTCCGTAAAGGAACTCGGCTGACATAATTGTTCTAACTTTCAAAACATAATATTAAAAAAACATATTGCAAGAAACATAATTAAAAAATTCGAATATATGTACGGGATAGCCACCATTAAAGCAACCGTTATCCGTTAATATTTTAACGGATTTATTTCATTATTGAACTCAGTTGAAAATTGATCCATTAAATGGATCCATTATTCACGAACTCGGCCGAGATAATCGATTGATCTATCCATTTTTTTTAAAAAAAAGGTATAATTAAAAAATTTCCTTACATGTATAAGATATAGACTATACATAACCACCGTAAAAGTCGCCGTTATCCATTAAGATGTTAATGGATTGATTCTGTTATCAAACTCGGCCAAGATAATCGCCCTAGCTATCTATTACAAAAAAAAAAAAAAAAAAAAAAACAGAATTCAAAAATTTCCTTACATGTATGCGATTTGGGTTGTATTGCCGTTATCCATTAATGTGTCATCACATTGACTCCATTAAGGAACTTAGCCGAGATAATTGTATATACCGGTATCTAATGAAAATGAATCAAAAACTCACTTACATTATGGAATATAGGCTATAGATAACCATCCATTACGAGTTAATGGATTAAGTTAATTAATGAACTTGGCCGAGATAATTTCTCTAACACTCTATTGCGAAACACTCTATTGTAATAAAATTGCATCCATTTAATAGTTATCATGCAGGAAAATCTTTTAGTTTAACGTTCCACGCTTACGCTATTTAAATTAAGGGGGAAAATGGTGAAGGCAAGTGAATAATGATGAAAGAATTGGTGAAATGACAATGTTTGAGGAAACGAGAGTACCCCGAGGAAACTCTCGGACACGGTGTTGTCCACCATACACTTGCTTGAGCGAGGATCGAACCAGCACCACACACACACGAGAGTAGACGCTCTACTGCTGACAGTCAGTCACCGTGACTCCAATTACCATGCGGAATAACGAACGATTGGACGGATGGACGTAACAATACTATCTAATGAGTATCACTGCATCATCTTAAAATATTATACATGTAGAGAAATTATGGAACAACTAGTCATAAGCAATTTGTTAGCAAACTGGAGATACAGTGTTTCAAATTTAAGACGTTGACAATATTTCGCACATTTAGACACAGTACGACACTGTACACATTACCGACACACTTTGAACACCTCCAGGTGACACATATTCACCTCTTGTAGATACTATATTGTCCAAGAATGCCCCAGATAAACATATGTACAAAATGTGCCAAATGTATGTCATCACTTTGAGTTCGTACTATTTGCTGAAAAGAAGTGTATTAAATATGGCACACTAGATACTGTTTTTAGAAAAGTAAAGCTTTTGGATACGCGAAGCATACTTTATTAAAGTTACTTCATCAATTTTTCCCTCAACATCTTTGCTAAAAGTTTTTCAATTATGTTTTATTTTTTTTACCGTGTACAGAAAGCATGGCTATTATATGAGAAAATTATTCAAATTAATTAAGTACACATTAAACCTTTGAAAATTATTATAAAAGCATTGACTCTATTTATTTATGTAGTTCACTTTGATCTTCTAACAATTGTTTGACTAAATTTACGTGATGGCTAGGATAATATTGTGTAAATTTGATCCTCTGGAATTGGGGTTAAACTCGTCCCATGAGTGAAAGAAATGCCTCCAAAGAGACTAATTGGTTATTACGTATTCTGCCTGTTGGCAAATCCTGATACTAATGATTATTTTTCTTTCTTTACTTCTTAGGTTTGGGCCTGGAAGTGTTTCTTCCACGTTTCTAGATGTTCATCTTCCTCTTTTAACTCCAAAAGTCATGAGAATATCCTGCAGCAACGCGTCCTTTAGTGTCAGAGTAGAAAAAAGAATCCAAAGACATCGATTATTTCAAATAATGTGTTTATGTGGTTGAAACTACTGTATAATCAATGTGTAAAACTAGTGTTTAAACAATGGTGCTAAGCAGTAAATAATTTTAGATGGAAATACTACGAAAGTTTTCCAAAATAAATTGTGTGGAGGTTAAATGTTATAATGGCTCCCAAAAAAATGGATCATTTCATGGAAAAAAAATGCAATTAAAAGCAATGATAGCACAGCTTGCTTCTTGCAATGTGCTGAATACATTATTGAATGTGCATGTGTTTCTTCCCCAACTCCTCTTTCCTTAAACAGGGACGCATTTAACATCAGCGTAATTCCACAAAATTTTCCCTTAAGTTACAGGCAGGATATTGCCATATTTTCATATACCATTGATAAGATCTTGAATTAAGCTACAGAGAAGATTAACAGTTTTTGGAGCTATTTAGGAGCTATTTTGGTAACAATTTGAAAGGAAGAGATAAACGAAAAACATGAATTCTATGGTTGTTTTTCAGTCTCTTAACTGACCACAGAGGGTAGTAGTCATCTCCGATCTTTCTCCATCCCCATTCACACAGATCCAGAGGTTGAAAATTTCTTTGGAAACAATTTGTCCACAAGGAACTCTCTTCAGATAGTGCACCAGAGCTAACATTAAATGTCGGTCGAATATTTTGAATTGGTTTATTCCTCTGCGTGAAGAGAACGCACCTGGTCTCATTCACACTCTCCATTAAACTTGAGGAATGTCAAACCGTAACGTCAAACCTCTGAACGAATAATTCATCATCTTCAGAAACGTTCGGGAATGTTGTATTAGCCCGATAAAGTTCTGTCTACGTCTTGAAATGCATAGAAAGAAGAGAATAGGTCTGAAATTCCTTGCGAAACTTTATCTTGCAACAAGTGGATGGAAATGTATAGAAGTTTGGAGGGAATGGAAATTAGTCGGAGATAACTACGAGCCTCACTGATCAGCTAAAGCCAAGATCCCTATGGACAAATTAGAAGATCTAAAATCATGCAAATCATAGACGAGTGTAACCCTTGTTGATACGTAAAATCTGACTTGTATTGTGCTTTACTTTGTAACTGGGAACATCAGTGTAGATATTAATACACAATCATAAAATACAAGTTTTGTAAATATTTTTTTTTACTCAGTTTCAAATTGCTGCCATAGTATCTAATAAGCCATTCGTAAGACAAAAAATGATAGATAAACTTCTTTGTAGCTTAATTTAAGATCTTCCAAATGGTTTACAAATCAGTACAGTATTTTGGGCGTATCATAAGGGAAATTTTTGGGACTTGGACTGGGGTGAATATGCCCCTGTTTAAGGGAAGAAGAGTCAGAGAAGAAAGATATGCACGATCAATGATGTATTCAGCTCATTTCAAGAACAAAGCTATGCTATAATTGGTTTTAATTGCAAATTTTTATATAATTGAAGCATTGTTTTGGGAAGCATCTTGGATTTTGAGTACTTTTAGTGTCAAAATCACAATTTATGACACTAAAATCACAATTTATGACACAATTTATGACAATCAATGACATCCCTGAGACCCTGAAAAGATGTGAAATGATACTTCTTAGTTTAATATAAAGCATTTATATTTCTCGTCAAACGTGATCACCATCTTGGCATACATGGTGGTTGAAGAAACTTACGGTGGTCAGATTGTAATTCGGAGGCCACAAATGGATTTCTTGACCCCGAGAACCTAATAAATGATATATCCCACTGCAATATTTGTAGTAATTTTCAAATACAAATTTATGCAGCAACCAACTTGGCCGCCATCTTAAATTTCGGCCATAAAGAAGCAAAACTCAACTTGAAAGTATTCAAATTCTTATACAGAAGGGTCTCATCATAAACTTAAAAAGGCATATATTGCCCAAATGTCACAAAAACGCCATTAAAATCTTTTTAGAAGCGTTTTCCTTAAATGTTCACAAGTATACCGCCCAGTTCTAGTCTTTCGCCTCTATAACTGCTTAACAGTTTGTGTTGCAAAAAATAAAAACTGAACCTCTTTCGTAGCTTAATTCAAGATCTACCAAATGGTGAATTGTAACATCACAAATTATGATTGGTAATAGAGATGATCATTTAAAATGATATATACCACTCCACATGGCGGGCATTTTGATGAAGTCACCACAGTTCTTGACATCTGATCAAATGTCTTCCGATTATTTGATAACTATGTAAACACTGTGGAAATTATCATACTCGTATGCGAAAGTGAAATATTTTTTCGCTAATTCTACTGTCACCATAGTGTGAGGAAATTATAAGATGCCTAGGTTAAAAGGAAGTATGCACCATATTTTTAAATCATAGCGCCTCTTGTTGAGTAATTTAAAGTTTTTTTTTTTTAAGTTTAGGGTCCGTTTTTAGAATCGAGGCTATATCAGACGTAGACCTATAGTTTAAGATGGAATTCGAACTATTGTAATACGTTTAAAAATTTATAGTATACTCCCTATCGAAAATTGAACCCGGCAACACGTGCACTAGAAGGCGCACGCAGTAGGCACTAGACTAGCAGGCAGGACTGGCATTAATAATGTGTATTATTATATAGCAATTTATTTATGACCACATTATTCAAGTGATAGTATCAAAAGTATAAGTGGAAAAAGGAATACTATGATAATTGTATTACTGTATTGTAGAACTATTCACCTTTCTGCACTTGTAGTTTTTAATATTGTATATTTTTATTTATTTATAAGTAGTACGTGTGCCTCTATTTGGAGTATATACATCAATGTTAGAAGACAAACACCATATACAACTATCTGCTATTATGCTTAACAGAGTATTTTTAATAAATACATCATCATCATCATAGGTATTCTGCCTTTATTGGCAGGTCACTTGCCGCAGCTGAAAAGCTTCCATGCTCCACGGTCCTCCGCTAACTTCTTCGTCTTCGCGTATGATCTTTCTGTTTTTATATCATCTATTAATAAATACAGTACATAAAAAATGAACAGTTTGTTACACCAGATTAAAAACTGTTACAATATTGGTACCCAACGACATCTTTTTAGTGCCAAGAAACTAGTTTTCTTTAAAAAAAAATTCTCGAGATATTACTCGAGCAGACGGTTCTACCAGAGCTTAGTATTTCTTAGGTTACACTGAGAAAAATAAGCGGTAACCTTGTGTTTAATGGCTAATTTGGCTGCTAGAACCAGTTAATAATTTGCAACAACCCTTCTGACATAAAAAAGGGTTAATTTTACGAGGTCTCCGATAATCAATCGAATAAGGTTACTCGAAAATAAGTAGAAAGAATACAATGATTGGTTGTTATTAACCTATAAAGTAGGTTAGAAAAAGGTAACCAATTCAAGAAGGTTAATTTAAAACAGACTGCTATTGTCAACCGATTTTCACACAAGGTAAATTTAACCCTCCAGAACTTGTTTACTGGTAACACTGTATCAGCGTTGCCAACCTCGGAGAACAAAATTATCGATTTTCGTCCTTAAAATTATCGTATATTACAAAAGATTACCGTATATTCGTTATAGGCGTGATAATTGTATAAACAAGTAAAATACTACTAATAATAGCAATAATATATAAGAAACTTACCTAGTAATCTTCAGTTTCGAAATCCACATCGGTGTCACTATCCTTATCATACCTAATTACTAAAAGTAATTACGCGATAAGTAATTTCACTTGCTACAGAACGATTCTAACTTCTTTGTTTTTCACATCCAAACAAAGGCGCTAACATTCACGTGAGCGAATAATAGAGCCATCATGAACAAACAATATTGCCACCTCCACGTAAATGTGATGGATGCAGGGATGCAGGGTTACCAATTCTCAAATCGTTATTGATTTATTTTGGCGAGAATGACTGTTAAAAATGTGTGTTTCACAATTCTTTATTGCACACCTACAATTTATTTTCACATTAAAAAACTGCAAAAAGAAAAGTGTGCGTTCTAAAATTATCGTATATTCACCTATTATCGCAAGCACATTATCCTATATCGTATTAAGGCGTAAATTATCGTATATCACGATAAATTATCGTTTGGTTGGCAACACTGCACTGTATTACAAAAGGCACAAACAGCAACGTCGCCATTTGCAATTTTAAGAACGAAGAGTCTTAACAATTGTGAATGAATGAATAGGAAAACAGTTCTTAAAATATGGATTCTACATGAATTAATAGAGAAATGCGAAGGAAAGTTTATTTATGGAAGTTTATGTGTTTTCTGATAATTAAATGAATATATTCTTATAAATCATGTCTGTAGTACAAATAATGACGCGAGATGGTAGAACTACTAATCATAGAACTGCCATCCAAATATTCATACACTCGTACTAATAATTTCGTGGTTGGTTATAGAAAATATAACACCTTTTACGTTGCTTCACTGTAAAATATTAAATACAAAGCTTTGCTTGTAGTAAGAGTACGCGCACACGGATTCTCACTATAAGTTGTTATATTTTTCTGATAAGGGTAAGACAAACGTACAAGTAAATGATAACCTTAAGGATTCGTCATTTTTCATATTGCATTTTTTTTATGTGTATCCACAATAGTGGAAGTTGTGTGTGAAGGAACAATTTCAATGATTTTAACCAACTCAAACTGTTGTATTAAGTAGAATACTCGATTACTATAGTTGACGCACCTTTCATTAACCGAGTAGCCTGCTGTTCCAACATGCTAACTAGGTGACAGGTTACAGGCTGCGGTCGGTAGTGGTAACTACGTGATCGGTTAGCGTACCTTGTGAGTTATTACACTGTAACCTAGCAATATTAACCGTAACGCAAGGTTGCAATCACCTTCCCTCGTTAACCTTTTTGCTTTGGTTACTGGGATACATGGCTTTGTTGTCCCTATATTCACAAACTAACTTCGTTACTGTCCATCCTTTTCTAGTTTACTAGTAAGCTTTTTTTTTCTGCGTGTAGATTAGATTAGAGCTTTGTATTCTTTTAGCAGAGCATGCACTAAATGAGCAGCTCCGTTAGACCATACTACTTGCAGATTGACATCAGGAGGGTTCAGTATAAATACAGTGTGGATGCATGGCACAAAAACTACTGTGCATAAAACAAGGTCCAGCTTGTGCTAGGTGGCCACTAAAAGCACGAATGCTGTCTAACCGAGTCAGGCAGGGGGCTGAGTGGCAGCGAGGAGGACCGTCCATAGGAAGTGTACGCATAAACGCAACAGTGGAAGAGCACAGTTACACATACAATACTTTCATTATCACTCAAAATTCATTTCAATATGCTGTGCACTGACTGTAATTACTTATATTCACACTCTCATTCGTTCACGAAAAATGTTTCACATCGTATTTTACCCAAAAATTTTATATCTGGTAGAACTGTCCGCTCGAGTGAATCCTTTCTTGAAACCTACAGTTCAGAATGTATCCTCAATCATGTCGTTTTGTTCAGAGCTGTATATGATCTACCGGTTGACATATATTATATATATGGATAATATTACAGTTAAACAAAACAATCTTTGTAGACAGTAAGAAGTTTCCACACTATAAGTTTCAATTTCGTCCCGTAGATATCAACCGCTGAAAGACGTTTGTTGTCATTTAACGGTGAAATTTGTAATTTCTACTACATTTGCAGAAAAATTATATATTCGCTTTTGCTTACATGATACCCTGTGGAGTAACAAATAGACATAAGTTACCGTTATCCGTTAAGATGTTCACGGATTGACTTCAATTACGAACTCGGCCGAGATAATGGTTCCAGGTGGCGTAGCGTAGTTGCTCACAGTCATCTTCGGTTCGATTCCCGGTGGGGCACTTGGTCGAAAAAGTGTAAATATCTTTTTCAGGCCATCCTTCAGCCTCAATGAGGTTTTCCTGGGTTTTCCTCATTCACACTGGGCAAATGCTGGGGTGGTACCTAACTTATAGATCCCATACGCTTCCTTTCTTCCAACTCTTTACTTCTTTTCCTTTCCCCGGATAGTATGCTCGCCGAGACATGTCATCCTTCATATGTGACGGGTTAAATAGATATATACACCGAAAGCCTAGAAATCTAAATCCTATCTACAGTCAAAACAGATTTTTCAAAAAATCTCTGTCGTGAGAGTTATAGTAAGGAGTAATGGACGGACATGATAATATTGTAAGTCCCATTTGCATGATTCTATTAGAGTATTAGAGTTAATGATAATTTTGAGCTATGCCATTAACCATAACCACCAGTAATTCGTTCAAATTTCTAAAGATTTCCCAACGGGAATCTGACTTGAGACCACGTGCATCAAAGGCGCACGCGCTTAGCACTATACTAACGGAGAGAGTTGTTTTGAAAATTTCGTTAACACCACCTTTGAACAAATTTTTCTTTGCCAGTCCCTGAATGGATTTAAATAGCTTATGATAAAATAATTTGCAAAAAAATTTGATGCTTGCGAACGAGAGTTTACCTTTACATGAAAGCAACCTGAGCTAAGATTGGAAAATAAATTATTGTTTTAGTTCTATGTCGTTATACCATTGCAGAAAGGTGTCGCTTGTGTAAGGCTGATCAGAAAGTACGATTTGAATTTTACAACCCTATTCATCTACCTACAAGGATACTAGGGACAAATTGAAGGACAACGGGATTCATGAACATACTGAATATATATATATATATATATATATATATATATATATATATATATATATATAGATATAGATAGATAGATAGATAGATAGATAGATAGATAGATAGATAGATAGATAGATAGATAGATAGATAGATGGAAGACAGTGGTGGATTTAGGCATCTTGCAGACATACGCAATTTATGGTCGGAGGCCCCTCGTCCGCCACCAGATCACTCCTTGATAAGCTGTAAACTAATGAAATTGCTCCAAATGTTGATATTTGTTTCTTTTGAAGCTCCTCTAAGCTCTGTGACTCTGGCTAGTTTGCCGTGTTTCTCTAGTCGGAAACTTGACACTGATCGAGAGAATACTAGGAGTCCTTTTATTTATGATGCGTGTTGTGTTCTGCAGATGGGTTACTTATATAATCAGGATGATTAGGATCTTGCTAACTTCGTAACTTTATTAAATGGTCCACTTGACCATTTTTTTTTTTTTATGAAAAGCAATACTCTGAAGTGCGTGGCCCAGGTGGGTACCCGGTTTACCTTATGTAAATGTCATCGCTGATGATCTCTGATAATTCATACCGTTATGTTTTAAGCTTTCAATATCGTTTGTTGCTAGATTTTGCAAACATTACCACTTTGCTAGAAAGGAGAGGCATTACTCCCCCCATTCTCTGTGTTGAAATGGTCATAAAAGACGCACCCAATTATTCACGGCACGCTTCATCACTGCTAGTTCCTTACTGGGAAGCGTAATGAGAGCATACGTTACTCTTAGTTTCATTTCAAGAGTTTCCATCAGCTTCATGACCACTGTAAATCATCAGTTTTTAGTTTAAAATAATAAATCGTCTTTCTTCGTTTTGTCGACAACTACAGTTAGACTAAGGGTTTACATTAACTTCGTATCTTATTGTTCAGCTCAATTGGAAATGAAATGAAATGAATCTTTAAGTTTTACGTCCCACGATTATGCCGGTTAGGCTAAAGGAGACGGTGATAATGAGAGATGAGTGAAATGGTGGAATGAAGAAAGTGGGAGGAAACGGGAGAACCCCGAGAAAACCCACGAGTACGGTGTTTGTCCACCACAAATTCCACACGGCGCGAGTTGGGATCGAACCAGGAACCCCAATCACCGGAGGTGAAAGCTTCAGCTCAATTGGATCCATTGATTGGTATGTGATTAATTTTGCGACATTTTTTTTTTGTACGCTAATGCGAGAACTTATATCATTTGAATGTGTTTATTAAAATGTGTTATGAAAATACATTTTATGGCGCTAGTAATAAAACTGTATATCTGGGCAGTAATCACTAAAACTTTAGTTGGAAACTCTGCTCTTCAACTTATGCATCTTACATTCGTCTTCTGAAAATAGAGTTAAAACTTGTTTCACGAATATAATACATAATTCTACTGCAGTTTTAATCCTTCCATCTCAAACCCTAGAACTTTTATGACTGTCGCCAGACATCTACTGAGCGTCTGAAGAAAGTGACACGAGTAATTAATCGTAGCAGCAGAAGTAGAATAAAGTGCGAAACAAGGAACATCAAACGCGTAGCACCTGAGTTACAGAAAATAAGCTTTTTATATTAATGCCTATTTTAGAAGTTTTATTACCTACTTCCCTGGCGGTTTTTGGAATTTTTAGTGCTCATAAATCCAGCCTCTAATTGTAGTATGGACAATAAACTTCTTGTGACGTCAGGAAGTACGTAAATAAGAGAAAATAAGACATTAAAGGTATCATGACTATTGTATTCATTGTATTCCACCACAAACTAACACGGCTTTGTTAGAAATAAATAAAATCAACGTTATGGTTTAGGCATTGAATTTAGAGAACTGGGAGTAAAAGGAAACTCTTCGCAATACTTGAGAACAAAATGTAATAGTAATAATAATAATAAAACTAAAACATCAGTTTTGTAGATTATGGCATTTGCATACCAATTTGCTTTAAGGGTTTAAATTTGCAACGTGTTTACAAATATTGTGTAGATTTTCGACAGCAATGAAAAGAAAATTATTTATCTTACTATTTTTCCTAGTCATGAAACCATAAAAATGTAATATAGATAAAAGGTATAATACATGGGTGATATATAAAATAATATATAATACCTAAATAAATTAGTTATTTCACTAGCACGTATGGTCAGATTAGCCTGTCACGTATATGCAGAATTACGTTCCTCGGCGACAACACTATCCAAGGAAAGGGAAGAGAAGGAAGGAAGTGGTGGCCTGGGACCTATGTGTTAAGAACCATTCCGGCATTTGCCTGGTGGGAATGAGGAAACACCAGGAAAACATCATTCAGGATGACTGGCCTGAAAACGCTCTTACACTTTTCGATCGAGTGTCTCCACTATTCACTACAAGCTGTCACATTACAGTTTGCAATAGATTTTGCTTCAAAATACATTATTTTTTAGTAAGTAGGCCATATGTCTATGTTAATCGCTTTCATTAAAACCGATGCTGACTACTGTGAACTATATACTTATAACATAGTACTTTCTACTCATCCAAACAACCTTCAAATAATATTTCGGCTCGCGTTATTTGAGAAGAAGCAAAGGGATTGTTGTACTACAAATCTCAAAAAGGAACGTTAAAAAAGAGGGTTTTTCTTTTAAGAAACCTTCAAAAGAAAAGAAGTTTTTTCATAACTGTAGTTTAGGTTGGTTTTGAGAAGTCATATAGATTATCTTGTTTACACAATCATATACTATGAAATCAAACCTGTGACCTACCGTACGACGAGTTTTCTACAACTGAGCAATAGATTCACTACTGATCAATTAGAATTTAGTGCTAACATTTCAGCACTGATCTTACAATATATTTAAATTCAATTTACTGTAGGTACTAGAAAGATGTTTCTTCGTCTGAAGTCGAACCCAATGTCGTGCTTAGAAAGTATACATGCTAATTACCCGGCTCTTCAGAATCTCTCTTGGTACTTCCTTTAACGAGAATATATAATATTATTTTTATTTTGTGATCATATTTTTTAAAGAATCAATACGAATTATTCCCTCAAGCTCAATTATTATTTATTTTTGGAATCGGTCCAAATATCTTCATAATACCTGATGCCTAAACAAATGTTAAATATAGTTGTGAGTCTTGCTTCTTCATTTAGACACCTTGAAGAAATACGCGTTACATTCAAAATGTCACTGAAGTTGTTTTGTGCCTTTATAAGTGTTCACTAAGATCATTCTTAATAACAGCTGCAAGAGCCAATGCAGTTAAGGGTCTTCACTACAGCGAAATTAAACTACCAATAATTTTAGTTTTTTTTTTTTGTAATATCTTCAAAACAAAAATATTCGAAAAGCAGAAACATAGTGAACTAGACAACACTATTTTATGTGATACCTTTATCACAATTCACCTATCTGCTTTTGATATGCTGCCATTTTTCAGAATCTGCAAAAAATGCTAAATCCGTCTGCAGTTGCAAATCGAAAGCAGTTAGATGAGTTGTGATAACGGTATCACATACAAAATCCTATCGTCTAGTTCACTACGTTCTTGCTTTTCGAATATTTTTATTTGTTTTCAAGATACTGTATTACAGAAAAACTCTAAAATTAGCGGTAGTTTAATTTCGCTGTTGGAAAGTTTCCTGTATTTTGTCAAGCTTCAAAGAAACAACAATGAAAGAATTTTCGCTTAATTTCTCTACCTAACAAAAAGGAAAGAGATAGTTGAATATTAGCATATGTTTTGCTGAAAACTTAATGACCTCTGACATTCTTGCTTCTGAAACTGACAGATGCAATATTTGCTAAACTGGAAAAAAAATAGTTCAGGAAATGTAATTTCATATGTAATCGCTATGGTTTTTGCAATTTATTTTACGACTAAACACATGCACACATACACTAAACACATGCACTAAACACATACACATGATAATATATATATGATAATATAGTGTCTCGGGCACACATAATTCAAAACGCTTTTTCCGGTGAAATCGAGTTAGCCTACTGAATGGAATGGGTTGCGATCGAACCGCAGAAGAGTATGTATATAGTTTAATTTCGGAAATGTACTTCAAGATGGCAGGGGAGGCAAACGAAAAAGTAATGTTCCAGTTCAATAAAGTGTTCCAACGGAACGTATTGTTTATATTATGAGGAACCAAGGAAACAGCCTGCTGAACTGAAAACGTCGCTTTTTCATTTAATATAGGTCGTCTAACTATTGTAGAGCCCAAACGGCTAATGCGATTGGAAAAATTTTAGCATTCTAGGTTGAAAAATTCTTATTTTCAGTTATTTCCTCTCTTTCCATTATTTGGTATTCACAATGAAGTTGACGTATAGCCACAGACTTTCGATGTAGCCTGATTTATGTATACAGGGTGTTTCAAAACAACACTGACAATGTTTGGGATGTGATTCCTGACACCAAGATAAGGCAAAAAGCATAGACCAACCTTGGTGCACAAATACTTACTTTCGGAGTTATATGCTGCCGTGAACACGGAAAACAAATTCTACGGGTTCATAGCTCCAAACTACGGGGCCTACCGTAATAGGTCAAGACTTCACTTAGGAACTATTTTATGTGCCCTCTATAAAAATTGTTGTGTAAGTACCTTAGGATTCTGAAACAGGTATTTTTGGATAGTGCACATATTAGTTCCTAATTGAAGTTTTGAACCAACTACGATAGATCCCATAGTATTGGAGCTATTGACCTTGAAGTTCATTTATTCATGTTTCTGGCAGCCTATAACTCAGAAAAGAAGCAGCATTTGTGCATCCAGGTTGGTCTTATCGTAGTGTCAGGAATTACCGCCCAATCGTTGTCGGTATTGTTTTGAAACACTCTTTATTATATATATAGTTTCACTTTTTACACAATTTATTGCATTTTATAAAAAAATACAAAATCGTTTTATATTGTAAATAAATTTGTTTTGAATTTTCGTTCCTAATAATGTGAAATTCCAAACATTAAAAACATCACTAAAACAAATATGAACTAAAATTGTGAAACACTTGGCTTTGCTTGTTTCTTTCCAGGTATATTCCGTTCTTGGATTCAAGACATTCTTCAGAACATCGTCAAAGTGGTTATCAGCCTTCTAGGATGTCTGTACTTCCGTCTTATTGTGGGTTATAGAAGAAAATAGGTTTGTCCAATAAGTTTGGGTATTTAAGCCTTTTGTCGGATTCTCTGTGAGCGGCGACGAGACCTGTCTGAATTGAAGAATGGGTTATGTTGGAAGGAGCAAATGTATCAGAACATGTGAAATCCCTAACTAGTGCTATTCCGTTTTTCCACGGTACCAAGGTCATGCCGTCAGGCCTTTTACCATCAGAGCGGCAACAATCATTTGGTTCTTTTATTGAAGGAACCCCCGCTGATACGAGGACTCGACAAATGATGTTGTTCACATTATGGTGTCGAGATTGTCTTCCCGCACTCCTTTTACATGAAAGACGATGTAATCCTTTATTATTAATATATACGTTGCAAGTAGAACAGTAGTGAGGATCGCAAATATTAGCCCCTAAGCGCAGAGCTGTAGCAATACGAAAGCTCTCATTAGAGAGGTGTAGCCCGAGTGTGTGAAAAGGTAGTGCTTGAAGCCATGCTCTGTTTTTGGAGGAGGAGACAGCTAACAGCCTGGCTTTGTCATCAGGGTTACTAGTTGATGATAGGAGCGAAAATAAACGAAGCCTTACTATAGGTTCATCCCAACAGACTGGACATGTCTTTTATTGTTAGCTGGGGGATCCATTCCAACCAGACTAGTCCATTTATTGATGCATTCTTGTATATCTCGAATCGAGTCCAAGTCAATCTCCTATTGAAGAAAAGATCCAAATAGTTCTCGGGAGCCATAGAATGATGCGAGGAAAGAAGGTATGGCGATATCCATGGCTCGACGAATCCCAAGGCCTCCATTCTCAACTGGTAAGGAAGCTTGTTAACCATGAACTGTCCTTCAAAGAACAGTTTAGAATGGATTCCAGTCCTCTTCTAAGAGTGTGGTCGAATTTGTCAAGTAATTTTCATCCTGCCAAGAAGGGGAGCAATGGAGGAAATGTAGTAATCTTGGAAGCGAGAGTGAAGCTCGTAGTAAATAATAAGCGGAGAGTGCAGAAATGTTTGATAATTGAGAAAAGAAGAATTTAAATTTTGTATCTTGTCCAATAAAATTTTGCTCGTTGATTCGGCAGAGATGGCAACGCCTAAACGTTCCGCATTTGTAGGTGATAAGAGTTTGATACTAGGTGCTACTTCATTAAATCTTTCATAAAGGTCATGAACTTCATCATCTCTGGCGCTCAGAAAACTCACTTCACATTTGGAAGAGTTTAGAAACAATCCAATTGATAAAGCTTCTACACGAATTGTATTGAAAGCGCATAGTACTACGTCGATATTTCAAGCTATGGTACCGTCGTCTAAGTACCAGATATTTAAATCTGTGTTAATATCCTTAACCATGTGATGGATGGTTAGGGCGAACAGTGCTGATCCAAGTCGGTCGCTTTGCTCTACTCCATGTTGTGAGTGAATTATGTTATCACTTATAAAAAGATTGCTTGGTTCGGAGTAGCATTGGTAGATGTAAAGATAATATGTTGGGAAGTTAATTTTAATAGTTTGTAGCATTGAGTCGCGGTTGAGTTCATTAAAGGCGTTGCGGAAGTCAATTTTCAAAAATGCTTTCACTTCAGTATGGGAAGATGAGTAGTACATTCTGGCAGCATGTACGGCTGATTCTGCTCCGAATGGTATACACACCACTAGTTGGTGTGGTGATAGCATATTAATTAATGAATCTCGTATCTGGAAGCAGATAATTTTTGCTGGTAAGAGTCTCCAAACATTGCCAACAGCTATCGGGCGAATTCCACCGCTTTTCTTCTTTAGTGCTATCAGAGAAGCTTAAAAATGTTCATAAAATGGTCGGCACTTTTCCATATATAATTAAGTGGATAAATTCAGAGATGGATGTGATTAAGCATTCCTTTGAATCAAAATCTTGATTTAGAAGTAGATCTTTTAAGATTGAGGGACGTAGACTATCCATTCCGCCTGCCGAACCAAAGGGAAAGGATTTCATGGCCTTTACTAACTCGATGGAAGAGACTTTAGTTACTATCGTGGGGTCCTCAGGAGGTTCGGGATTGATGAATGAGTGAGCGTGTGGTGGATGTTTTTCTTTAAGAGCATGTAGTACTGACGTATCTCGCGTAGCCACAGTGTCATCGGATATCAGTAATCTGATAGCGCCACGTATATCACCATCTGCTAATTTTTGTTCAATGCTCTTGGTGTTGAGGAACTGGATTTTTCTGGTTTGCAAGGTTCGTTGGTCCCTCGATGCTGCTTTGTTAATACTTCACGATGATGTTTCCTCCAGTTTCTGACTCGCAGCTTCATCCAAGTGGTGATATTACTTACTTTCTCAGAACGCGGTGGGATGCAAAGCACTGCGTAAGGGAAAACCAGAAGGTCGATTCAAGAGTCAAAATTATTGGTGTTGTTGATACTACGAATTATGTCACATAGAGAATCAACTGCCGATGAACGAGCACCACGAGGGACACTACGATGAACCGGAACATTAGCCTTCAAATGAGACATAAGATTGTTAATTCTGGATAAAAGTTCAGAAGAGTTGTCATTCGAGTCTAAGGTTAATAAATCCGAAATATAATCGGTAGGCTGTTTGAGGTTACTGGCCTTACTCTTGCGTACGTGATGGCATTTGCTTGTGTGAATGGATAAACCTCTTTGGCTAAGAAAATATTTATTACAATGAACACATTGCACATAATTTGAAATGCTTGATGTATTCATATTATAGTTATAAATTACACTCGATTCTCGCTAATCCGGCCATTCCTGGCACATATGAGTGCCAGATTAGCGGAAGTGCTGGATTATTGAGTGTCTGACATTTATTTGATTTATTTATTTATCTTGTTTTTTTATTTATTTTGAAAACATAGGGAATATATTCTACTCTACTTTATATTAAATCGAAGGATATAATTTTAAAACATAGAGTATATACTTTATTAAATCCAAATATAAATTAATTTTCAAAGAAAACTTAGTCCTTGAGCAGTATCACTCACTATGAAACATGTTCCTAATTTTTAACTGTCGCAATGATGATACGCGACGGTGGCATGCTTTATCACGCAACCGCTTTACAAGCATTGCACCAGTATTGCATGTATCTGGTTGTTGCATAATGTACTCCAGGAAGACCTCTGCAGCTTCAGCACCAGCAATGTGAGAAATCTTCATGCTCTTTCCTCTTGTGTTCTCTTCTTCATCACGTTCATCATTATAACTTTCTTGCACGCTTTTGATTATTTCTTCATCTCTTAAAGATTGGTCCGTCTCACAGGTTTCCTCACTCAGCCACTTAGTAACATCTTGGTTATCAAATTCTCCTCCTGGAAGGTTGTGGAACATGTCAATGTATAAAGTAATTGATAATTCCGTATTGACTGGCTCATCGCTGACACTCACTGCTGGATCCAACTCTGCATCAATGGATGGCCACAATTTTCTCCAGCTCTTCATTATGGTAGCGCTCTCCACTTTGTCCCATGCTTCGGCTCCTTGGAAAACAACATCACGTAGTTAATTGCTTGCCACGCCTTCAACATAGTCTCGAGAGAGTCGTTTTCATTTTCATTCAGCAAGGAGACGACAAGTGAATGTCGATAATGAGGTTTAATTGTTTCCAAAATTCCCTGGTTCATTGGCTGGATCAGAGCTGTCACATTGGGTGGGAAAAAGAGTGCTTGTATACCATCGGACTTTAGAGAAACATCTGAAGGATGGCTGGAAGCATTGTCAATTATAAGGATAGCTTTCAGTGGAAGCTTTTTCTTCTTTAGCTCTTTGCTCACTGCTGCGCTGGTACAAATATTTCGTGGAACCACCGAGAGAATATTTGTCTGTCCATCCAAGCTTTCTCCTGAGCGCAATACTGCACTGGTAGATATTTATGTCAGTGTGTTGAAAACAACGTGGATCTTGGTATTTTCCAATCACCATAAGCGGTAGTTTATAACGCCCATTTGCATTACAACAGGCCTTTAATGTTACGCGCTGTTTCTCTTGCTTGTAACCACGAGTTTCCTTCTCGTTGTTGGCAGCTAATGTTTTTGAAGGAAACATATTGTAAAAGAGTCTTGTTTCATCAGCATTATACAAGGCATCAGCAGTTAAATCTTCTTCCTCTTTTATCTTACGTATCTTGCTCACAAACTCATCAGCATCCTTATCGTTAGCTGAGCGAATTTCTCCGGTGAGTGTCAGCTGCCGAATGCCATGTCGTTTTTTCAGTTTGATACCCAACCCTCGCTTGCTGCAAACAAGTTACTACCGTCAAGTTCTTTGTTAAATACAGCTGCTTTTTCCTTTATAATCGGGCCACTGACTGGAATTCCTTTACTGCGTTGTTGTATGAACCATCTATAAACAGCTACGTCCAGTTCTTCATTCTCACTCTTTCGCATAACATTCCGTTTTCCTAACTCACAATCCATTTATGTTGAGTACTGTCGAATAACATCATCTTTCTTTTTGATGTCATAAATAGTTGCTCGTCCAACTTGAACTCAGCAGCAATGGCTTTCTGCGAAGAACCTCGATTTAACTTATCTAAAATTTCGAGTTTCTGCTTGAGGTCTAGCGTAACGTGTTTCCTTTTAGATGACATGATTCCGCACTGTAAAGAATGCTACAATTTCGAATAGGTATAGTATATAAAGCATTCTTTAACTAAGCAGTGTTGCGCATGCGCACGATAATTTATTGTGCACATGTTTTTGGTTGGATGTGCTACGGATTACTGAGAGGTAGGACTACTGAAGGCCGGATTAACGAGAGTCTAGTGTATTAAGATCATTTTGTTTCACTCATTTTATTGCTGAAAATTCAAATATCCATTTTTAACGAACATTATCTGAAAAATGCATTTTTCATTTTTCCGTTGCGCTAGATTTCATTGTTAACCCTATAATACCCAGAGTGTGATATCATAGAGGCAAAAAAATATGTTTTCAAGTACTTGTGGGAGGACCAAATGACAAAACGTTCAGCAATAATCCACTAAGTGGTGTTGAGCGTACTGTTACAGATGTGTCACAGTGGGTACTAGCAGCAAAACACCATTGTATCAATATAAAGAAGTAAAATCCCAATGTTACATATATGTAACGCGGGGTATTATAGGGTTAAAAAAATCGGAATATAACGTTCATTAGGTCTATTTTTTTATTTCTTTATAATAACATAACCACAAAATCAATTTTAATACGGACTTCGCCACTTTTACCTCGGAGACATCATTCACACCCACATACATCTCAAACTCTTCAATCAAGGGTATTTCCTCACTTTTAGACAGAAACTACACAGAGAACACTTTTGGATCGCACATCGATCTCAACAAAAATCTCAATAATATATACAGGGTGAGCCATTTATCTTAAAACAGGCTCAGAACTATTAAACCACTGATTCTCAATCTCAGTTACGTGGCCGTGCCTCCTTTTGCGTATGACAAAGACAAAATGTCAAACATGTATCATCTGTGAAGTTTGCTAGCGCTAGAATATAAATGATCGTTACAAATGATGTTTTATTCACAATTCATTTCCGTAAGTGGCCAGGAAAGGTCAGATTGTGAACCACCGTTCTGTAGATTAAAAATGTAGAAATTTTGTATGATGAAAATATCGAAAGGAAACCTTGAGATAGTTTGCAATACCACCAGGCTAACAGTATTGCCAACCCAAGGTAGCACGTCAGATTTTTTACATATTTCAAGTCTACATATGAAAACGAAAACTTGCATTACTACATTTATTATTCAATGTTACAAATTAAGGATACTATCATAAACATCCAAATTTGGAAGGTTTCTGCAATTGTTATAGTGAGACAGATACTACATTATAGTATACGTGTGTGTGTGTGTGTGTGTGTGTGTGAGAGAGAGAGAGAGAGAAAGAGAGAGAGTTTCAGAAACGATCCAAAGCAAACCAATATTTTCCAACTCCCTCAACCGTTCCATGAATTTTAATTTTAGGTTTAGAGTTTCGTAGAAGTTTTTTAATTCATAATTTGTTTTACATTACGTAAATAAGTGTTTAAAAGAGTCCTTAAATCCAATTCTACTTAAAATGTGATTATTAGTATGTCACTATTTTACTTAAGGTTATTTTTATTTAAATTTTAGTATAAAGTTGATAAGACTATAATGAGAAAGGTAACTTTTAATTATTGCAATTGAAGGTAATAGATATGCTAAACAAGTTGGTATTCTTATAATTGCACGTAAGATATTGTGCCCAGTGGTACTATTCAGTCGGTGGGAACTGGAATCACACGAGTGTAATGATGAGGATTATTATTTTAAAACTCATTGCTGGATTAAGATCTTCCTAATATTTTTTTATAATCATGTATATCGGATAATTTGCTTCCAAGATATTCGCATTTCGCAGTGCTACCTATAAAGGTAACCAAGAAAGTTCTGTCGCTTTTATACCCACCATATTCGAACATCGATATGCCACTTAAGATATACCTGGAAGATCAAAAATATTCCCCGTCAGAATCGATGACTTCTGCCAACATTCTCGAAGGCCATGGATTCCATCGCTGTAGAACTTTGTGGGCCGTGGAGCTATGAAGTTATCAAGTGCATTTTGCACATCTACATGATATTTGAACTGGCGTCTTCTAAGGTGATTGCCCAAGAAATGGAACAGGTGATAATCCGATGGTGCAATGTCTGGGGAGTAAGGCGGATGCAATAGTGTTTCCCATTCAAGGCGTAGGATGGTGTCCTGGGTCGTCCTAGCCACGTGTGGTTTACGGTAGTCTTGTATAATAAAACTCGTATTATAAAATGAACTATTTAATACACCTTCTCTAGCCATAATTATAACAATTCAAATACTGAACAAAATTAATGAACCCTTTTCGATTCAGAAGTCCTGATCCACAGTTTTGAGCTTTTGTTGAACACGGCTCAACTGCTGACAGTACACAATTGTATTGATGTTCTGAACAGCTGGTAGCACGATGCCGTGAGCAGTCCAACAAACCATCTTCTGGTGCAGTGCTGGTTTTGGCTGTTTTGGAACCGGTTCATCGGACGATAACCAATGATGACGGCGCCGTAGAGCTTTCTATAGGACCCACTTCTCATCACATGAAAACATACTATGTCTCCTTCCTCAGATGAGACGGCAAGGAAACACTAGTGTGTACTCGCATTGCCTTCTGTCCCGGAGTCAAATCATGTGGGACCCATCGAACCAACTTGTAGTGCTTCCCAAGTTGATGGAGGTGCTGCCGAATGGTTTCTCCACTCACACTGAATTGTAGTCCCAGTTTCTCACATGTCTGGTCACTGTTCGCCTCAATTGCTGCCTGAACATATTCATTTTGTACATATGTTGGTCTTAGGTACGTGGTGCGTCTTCGAGTGTTCCGCCACCGTGCTTGAACATGTTAAAGCACCGGATACGCTGTCCGCGTAGTCACGACACCCTCACCAAGGCCTGGGATATCTTCCGCCCCGCTGCAGCAGCGTTTGACCCCAGTTTGAACTCGTACACCATACAAGCTCTTATGACGCTCGGTGGATGTCCCATGTTTACTCTGTCGTTACGTAAGTTCACGGTGTAACTCAACTGCCTCAACCATGTAGGCCTCCACAAAAAGCAACAGAGCTTTCTTGGTTACCTTTATAATTTCGTCACACCGTCGTTAAATTTTAATTAATTAAATGTGATTTAATGTTCACTTCCAGCACTATTTTTATGTAAGAGTAGTCTTTAAAGTACAATACAAACAGTACTAGAGTTGTCATTCGTATTAAGACCTTCTTCTAGCGGAAATCGATGGTGATTATAACAACAACAGCGTAAATATTTCTGCAATCATTTTCTGAAAAGTTGTGACTACCATTTCAAGAGCAAATTACCTTGTAAATTATTCATTGCAACTTTGGAAAATTCAATAATTAATGTGTCTGAGGAAAGCTATATGTTATATAGCCGAAACTGTAACACAGATAACACAGATATACATAATCTTAAATTTTATATATATATATATATATATATATATATATATATATATATATATATATATATATATATATATATATATACTGCTTTGGTCAGTTGGAGTTTTATTGGCAAATTAACCATTCAATTTGATAAGAAGACCTTGCGGCATGCTTTTATATTACGAATCAGAGGATAATAATTAATTAATTATGTTTTTAGCGTCCTTTGTATCAGCGAGTCTATGTAGAACATGGACCCACAACTCAACGTGGGATCCAAATAACATGAGCTCCTACCGAGAACTCAATCCTGAAAGCCCTTGAGAGGATAATAATAGATTAGTGAAGATACTTAATATCTACATGTTAGCAATGTCATTTTGCATTTACAACTCATATGACATTGTTTTCTAAACGAATTTGAAAGATAAAAATTTAGGGTTATTCAAAGTAATGTTCTCAGTCTCAGGATAGATTAGAATAATAATAATAATAATAATAATAATAATAATAATAATAATAATAATAATAATAATAATAATAATAATAATAATAATAATAATAATACCTACTCCAGGTCTTGACCATACGAACACATGCTTAATAAACTATGATTCAAATCGCTTGACTATATGGTACACTACTTTAAATTTCTTTTGTGCATGGTAGTTTTCTGTTCCACATTAGTAATTGTTGACAATCAGATACGACTTAGGTTGCGGCGAATAATTAGGAGTTACGTCCCTTCCAATGCATAGACCCTACATGTATTTTTTGTTTTACCCAAGTGACATTTTCTTTTATATCGCAATAACTAAAGTAAAGTGAATAAATCTCTGAACTTATAGAATTGAAATAAGCGTTAATAATAATAATGCAATAACACAAGTATGATAATTAACTAAACAATGAAATTTGATTAAGGAAATTAATTAACTATTCTCTCTTTACACAGGCTTTAGGGGCTCGTCTAGAATATGATAGGATTTTAAGTAGCTAATAGTTCTTGTGTAAACTCAGTTGCTGATTGTTGTTTCCGTTTCCGTTTTTATCACCAATGCTGTATGATACGTAGACCTACACTTTAAGGTGGAAATCACCATAATGTGTTCAGTGTTCTACCACTGCATATGGAACCTCGATCCCGGGTACCAAAGGCGTGTTCATGCTAGCCAATAATAAGGGAAGTACTTGAAGTGGTACGCGAGAATTTGCATGCGTTATATATCATTGGACAGGTCACACAGAGTACACCTCACATGTGAAATATCTCGCTTGAATGGAGCATGTAGGGGGAGTGGCGAACATTTGAAGATCAGAACAAGGCATGCTCAGAAACACCAGAAAACGTGCACAAAATAGAAAGCATGATGCAATTGTTTTGAGATGTGGTGTGTATAGGTTTAAGAGGTAGCTGAATACGAATCTGACATCAAATGATTACAAATCAAAATTGTGGATCAACATGGCGAACATAAATTATATATATATAAAGCTATGGATCTGAAAGTGGTTATATAGAGATATTCGACATTGCTATGTATGAATCAGATACAAAAGTGTAAAGTTCAAAATGAAAAACGCTGCTATGGAACTGAAAGCGAGTAGGTAGAAGTTTTCGTGATCCTGTAATACGAATCCAATGTTAAAAGTGCAAAATGCAACATGGCGGACAAAAAGTGCAAGCTATACAGCTAATTTTAGATCCATAACTTGCTTACTTGTAATTTGTGTCAACCATTGTATTCAGCTACCTCTTAAACCTATATATACCACGTCTCAAAACAATTATATCATAGTTTCGTATTTTGTACACGTTTTCTAGTGTTTTGAAGCGTGCATTTTTCTGATCTTCAAATGGTCACCGCGCCCCCTACAGGCCCCATTCAAACGAGATATTTCACATGTGAGGTGTACAAGGTGTCACCTTTTCAACAATATATAACACATGCAGATCTCAGCGTACTACTTAGAGTACTTTCCTTGTAAGACCAGCGGGGAGGACAGTACTCAAGTTTTGTATCTGATTGCATGAAGAAATAAATTTATTCATAACATACATCTGATTAATATTGCAAATACTTGTCACTCTCACCAAATGAATACTCTATGAATACACTACTAACAGTGTGATGCTCCTCTTCTGAGTAAATCTCAGTGAGAGGGAAGGGGGATTCAGATAACCTGACATTAATAAAAGACAGTGGTAGCAGATAAACATAACATCGATTCCGTAGTCCATGGATTTGCAGGTATAATACTTGTAGATCCCACTGCAAGTACGAAGGCAAGTCAAAAATTATCTACACTTTTCATTCTACAGTTTGTTTACATGAAGCTAGGATTATACTAGGTATATGCACATCATTTTTCTACGTAATCTCCCTCCTTATCAATGTACTTTACCCAACGGTCAACGAGCTTACGTATTCCTTCCAAATAAAAGGTTTTCGATTGGTCGTGAAGCCACTTTTGCACCGCATTTTGCACGTCTAAATCTAAGGCAAATCGGCGACCACGCAAAGCATCCTTGAGTGACCCAAAGAAGTGAAAGTCAGATGGAGCTAAGTCTGGGCTGTAGGGGGACGTTCCAATAATTCAAATTTCAGTTTGTTGGTGGTTTCAATAGTGTGATGAGCCGTGTGTGGTCGTGCATTGTCATGCAACAACAAAACTTTTTTCGACAACAAACTTCGGCGTTTGTTGCGGCTTCAGGTTCTTTTCCAACATTTCACTATAACTCGCACTGTTGATCTTCTTTCTCTTTTCCATGAACTCTGCCATTATGAGCCCCTGTGAGTTCCAAAACACAGTTAACATGATCTTTCCTTCAGATGGCTCAGTGTTTAATTTTTTCTTCGTCGGAGATCTAGGGTGTTCCCACTTCATACTGTGGCGCTTTGATTCTGGCTCATAGTGATGAACCCATGTTTGACCGCCGGTGACTATTCTGCTTAAAAATTCATCACCTTCGTTGTTGAAGCGAGTGAGTAAGCGTTGACAGACCCTAACACGAGTGAGCTTGTGTTCTGCAGTAAGCTTTCTTGGTGCCCACCGTGCACAGACTTTCTGAAAACCGAGCTCCTCGTGGATGATTTGATGGGCAGAGCCACGACTGATGTTCAAAGCAGCTGCTACCTCATTGATAGTGATTTGCCCATTCGCCAGAACCATCTCTCGAGCTTGCTGAATTTTGTCATCTGTAGTGGAGGTTGATGTCCGTCCTACTCCCTGTTCATGCGTTACACTTGTTCGACCACTTTTAAACTTCTCGAACCACAAAAACACGGTTTTACGTGATAGCGCACTTCTCCCATATTGCGGTGATAGTCTGAACCTTTGGCACCCGCCGACCAGAGAAATCGGATCACTGCTCATTGTTCCTCTTTGGTGCAAACTTCTAATGGAGCAGCCATGATATATCTGCAACAGAAGAAAGAAAATGCAGGAATTAAGATCACACTTTCACAACATTACAACAGTATAACAATAAAATATGCGAGGACAGAAGACAAAGTGCGCAATGTAAGAAAATTTATGACAAAAGTGTAGATAATTTTTGACTTGCCTACGTACATTCGCAACCGATGCCTACTCCATTCTCCTGCTTCATCATTATCTCCCCTTCCTTTCCCGTTGCGTTTCAGTCCGCTCTTTTAAATCATACATTGACCGGTTAGAAATGACTTAATGCTGCAGATAGTAACGGTGCACACCTTATTGGAACGCACATTTTCAATATGTCCTATACAGTTTAACTTTGTAAAGTTACAGTTATTTTTAAAATGTATGGCAAACACATACTTCTCATTGTTTTGCTTCTTGTTTTAATGAAAATTATCTCGCTGCTAATTTTCGCTGTATATTAGCTTTCCACTCTCGCATTATTGTGATTTTCACTTATGCTAAATTTCCAATGGAATGATGCTCCTGACACTTCCGTAATGAGATCTGTTTGTAATGAGATATGTAGATAGTTATTTAATACATCCTCTCTCTCTCTCTGTCTCTAGTTTCTCGTGATTGTGGTTAAAGCTAAACAATTGATGTAAGCGAAATTAACACGAGAAGTTTTCCTAATTAGAAGTTACGCAATGTGTGATGTATTATCTGTCAGGAAAGTAAATGTACACCTGTTTTTCGAGTCTGGCATTCCTGCTCTCCATCCGTGGAGTGTATGAGAATTAAATCAATCAAATGTTTACTGAGGGGCAAAAAGAAAAGTTTAATCTGAATAAGACATTGCAGAGGGACACAAGCTGTGAATATGAATAGTGCATAGTTAAAATAAAGGACGACACCGAAAGAGAAAGCCACAAACAGCTGTTTAACTTAGAAAAAAGAGTAAAAATTGTTGAAGTGGGAACATAAAACACAAACACAACAAATACGCCGAAAACTAAATTTTCACCAGGCCATGATCTTAGTGTAGTGGTTAAGGTGCTGGCTTACAAATGGAAAGGTCGCAAGTTCGAATCTTCGGTGAGGACATTTTTAAAAATTTTTTGTTTATAATACATGCAGCTCATGTATTATAAAGATGGTAAAAGAGGTCGTATTTAGTCTTTCGTAGCAATTATTATTGGTAAGGTTTAGTACTGATAATACTTTTTGTCTTTGCGTATTGCTTTTATTCTTTTCTTCATTTCAAAAGAGAAAAATATCCGAACAAACGCCACCAAAATTCCTCATATTTTGAATGTAAACGTCATTTGCAATTAGTAAAGAATAAAAATTGAACGTTCCGATGTAGCTGCAAAAAGTAAAAAGAAAAACATGGAAGTAGACCATACTCATGGTTATTAAAAATACAATTTCTACATGCCTTACACCTCCCGACCACGTTTCTACGTTAGCAAGTAAGAGGTTTGTGTTTAGGTTAGGCTGGTCAATATTTTGCAAAGGGGCCCGGTTTAGCTCTGACGCACCACAGGTGCGGGAAGGGAGCAAAACACTTTTTCTCTCTCCCTCTGTGTGTCTGTTTATCTATCTATCTGTATATATATAACGCTATTTGTGAATGCCATAACCACCCTAATTTTCAGCGGATTGAGATAAAACTTGGCACAAACATTAATTGTTGAAAAATCTTCAGTTCGTTAACCAGAATAATCAGACGAAAATGTTCAAAATGGCGGCCCTTTAAACTCTTAAAAACTTCGCCAAATTTCGCCCATAAATGGGTATTCAGAAAGTTTGAATAACTTTTCCTCTTTTACTGAAATATTTGTGTGCAGAGACTTATTGAAATATTGCACCCGATTAATCGCATAAAGAATGTTCACGCCCTTTACGCTACGGTCAGGCTTTATTTTTTTTTTTTTTTTTTGTTTGCAGGAGGGGGTTATTTTCGTATCGGAACAAGATGATTGCTAGTGATGATATGAAATTACACATTGAAAGTGAAGTAACTTGTGAAACGTGTTATTTGAAAGAATAATATAATAAATGTGCTTTCCTCTAACACAGAGAACTGTAAATCATGTAATTCGAGTTCGGGAGCCTGAATGGCGAGGAATGTTATTTGATTTGCTTTTTAGTAACACATTGCATTGCAAATAAAGGTAGGCAACATTAGTGGTAAGTAAAACAATAATAATAATAATAAAAATAATAGGTGTTGTTTGTGGAAAGGCAATACCTTCCTCAATTCTTCTTCAAACGTAATAATTGTAACGCCATATCTCCCTTACAAACAAAATATTAGCAATTTATATCGAGAAAACGGGAAACTGTTGAGTGATGGGAGCAACGTTGGACAGTATGCACTCATAGTACTCAGAAAAATAAGCGATTTCAATGAAAAATGACGAAGAGTCATTGCCGTGGGTAGTCATGGAGCCAAGCAGAGCCCTCTTTAGGCAAAATGTCGATAACTTATATCGAGAGAACAGGAGGTGATAGTGAGATGGGACCAACCTTGGACACCGTGGACCCATAAGGCGCATCGAAAAAATTAGGGGGGGGGGGGCGGGCACCAGCCAGCCTTACTTATTTCCACATAATAATATAAAATTATATTGTCGAAATACACACACGAGTTAGCTAGTAATATTTCATATTATTATTATTATTATTATCGACAGTGTCTTCTCATTACGTGTGCATGTTTGACATGAAGCCAAAGAGAAGATCCATCATTCGTAGAAAGAATAAGAATAGCCAGTTACTTTAATTGTGAACGACGGCGAAAAACACGAAAAGAGTGCCCTTAGCGAAAAGAAACAATACTTTCTCTCAATTTGATAAAAAATAAAGCCGAGATAGATTCGAACTCGCATGGACGGTGCGAACAGCCAGTTCATTGTCCACTTTTTTTAAAACTGACTCACCGAACGTGTTTCAGTAACTTACTTATTGCTAATTTTACTTGCTTCACTCGTTTAACTTACTTTTTCTAATAACTTATAACGACAGGGACACGAACACAGAAACATCGAGGACAGTTAAAAATCATAGATGCTCTCCCGCCGGGAATCGAACCCGGGATTTCATACACCAAAGGCGCACGTGCTAGCCTCTAGACCAGCGGGCAGGGCACTGCTCATTCTCTGTGTCGTTAGGGATTACGACCACTGTATTGCAAGCTATCACTTCTGTGGGTTGTATACTATGATCACATGTTTCTTCTTTGCTGGAAGAGTTAAACCTACATTCTATGTAATACATGAGGTATTTAGACCTACATCATCTTCATATAATGTAATAAAAGTGTCATGCTGGGAATAAGAAAAAGAACATTCCTTGGACAAAACGGAAACTATTGGCATCAGAAATATTTATCTACGAGGCATGCGCAGTAGTATATTTCAGAATAGTTACTGTTTAGTTCAGTAAACGAAGAAAGGGGTATGAAAAAGCAAATATGTCGAGTCAACGAGATCGACCAGAGTAGACAGAGGCGAAAGCAGATGTGTAGTAATACAACAACTTCGTTAAATTGATAATTGGTTCTTTATTCTGTAGTAGATCGTATCACAACTTTACGGGAGAGCAGAGAAAGACTTACTAACGCTGTCATATAGTAAGCTTTAGTAACACGATCATACAGACACAAATGGATGTAACTGTGAGTACTACAACTTCGATTTAACGAAAGCCGTTTAGATATTCAGTGGTTTGCATGGTTGTATAAGACACAAAAACTTAAGACATAATACAATTCTTCATACCTCAGCTTCCAGTAACTAGATACATGCAATTTCTGGATAGATACTGAAACTGCTGTCGGATTTTAATACATGACGTATTGCGGGATACAAAATGCTTTGCATTACTTGTTTGTTTGTAGACAGCTACTAGCTTAGTGTTCTAAAAGGTTGTGCATAAACTAGGGATAGCCAATTCCGGAATTATTACTTTCCGGACTCCCGAAGGTAAAACCGGACAAATTCCGGAATTCGGAAAATTCCGATTTTGGAATAATTCCGGAATTCGGAAAAATCCGGAATTTTTCGAAATCCGGAGTTTTTCTCAATTCCGGAATTTTCTAAATTCCGGATTCTTCCTGAGTTCCGGAATTCTTCTGAATTATGGAGTTTAACTGAATTCCATAATTTTCCGAAATCCGGAAAGTGAAAGTTCCGCTTCCAAGAAATGAATTTATTTTGGTTAATATGAATCGTGGTGGAAATAAGTCTTTGACCAGGTAATGGCGACTGCTTTGAAAGAAATAGAGAGTATGAGAATTCAATCTGTCATATTTGTAGTTTCGTGTGGAGAAAATATAAACTTGTGAACCAACGGTTTAAGGAAAACTTAAGTTATTAATGTAAACTTTTCGGACATCATAAAATAAATACGAAAGACATTTTGACTCGAAAAAATATAACATACAAGTTTGCAAGCGGAGACAAAGAAACCTAACGTAACCAGACTAAAGACGAATCGTTTACCGCGTAGCGATCAAGGTCAAGCTGTTTTCCAGGGCGAGTTTCGAGTTGAGTCGAGTTTGATAATGGTTCGCTCGCTCGTTCAGCTCGTTTTAACTCTTTTTTTAAATAATGGCCTGATTAGACTGGAAAGCGAAAGCCATGAGAAATGTAAGCACTAATGTGGAATACCTTTTAGTGCTGCTCACGACAGGGGTGCGTCTCGTCTCGTAATTTTAGTGCATCTCGTGGGGCAATTTTTGTGTATCTCGTCTCGTCTAGATAACGAGAAGACAAGTTTTTTATTATTATTATTACGAGACAGCCTCAAATGTCGTAATCACCAATATAAGTATATACTGTTGTTCTTAAAATCAAGGCTGAGACCTGCACTGTCGAATTTTTGAGCCCAAGCAAAAGACCAACTCGGGTATCTATATCAACCGGCTCAGCTCGTATCAACTGAGCGAACAGCTCGAGTCGGCTCGGTTGGGATGAGCCGATGACCCGAGCCGGCTCAGTTGGAACGAGCCATCGACTCAGCTCAATTGAGCCGATGGCTCGAGCTTTCTGGGTTGGGATGGGTCCCCTACTCGGCTCATGTGAACCGGTTCAAGCCAGCTAAGTTAAAATTAGTCCATCGGCACGTTTCGATTCAGCTCAACTAAGCCGATGGCTCAAATCGGCTCGGTTGGGTGAGCTGTTGGCTCGGCTCACTTCTTGGTTCGGTTCGATAGTGAATGAGCTGTAAGCCGAGCCGCTGGAGCCGTTGAGAAGCCTAAACCCGGTCCCAGCTGTTTTGAACATGTTTGGCTGAAGCCTATAACTTTTAACAATTTTTGGCTCGAGCCCGAAAACTTGCCCCTTCGGAACTCAAACCCAGAACGTGACCGATGTCCTTCCCTCCTGAAGACTTCTCGACGACCGAGATCGACCGTCAATTAGCTTTTACTATTCAGATACAAACCGTATATCTTTTAAAGATTATACACGGTGTTGATATAATAATAATAATAATAATAATAATAATAATAATAATAATAATAATAATAATAATAATAATAATAATAATAATAATAATAATAATAATAATAATAATAAAAGTTTTAAACTTGCCGTTGAAATTTGGCAAACTTACTTAAAAGTAGAGATTTCGGGGAAAGGGTTACTTACTTTCAAGACAGTGGCGTAGGGAAAGGGGGACCGGAGGCCCCCCCTCCCCAAAGAGGTCCGATAATGTACTTTGGTACTTTGATGTTTGTAATTTTTTATATATTTTTATGTTTATATATTTTTTGTTTGTAATTTTTCTATATGTGCCTATAACAGCACTTGCCCCCCCCCCCCAAACACACATCCTGGCTACGCTACTGCTTCAAGAGACACCTCTGCAACTACCAACATTTTAAACTACAACGTACCATTGAAGTTTCATGTAGAAAGTCTTCTACTGTATATTTTAAGCAAAATAACTATAATAAATATAACTGAATATCACGCAACAGTAAGGCATATAATAAACTAATTTTTAGGATATGCAGAGGTAAATATAAAAGCTTTGCTACAAAATACCTACACAGAGCATAATTCAATGAGCTCTGAAATATAATGTAACGAAATAGCCTATGAGATTCAGTCTACAGACCAATTGTTACTTACAGAATGGGCATACACTATTTCGAGAATCGAGACAAGAAGGGAAATGTTTACGATACTTTTCGTCTCGTCTCGATTCTCATCTCCAAAGAGAGACGAAAATTTTGAGTTAGTCTTGACCCGTCTCGAATGTAGAATGTTAATTCTCATGTTATTCTATTTGTTTTAGAAACGAGATGAGAAAGTCCTCTTCTCGTGGGCAACATTAAACCAAACCGAAATATTCTTTCCAAATGTCACGCTTCTGCTTGTAATGGTATGACCTGAGCGATAATTAGCTCCTAGCTTTTAATCTTCTACGAGATAATAATAATTATTATTAGTTTATTATTATTATTATTATTATTATTATTATTATTATTATTATTATTATTATTATTATTATTATTATTATTATTATTATTATTATTCCTGAAGATTTGATAGTTCAAATATTGAAACATCCGAGTATTTAAATATCTGAATATAATAAAACATATGTTATCGCTGATCAATCGCCATCAAAAATCCTAAATCCTAAAGTTAAAAAAAAAAAAGACATTACAATGTGCATTCGCACAAGCACCTTGACCACTCAACCGCGATCACTATGCGGTAAAAGATTCGTTTTTAGTCTGGTTACGTAAGGTTTCTTTGTCTCCGCTTGCAAACTTGTATGTTATATTTCTTCGATTCAAATTGTCTTTCGTATTTCCTTTATGAAGTCGGAAAAGTTTACATTAATAACTTGAGTTGTTCTTAAACCGCTGGTTCACAAGTTTGTTATTTCTCCACACGAAACTACAAATATGACAGATTGAAATCTCATACACCCCATTTCTTTCAAAGAAGTCGCCATTACCTGGTCAAAGACTTATTTCCGCCACGATTCATATTAACCAAAAAAAATTCATTTTTCGGAAGCGGAACTTTCACTTTCCGGATTTCGGAAAATTATGAAATTCAGTTAAACTCCGGAATTCAGAATAATTTCGGAACTCGGAAAGAATCGAAATTTAGAAAATTCCGGAATTGAGAAAAACTCCGGATTTCGAAAAAAATCGGATTTTTCCGAATTCCGGAATGTTAAAGAAATCAGAAATTTCTAAATTCGGGATTTTTCTGAATTCCGGAATTATTCCAAAATCGGAATTTTCCGAATTCCGGAATTTGTCCGGTTTTACTGTCGAGAGTCCGAAAAGTAATAATTCCGGAGTTGACTATCCCAAGTTTATACACAACCTTTCAGAACACTAAGCTAGTAGCTATTTACAAAAAAACAAGTAATGCAAAGCATTTTGTATCCTGCAATACGTCATGTATTAAAATCCGACAGCAGTTTCAGTATCTATCCAGAAATTGCATGTATCTAGTTACTGGAAGCTGAGGTATGAAGAATTGTATTGTCTCTTAAGTTTTTGTGTCTTATACAACCATGCAAATCACTGAATATCTAAACGGCTTTCGTTAAATCGAAGTTGTAGTACTCACAGTTACATCCATTTGTGTCTGTATGATCGTGTTACTAAAGCTTACTGTATTATAGCGTCAGTAAGTCTTTCTCTGCTCTCCCGTAAAGTTGTGATACGATCTACTACAGAATAAAGAACCAATTATCAATTTAACGAAGTTGTTGCATTACTACACATCTGCTTCCGCCTCTGTCAACTCTAGTCGATCTCGTTGACTCGACATATTTGCTTTTTCATACACCTTTCTTCGTTTACTTAACTAAACAGTAACTATTCTGAAATATACTACTTCGCATGCCTCGTAGATAAATATTTCTGATGCCAATAGTTTCCGTTTTGTCCAAGGAATGTTCTTTTTCTTATACCCAGCATGACACTTTTATTACATTATATGAAGATGATGTAGGTCTAAATACCTCATGTGTTACATAGAATGTAGGTTTATCTCTTCCAGCAAAGAAGAAACATGTGATCATAGTATACAACCCACAGAAGTGATAGCTTGCAATACAGTAGTCGTAATCCCTAACGACACAGAGAGTGAGCAGTGCCCTGCCCGCTGGTCTAGTGGCTAGCACGTGCGCCTTTGGTGTATGGTGTCCCGGGTTCGATTCCCGGCGGGAGAGCATCTATGATTTTTAACTGTCCTCGATGTTTCTGTGTTCGTGTCCCTGTCGTTATAAGTTATTAGGAAAAGCAAGTTAAACGAGTGAAGCAAGTAAAATTAGCAATAAGTAAGTTACTGAAACACATTCGGTGAGTCAGTTAAAAAGAAAGTGGACAATGAACTGGCTGTTCGCGCCGTCCATGCGAGTTCGAATCTATCTCGGCTTGATTTTTTTATCCATTTGAGAGAAAGTATTATTTCTTTTCGCTAAGGTTGTCACACTCTTCGTATTTTTCGCCGTCGTTCACAATTAAAGTAACTGGCTATTCTTATTCTTTCTACGAATGATGGATCTTCTCTTTGGCTTCATGTCAAACATGCACACGTAATGGAAAGACGCTGTCGATAAAAATAAAAATAATAATAATAATAATAATAATAATAATAATAATAATAATAATAATAATAATTATTATTATTATTATTATTATTATTATTATTATTATTATTATTATTATTATTATTATTATTATTATTATATGAAATATTACTAGCTAACTCGTGTGTGTATTTCGACAATATAATTTTATATTATTATGTGGAAATAAGTAAGGCTGGCTGGTGCCCGCCCCCCCCCCCCCTAATTTTTTCGATGCGCCTTATGGGTCCACGGTGTCCAACGTTGGTCCCATCTTACTATCACCTCCTGTTCTCTCGATATAAGTTATCGACATTTTGCCTAAAGAGGGCTCTGCTTGGCTCCATGACTACCCACGGCAATGACTCTTCGTTCATTTTTCATTGAAATCACTTATTTTTCTGAGTACTATGAGTGCATACTGTCCAACGTTGCTCCCATCACTCAACAGTTTCCCGTTTTCTCGATATAAATTGCTAATATTTTGTTTGTAAGGGAGATATGGCGTTACAATTATTACGTTTGAAGAAGAATTGAGGAAGATATTGCCTTTCCACAAACAACACCTATTGTTTTTATTTATTATTATTATTCACTGAAAATTAGGGTGGTTATGGCATTCACAAATAGCGTTATATATATACAGATAGATAGATAAACAGACACACAGAGGGAGAGAGAAAAAGTGTTTTGCTCCCTTCCCGCACCTGTGGTGCGTCAGAGCTAAACCGGGCCCCTTTGCAAAATATTGACCAGCCTAACCTAAACACAAACCTCTTACTTGCTAACGTAGAAACGTGGTCGGGAGGTGTAAGGCATGTAGAAATTGTATTTTTAATAACCATGAGTATGGTCTACTTCCATGTTTTTCTTTTTACTTTTTGCAGCTACATCGGAACGTTCAATTTTTATTCTTTACTAATTGCAAATGGCGTTTACATTCAAAATATGAGGAATTTTGGTGGCATTTGTTCGGATATTTTTCTCTTTTGAAATGAAGAAAAGAATAAAAGCAATACGCAGACAAAAAGTATTATCAGTACTAAACCTTACCAATAATAATTGCTATGAAAGACTAAATACGACCTCTTTTACAATCTCTCATGAGCTGCATGTATTATAAACAAAAAATTTTTAAAAATGTCCTCACCGAAGATTCGAACTTGCGACCTTTCCATTTGTAAGCCAGCACCTTAACCACTACACCAAGATCATGGCATGGTGAATGTTTAGTTTTCGGCGTATTTTTTGTATTTTTGTTTTATGTTCCCACTTCAAAAATTTTTACTCTTTTTTCTAAATTTAACAGCTGTTTGTGGCTTTCTCTTTCGGTATCGTTATTTATTTTAACTATGCACTATTCGTATTCACAGCTTGTATCCCTCTGCAATGTCTTATTCAAATTAAACTTTTCTTTTTGCCCCTCAGTAAACATTTGATTGATTTAATTCTCATACTCTCCACGGATGGAGAGCAGGAATGCCAGACTCGAAAAACAGGTGTACATTTACTTTCCTGACAGATAATACATACAGTGAACGGTAAAAGAGAGTTTTCATTTTGATTTTCTCAACTTATTTTCTCAAAACTCTCAGTCTGAATTAATTGAATTTTAAGAAAATAATAAGCACTTTTAATTACTTACACTGTTAGTTTTGGTACTTACCTTCATGTACAAGCTTTTGTGGAAAGAAATTGTACAGATCGATACGTACGTTTTTCCCGACAACTATGTAATTCCTACATTGTATCATTATTGCTAATCGATAAAATGTCTCAGTTTGTGAGTTAACACTAGTTCCTAATAGTTAAGGTGGATCATCATCTAGAAGTCAGTACATATTTTAGCTCATTCACTTAACTATTGCGCAATGAAACGTTACATATTATAAACATTGTACTATAAGATAGAGTTATGTTTCAGCTACAACACAAGACACTGATTCATTTGGTTGTCTCTTCTGACATTGAAAAAGGTAACAAATAAAAGAAAATATTTGATTCGTTTTACAATGAACACACAAGATGGCACTTGCTGTATGATCTTACTAGAAGTGCTCAGTTTTAAGAAATGTTTATTTGTATGTGTAAAGTATTTTAAAGTAACAATCTTATTACAAAATAGATATATTGTTTGGCCGTTTTTCGTTTATGTTTCATATTTTATTTAAATATTAATTTACATTTAAGGAAATAGATTTTGAGACGAAACTTGCGAAGAGCACCATAATGCGTTGTTGCCAAATTTGTACGTTTACTGTAGTAGTCACAATAAGAAAATTCCTGGATTCTAGCGTTGCAGTTCGAGAAGCGGAATTGCAGTAAGGGTCCAAAACTAATTCCCTAGTAAGTATCCAAGCAGAATTCCATGATTACTTCCTTTATTACCTGGCATCAGTAAACACACAATCTGGCAACGCCGCACTATTCAAGCACCGTTTAGCATAGCACAGGAAACATTTAGTGATCTACCTTAACACTCGCCACTCCGCTAAGTTCTGTACCTGACCTGCCTGCCGTCCATATATGGTGCTATTGTTCAGGGAATTTGCGGATTTAAAATTATTCTGATGATTTAATTGAACTTTTGAAAACTTAATGGTTTCAACTTTTGAAAACTTAATGGTTTCAACTTTTGAAAACTTAATGGTTTCAACTTTTGAAAACTTAATGGTTTCAACTTAACATTCTCAAAATAAGACAAAGGTGTCTTTTGTTGATTTATCTAAGCATTAATTTTATGTATTTCCACAGAATATATTATGATAATTTCACTGCATTTTGAACTTTATTGTTGCAATTAAATGATCTGAAAATGGATAATGATGTAACTAAATATAAAAAGATGTTTCACTTTTTATTACTCATATTAAGACAAGGTAGAGTTAAGGATTAATATTTTTGTACCCGGAAACTAATTGATTAGCAAACTAAAAGAAGTTAACTGTAAATAATTACATCTTTTAACTATGGACGATTTTAAATTATGGTTTACAGTAAGCCTACGGTTTTGGGCTGGGGATGGAATGATAATTTTAGAGGATATGTATGAGTGTGGTTTGATTGTTTAAGCTCAGCGTCCCTTTTTACCATCTACAAGTTATATGAGACCTAGACCTACTATCTGTTCTTCTCGTCTTTTAACTTACAATCCTGGCTGGAAGTCGTCAAGCTTGTAATCGCAAAACTTGATCCACCTTGCGCTCCTAGAAAATTCAGTTGAGTTATTGTATATTTAGAAATCATTCATTTAAATTTCTATTTTAATAACTAAACGAATTTGTCAATCTAACAGCAATTTGTAATTATTTCTGGTCCGCCACCACTTTGCTATAAACGTGGAAAAACATTACATCAGAAGATTCAGGTACGTGTTGAGATAATACTTGCAAATACAGCTTTGTAACGATGACATCGCACGGCACGTGAAACACCGTGACTTCTTATTGTTCGTGGATAACATTCTGACTAATTAATTGTAATAATAAGCTGTCGAAATAAAATTAAATATTCCATAATCATTATACTGATTGATGTCCAATTATCATTACAATATTTCAGACCAGAATAGATACACATATATAAGCTGATTCTTCAATGCTCCTTAGTTATATTTTAAATAGGATGTTATGGAATTTTACTGTATTTAGTTAGAATAAAATTACCAATTTAGAAGATTTATTTTACGTACGCATTTCTTAACAGTATACCATTAATATGAGCATTCTCGTTTGAAATATTAACATAAATGCTTTATCGGTATAAAAGCATCTATCATCTCTATTCAGTTAGTTAACGAGTTTTTGAAGATTTTCTGAGAATGTACTATCATTATCTAGCAATATATCAAATGGAAACCAAACATTTCATCATTATTATTTGCTGTAAACTTTCCACAAGGTCAAACTTTATTATATACTAGTTCAATATACCCATGCTTCGCACGGGGACTGTATTTGGAAGTCAACGCCTATGGGAGTATCACCATTGATCTCAGCGACCGCGAAAACTATGAATTTTATACTAATATCTGTCATTTTGGGCTAATTTTTACATGTCTCGGTATCCCCCCCCCAACGGTGACTCCCGGCCCGCATTCAATTGTAACTGAATTTACAAGTCATCGCTAATGGAAGTGTCACCATTGAATTCAGCGACCGCGAAAACTGGATTTGACACTAATATCGGTCATTTTGGATTACTTTTATGTGTCGATATCTCACCCTCCCCCTTCCGGTGACCCCCGGCCCGGAGCCGAATAGCGTGAGTTTGGAAGTTAATGCGATCGGAGTTTCACCATTGATTTCAGCGACCGCGAAAACTATGAATTAAACACTAATATCGGTCATTTTCTACTACTTTTACATTTCCCGGAGACACCTCCCTGATACCCCCCTGGTTCGAATTTTGACAAAAACGTTTAACTCTGGACTGGAGCCGGGACCAAGGTATTCGTGAATAAAATTTGGTAACTCTCGGTCAATTTATCTCGTTCCCAAGCCGGTTCCGGTAAACTCCCCTCTGGGACCCCCTAGTTCGAAATTTTGAAAAAAGCGCTTCGTCTTCATCTAGGGACTGGACCAAGGTACCCCTGACCAAAATTTGATAACTCTCAGTCCACTAGTCTGGTCCCCAGGCCACACACAAACAAACTCTTTATTTTATTTATATTAGAAGATAAGATATTTCTTTCACTGATTTATGTTTTATGAAGATAATTATGAATGTTAATGAAAGTAAGTATGTACACTGCATAATGGGATATTATTTTAAAATCATCCATCTAATATCGGTCATTTTCTACTACTTTTACATTTCCCGGAGACACCTCCCTATTTTTCGTCTCTTTTCCATCTCCTGTCACTTATCTTTCAATATTTGTTTATTTCTTTGTATCTTTCTTTCTATTTTCATTTCTCCTACTTACTTCTTTTTCCACTTTCTGGTGTTTCCTTCTATGATGATCCATCTCTTATCCAATTCACTTCTTCTCTGCCTTTTCTCCTGTATATTTCATAGGGATTCTTGGGTTTCTCTACTCTTCTTCTTCCAATAACTCTGAGTTTCTTTCTAGTTTTCTGTTGATTTACACATCTTATCCAATAGACCTATTGCTTTTTCTTCGATCTGTTCATCAAATATTGTTTCTGATGGAATTTAATTCTCTTCCTATTCTGATTTCTGAGGTCGATTTCTAACATTGTGTTCTGTCTTGTTTTCGTGCTTCTGTGTTTGTCTTCCCTTGTTTTCTTTTTCTCCACTTTCTATATTTATATCTTATCATATTCCTTCTCTTTCGCAACTGTCGTATTTTGATTTCTTCTTTAGATTTATTTCGTTCATTCGAAGCTTTCGTACTGCTATCCTTCAAAGTTTCATCATCTATTCTTTCATCATATATATACAAGGGAGAGTCCAAAAAGAAGTTTCTCCAGACGACTGTGGACAGAGGTGGGGATGCAAGATCAAAAATAACATTGACACTAAAGTCTGACGTACAATTATTTTTCCCCAGTAAGTAGCACGTACATTGGGACATTTGTCATACCAATCTATAAGCTTCAAAAACCCTTCCAGGAAAAATTCAGCACTCTGCATACAAAAGAAGCGTCGAACAGCAGCTGTGACTGCTGCTTCGGAGGCTTCAGCACTGCTTCCAAAGCGCCTGCCGACAAGAGTCTTCTTCGAAGCTGGAAACAGATGGAAGTCACAAGATGCGAGATCAGGACTGTATGATGGATGGGCAAGATGCTCACACCCATGAGTTGCAATATGGTTTTGCGTTGCTGTCACCAAACCATTTCTTTCGACCATTTCATCAGATCCGTAGACTTCGAGACTGTTATGGATTTCTGCTCCTGATACATCACGTGCCCATTCACAGCGGACAACCGCTTGCCCTTCTCTTTTGACCACAACATCAAAACGCGCGTTCTTCTCATAGATACCAGACTCAGACTGAGAGACTCGTCTTCACTTTAAGCAGGCGTTGCGACGGCACCATCTGCAGGATCGCAGGCGAACGATACCCACTTGTGTCTGGATGTGTTACACGTGCCACTGATAACTTGTTTTCCCCATGCTGTTCGCTTTCCTGGGAAAAACGAAAGGGGAAACTTATTCTAGGACTCCCCTCGTACATAGATTTGACAGTGCTTATTGTTCTCTCAGCGGCGTTCTTCAGACTATCTTCTATGAAAATGTCACATGGTTTACATTTTGTTCGCCGTCATTTCTAACAGTATTATTCTCACTATTTCCATGGTCTTGTGGTTTTGGATCTTCCACTAAGCAATCTTCATATTTGCATTTATCGTTCTCCCCGTCTTCATCATCAATCTTCAGACACCGGTAATGAAATACATTATTACATTCATTACAGCAAACAAGTTTTTTTTTTTTTTTTTTTTTTTTTTTTGCTAGAGTTCATTTTGCTCTTATTGCTCTTCTTCGCAGAAATCACTTGTTCATTACAGCATTTGAACAGTTCTTTTACAGTTCCTTATTAGTCATTTCTGTGATACATCCAGAGACTCAGCATCTTTCTTCCATCGTAGCACACCAATATTTTTTCACCAAGATCATGATTTACAAGATACAGCTTATAGACACAATTATTCACAGTTTGTTAGAGTCGATTACATACACAGAAAAGAACTTTTTCTGCATTTACAGCTTATAATCTCGAACATAAAATCCTGGCTGGGTTGCCACTCTGTATTGCCCCTCCGCTCTTCCGGTGTAGTACTACTTTCACAGCTTTTGTACTTGCTCTGTTCCAGCGGACATCATAGCAGTACAACGGTCCAGCGAAAAGGCCAATATATTCACCACGGGACATATTTCTTTACTATGTAATACTTACAATACTTCATTTAATCTTTAATACATGTTATATATATATATTTAATATTTGAGTATTATCACGATCTTGTATATTAAATAAAACCTTTTGCCTATGTTGTAAACATCCTTGTTTTGTTACTGAAGAGACAAGCAGGGGCGGATCCAGGTATTATGAGAAACATTGAACAAGAGCCAAATCAAAGTCGATAATAGATAGCGTCGGATACACTGAGCGAGACAAACGTGGAAACATAGTTGTTTGCAGAAGTTCACGAACTATACATATCTGGAGATTTTATTATGTCACTGATTGATATACGTATGAGGTAAACTGTAACAGGGGTTTATTATTATGAAAATCAGCACATAATTTCGAAGAGCTTAATTTGCCATAACACTAATAATTTTATAACTATTATATCAAGTGACACTTCACTGCCTTCATTCCTGAAGCTACAATAATTATATACAGGGTGTTTCAAAACAACACTGACAACGTTTGGGATGTGATTCCTGACACCAAGATAAGACAAAAAGTATAGATCAACCTGGGTGCACAAATGCTTCCTTTCGGAGTTATAAGCTGCCGAAAACATGAAAAAATGAACTTTATTCCAAAACTAGCTCCACAACTATGGGACCTACCGTAATCGGGACAAGACATCACCTAGGAACTAGTACGTACTCTATCCAAATATGCAAGTTTCAGAATCCTACGAGATTTTGGCAACAATTTTTATAGAGTACTTCAAATTATATGCCAATAGCCAAACTCCCCCTATAAAAATGTGTGAGTATCTTAAGATTCTGAAACATGTATTTTTGGATAGCGAACATGTTAGTTCCTAAGTGAAGTCTTGACCCGATTACGGTAAGCCAAATAATTTTGGAGCTACGGAACTTTAAAGTTTATTTTCTCGTGTTTTCTGCCGCCTATAACTCCGAAAGGAAGCATTTATGCATGCAGGTTGGTTTATACTTTTTGTTTTATCTTCGTGCCAGGAATCACCTCCCAAACGTTGCCGGTGTTGTTTTGAAACACCCTATATTTACAAAAAATATTGTTTTCCATTTATTTTATACTACAATTTAAAAAGATCCTCAACTACATTTTTCATGTTTCTTTTAAGCCATCTGTATGTTTTACAGACTGAGAAATATAGAGAGCTACTGTTCCAATATTTGAGCGTGGTTTAATGAAACTAACTAAAACGAAATAAAAGTGGGATTTTCCCTTCCTATTTTTCGTATCATCCACCATAATCAACCTCACCGCAAAATCAGGGAAAACACAAGCGGAATGTTAAAGCAAAGTGCGCTGTGGTTACTGACACAAAAGAGTCAGAGAGAGAAAAAGAGCGAAGAGAATGGATTATAACCAACTCCCCCTTCTCCTCTTCCCGGAAAAGAGCGGAACATTGAACGTGATTGAAACCTGACTCCTGCAATACCAAATAAGTACCCCACAAAAAATTAACTTTATTTGTTCAATGAACCTTATTTACAAAGATCGATATAGAGATTTTTTTTTTCACCGTTCCTTGAAATAAAAGAAAACAGGTTACTTCCACGTAGGAATTCATTATTAACGAGATAACAAAGATGAGTGAACATCAAGTAGATCTCAGCTACCGTTAATGAAATTCATGCTAGGTAGTTATCTTCAAGGCTTAGTCGTGTATATTGCTGTTGACATTCAAAAATTCAATTTTAACTTTCCAGAAAAATTGTAACTAAGAAACTTCCTTTACGGAAGATATTGAATATCCTATAGATAATATCTTGTGTGAAGTATCCGTCTATTGGAAATGAAATAACTGTGTATTGGATATAAAGAAGCATGAACTTTTGAAAACTTTGAAAGAAAACTTTGACTAGAAGTGTACATTCTCAGACACTTGTTGTAAATGCATATTTGTTAAATAAACTCGACTAGCTTCCTTCTTTCCTTTCCGCATACCTTCGAGCACAGCCTGATACTTCCCGATTAGGTCATCATTCTTGAATTGATCAAAACCACGAGGAACAGAACAACAAGGGGTATTCGACACGCGATCTAGAGAGGTGCAGGATCATCGGAGAGAAACGGATCCCACCATTGGAGGACCACCGACTCCAAGTCAAAGAGTACCATTCTGACGGTTCATCGCCGCAGACACCTTCAAGTTTGTCACCAGAGTAGTAGAATGAAGATGTAGAAGGACATTATCGTAAGACGCTTATCGACGCCCCTTGCAGACCAAAAGGATTAAGATCCAGATGTTGACTGTCACCAGATAATCCAGACTTCTCCAGATATTCATCATTCCAGATGACCAGGACGACACCAGCTTCGTTGGATATGTCAGGCTAGTGCTCATTCCTATTCTTTAATTATAACCTTTCTCTTTCTCTCACCCTTTTCCCCAACTAGTCATTTTCTAAATTAAAAACATTTGAATTTTATTTAAATTCAACCACAATTTTACAGTTAAGTACCGTGTTGTGCATCAGTTCCATCCCCATTTGGTTGTATTTATTTATTTCATATTCTGAGCTATAACTGATGACACAGCACCGGCACACTTGCATCAAAATTACTTTTATTAAAACATATTGATTGAATATGTAACTATGTTATTTCTGGCTATAGAAAGATTATATCCTTTCTACTGTCTATCCAATTTACTTTTTCTTCATATCACTGGATTACATAGGTTACAATCAATTTGATTGTAATACTATACATTATATTATATATATATATATATATATATATATATATATATATATATATATATATATAGAGAGAGAGAGAGAGAGAGAGAGAGAGAGAGAGAGAGAAGGTGTCTCACCTAACTTGGCGACGTGAAATATTTCCAAAATGACAAAAAATATGACATATCTAGCTACGCAAAAATGTGTCCACGTCATTGACCTATAAAATTCTTATTATGTGAGAGACAGTGTGTGTGTATTTGTAAGATGTTCGGAATACTTGATTCACAGTGTTTTCCAAGGCTTATATCTCTCAATTTATGGTTATATATTTTATAGATACTTCCCTATTATATTATGAAATTAAGAAATAACGATAATCAAATATAATATGCGAGGAGGTTGTAAAACGGAAATGAAAATGTTTTTTTCTGTTTTTACGAGAAACGAAACATTAAGATAGAACAAATCTCAGAATGAAAATCTGCTTTTGTAATAAAGATTTAATCATTTCTAGCGTCTAACTACATTTTTATACCGAATCAAAGATCTAGTATGTATTTAAACGATTTAAACGTTCATGTTTCTCAACACTTTACTAATATGACATTATTAAACACTTTTACTGTGAAAAAGACTCATTAATTAAATGTTTTGCAAAGTGTTTAGATAATTAAACGTTACATTAACCTTCTGGCTAGTTAAAAGTTTCTTTCCATAAAATTATTGTTCAAGATTTCGACGATTAAATATTTAATATGAAGCATTGTTCCTAATACTTCTTCAACTTTAGGAGAGAAACAGCGCCACAATTGTAAGAAACTGTTAGATGGAAACATCAAATTTTCAAAAGAAAACTAGCAGTTAATTTTCTTTTGCTTATACAAAAGGTAAGTTCCTTATTGGATATTGCTGTATTATACAAAGATTGTTCAAGAAGTTATTAGTTGCAATATGATAATGTAATTTTAAGTCAACCTACTTTGATCTTATATCTACAGGACCATGTCACTCAATGTAGCCTCCATCTGCTATGATGCATTTCGTCCGACGTTCTTTTCATGCCTTGAATACAGTTTGGTAAAATTCATATGCCTGTCTTTTATATTGTTGTTTCACTCAAGAAGTGAAGGCCTTCTGATATAGAATGCTTTTCCTTGCAGGTGGGCCTTCAGATGACCAAACAGGAAGAATCTGGAAAGTTCAGAGATGACTTTCCATTCAATTTTCCTTATTTTCTCATGTATTATCATGGTTGACTGAGCTTGGGATTCATGATGGAGTTTGATTACCTTATCTTGAAGTTCCGGTCACCTGGTCTGGAGACTAGGACGTACCTGGTCCAATGGCAATCAATAACGTTCCTTGTGGAGCCATGTTCTAAGAAAACGACGCCGCACTGATCCCAGAAAAAGATGGCCATAATTTTCTGGTCTATTCTGAAAAGTCTAGGTTTTATAAACCGCTGCAACCAATGTTGGGCACTGACACAGTCTAATATGTAATTCTCATAAACCAGAAGCAGTTTCCTATGAATTGATTTGGCTGATTTATAACCGGTTTTGAAAAAGAATTCTGTTACCAACGGTTGTCAGGTCCTGACGTCTACTTCAGTGTCAATTGTGGTTTACTTGTGAACAATAAGCAACATCAATTAGATCTCAGCTACCATTAATAAAATTCATGCTACGTTGTTATCTTCAACGTTTAAATATGTATATTGTTGTTGACATTTAAAATTTCAAATTTTAACTTTCCAGGAAAATTATAACTAAAAAAACTCGTTTAGAGAAGACATTGAATATTCTACAGATAATATCTTTTGACCATTTTCAAGGCAAAAGATTGAAGGATGTTCACTTAAAGTTTCGATTAATAACAACATTTTACTCATCTGTGCAAAATTTATTGAAAGCCCTTTGTAGTTTATCCGTAAATGTGGATAAAGATACTTTGAACTTTGAACTTTAACAAAACAGGGCTTAATTTTGTTGGATTGTCATGGAACATGAAGCAGTAATAAAGCAAAATAAGAAGTGTATTTCGCATATTCTAATCAATAAGCTTGTTACGGTCTGAGATGTAAGCTGGAAAAATCATAGACCCCTCCTCAAGGGAAAAGAAAGGTTCGAGTTTCAGTGTTTTCTGTGCTTATGCAACGATAAGATTATAAAGTACAAAAACCTATTATTAAGGTCGGTCGCGAATCACGACCAGGGCTTCAACCCGGTTTACTTATCGGGTGCGCAGACTATTCCCTTGTAATACAGTATAGACCATTCCTTACCCCACTATTTTGCCTACAATAAGACTGGATTGAAAGATCACTCCATATTATCTGCCAAAGAAAAAGAAAGGAAGGAAAATGTTTTTCTGATTTGCACAGTTGAATTTGGTTCCCGCGTTGTTACCAACAAACTTTCTATTGTCGATTTTGTGACACGTGTTATTTTTTTTTTTCTAATCATTTTACTCAATCAAAGAGTAGCAGGAGTTACTAAACCATAGGTAAACAAACAAACTAACAGTTCACTCCAAGTGGTGATATGTAGTTTGCTTTTAACTAGTGACACAAACAGACTGCTGAAAAATTAACAATTCATTTTAAAATAACTGTTACGACAAACGTAAATATGTGAACAATTGCAGGCAAAAAGTGATAGGTCAACTCTATTACATATTAGGGTAATAAATTAAGAACTTTACCTATCCACTTGGAGCATTTATGTCGAAAATACAAGAATGGCTATAAAGTAAATTATTATAATATCAAATTACAAATACACATCATGTACAACTGTAGTGCTTTTAAGAAGTTCATGCTCTTGGTTAACACACAGATAATTCTACTTGCTATAAAATGGGGCAATAACCACTATTACTTGTATCAAGTAACTATCACTATTTGAAATTTACATTGCATGTATTGAAAACACGCGTGATTTGTATGGGATACACTAAACGAGGCCACAACATATCTAATTAAATATAAAGGTAACCAAGAAAGTTCTGTCGCTTTTTCATCCACCACCTGCGAACATCGATATGTCATCTAAGACGTACCTGGAAGATCAAAAATAATCCTCATCAGCATCTACAACCTTCTGCCAACGTTTTGGAAGGCCATGGATTTCATCGCGGTAGAACTTGTTAGGCCGTGAATCGAAGAAGGTATCAAGTTCATTTTGCACCTCTTAATATTAATCTTAGATATTTGAAAGTATCCACATTGTCGAAAGTATTATTTGATATTTTAACGTTTCCATAATTTACAGTATTAAGACTTAGACACAAATATGAAAACCGTAATAAACAAGAAATTTATTAAATCAATCAACGTAGCGACAATATCTAAATTCGCTATATATTGCCTGAGATACCGGTACATAATTTTTTTTCAAATAGGTTTTGAATATGGGATTGAAATTATTTTTCGTTGTATGTGTACAACATAAGACGTTTGCAAATCCATACATGACTTCGTAATATGTAGTTAGGAACATCATCCAAATTCACGTACGACGACGAACTGAAATGTTTTGAGGATATTATGCAACGGACAATTATTTGCACAAAAATAGTTCAATCGGGCAACAGCAAAAGTAGCAGAATAGAATATATGCGGAAGATGTTAGTATAAAATTAGAAGAAAACTGAATACTGTACATCTTTCATTTCGGACTAGTTTTCATCTACAGTATCAGATTAAAATTACATATAAGGACAAAACCCAGTCGAATTTGACAATATTATATATATATATATATAGTTAGTCCAAATTTTTATTACTAAATATGGTTTGGGGAGACATATATTCCGGTAGTTATGCTTCAGTTATATTTGGGGGCAGGAATCGCATTGTGATTAAAGCTATAATTAACTGATTTGCACTACGATACTTTGTTTATATGTCATTAAATTCTCCTATCCTACATATCATAGGTGTTTAATTCTCTTCAAGATGGTATTTACACAGTTTTCTCAGTTTAAAACCCAAAGGGACGACGATTGTTACCCAAATTTGTAATGACTTCTGTGCCATTCCGTAATCTCGCACTCTGTTAGTTTTCTTACGCGGTATGCCTTACTAAATCACAATAAGTTACCGCACTTTGTTTCTGTTAATTTATATTTGGTAACCTCAAATTTAACCTCTCTCGTTCCTAGTAGTTACCTATGTTCCCTCTCAAGGGCAAATAACTTTACTGCACCTACACTTTTGACACTAGCAGACCAAGAAGGGTCGTTTGAAGGTGGTGTAACACTTCCTGGAAGATGAATGTGCATGCGAAATAATAATTTTACATAAAAGAAAAGAATAAAATAGTGATTCTATGTGGGGCGTTCGATGCACATGGGATTCAAGTTCAATTTTAGTCATTTCAGACATACTTAATGTTTAAGATCTTTACCTGAAACTCCTTTCACTGTTCTCTCACAACTTTGGTAATTAGACTTGAATTCCTTCTTTTCTGAACGCCTCATATTATGTATATACAGGGTGTAACATAAATGCATGTCTAAAAGTGACTACGTGATTGCGGACATCCAAATAAATAAAAATGTTCCTATAAACATGGGTCCGATGCTGCTTCGTTTCCGAGATACAGGGTGTTCAAATGTCGAGTCCGTTCAATGGCTCATTGTGGAAAAATGAATGGGAATGTTCAATATTACAGGAATAAAACTATCAAGTGGAATTATGCCTATGCAAATACATTTACACTAACGTAGAGAATGAAACTAATCAACATTTGAGGTAATTTAGTTGTCAGTGTTGTGAACCTGGTACAAAGTGCTATGTTTTCAAATAGCACTAGAAGTCCATATATTAGCATATGATCGCTGACATTAAAACGTTCCTAAACATGGGGCAGATTTTTCTTAGATCATCTGCTAAAGTGTTAACGTCAAGTACTATTTGAAAACATAAAACTTTGAACCAAGTTGGCAACACTGACAACCAAATAACCTCAAATATTGCTTAGTTTCATTCTCTTTGTTAGTGTAAATGTATTTGCACAGGCATAATTCCACTTGATTGTATTATTTCTTTTATATTGAACATTTTCATTCACTTTCCCATAGTAAGCCAATGGAGGGACTCGACATTTAAACACCCTGTATCTCGGAAACGAATCGGCATCGGACTCATGTTTATAGGAACATTTTTACTTATTTGGATGTCAGCAATCACCTCGTCACTTTTGGCCATGCTTTATGTTACACCCTATATATTTGTTGAAAGCTTTAGGTATAGGTAAAAGGTTTTTACCTATTTCTTTCATTTCTGTTTATACCAGGACATAATTTTCTACAATTAAAAAATAAAATAATACGCAGATTGTAGTTTTAAAAAAGCTGGAGGGTCCATTTCTTCACTTCGAGCACTAAGAACGTGAATTTTGTTTATTGTACTGTGTATAGCGCACTTGGAGTATAGAGTCTTACAACGTCGTCACCATAAATATTCCATTCTCAGGGTTTTTTTAAAAATTTATACATGTTCGGAAAGGGATATGTGGTTCTGTGTACTGGAAAACCAAGTAAGCTTCGAAGAAAAATGTGTATAGCTTATGCGTGAATGGTTGCCTTTCCATCCTCTTTTAGCATCCTTCACTTTCTTATGGTAAAATGCCTCAGCAGACAGCAACGTACAAATAGCCTTTGACAGGTTTTACTTTCATCATCCGTCATAACCAAATAAGCAGTTTCTTTCTTATATGAAACAGGTCCGGACAAAAGGGTTATAGCAGCTAGTATTTATTTAGATTTATCTACAACAACGTATTTGGTGATACAAATATTATTTCTCGACCTATAGGTAATTGCTGCTATTGTTCAGATACTTGTTAAGTCAGGGTACTAGTATCCATATTCCACAGTTAGAGAATTCCAACGCCTGCCGCAGGAACCACATTACAAACTCGTTCTTGGTCTCTTCATCGCCTTTGAAGTATTGCTGAGCAAATTGTTTCCATAAACTTGGAGCAATTTCTTTGTGAACATCATCTGAGTTCTTACTTTGTGCTTGGAGAAAAATATGGCAGAGCATACTTCACATCTGGTAGGATTCTGACTGTGCGCATATATTGTAAAATCATGTAAATCGCACTAGACTCCACATAGCAATACGAAACAGCCGCGAGAAGAAAGCGGAAAGCCGTCATTGAAAGTTAGTGAAGCCCACTTTTGAACAAAAATATTACTTGTCCGTTTATATGGGTTGAAACTTTACGGATACTCCTCGTAATTAGTTTCCTCTCCTCCAATACATAATGCCCGAAACTCATTTGGGACTTCTTACACTATCAGCAAGCTAGATTAACTGAACTTCGTTTTTTTTTTTTTTTTTTTTTTTTAGCAACATGTGAAATATTTGCATCACGCACGCTTTCCTTTCAATATGGATTCACATACTTCAGTTAGATAACAGAAAATTGCTTCACGATGTGAATTAGCTTTAAAAAAAGATATATTCTTCTCTTATTCGTTTATTGAAACCGGAAGTATTAGATCTATCACTCAGGATATCAATACCGTGGGACCTCGGTAACTCGAAGCTGAAGAGAATATCTAGATAAAAATTCGAATTATCGAGGTTTTTTTTTGAGTAATCAAGATTCGAGTTATCAAGGTGGCCTCAGTAAAAAATCGAGATACCGAGCTTCCGTGTTTCTCATGAAAAGTGACTGTATAACCTATACAACTCGAAGTAGTGAAAATTTCTTAAATTAAATAAGATGACTAGTAAAAATATTAGACATAAGTAAAACACAATTACAGTACACATTAGCAACAATAACAATTACGTAAAATAATAAGAGAAATTCGACTTACAGAGGTAAACTTTGTCTCGTCGAGGTTCGCAGATACGAAAGTTCCAGTTACCGATCTTTTTAAATATGATTATGAAATCCTTAAAATTCGACTTATCGATATTGTAATTTCTAAACATTCGACTTGCAGGTTATTTTTAACATTGAGTGTTATGGAGAGTTAAAAGAAATGTCGAGTTATCAAGGAATTCGAGTTATCGAGGTCCAACTGTATTAAATCCTCATAGATTGAAATCACTCTATATCGTAGTCATAATGTGAAACGAAAGTCATTTACTTCTTAATTATGTTGAAATGCGTGTGTGGATTCATATTGCACATAAACTTTGAAGAGAAAATGTATATTTTAACTAATAGCTTAAAGTTAATAGGTCTAATTTCTTGAATTAGCAGCTACAGAAAATACATAAAAATGGAATAATAAAGAGTGATTTTGCACCGAAAGAAGAGAATATACCTTTGAAATAAAATCCACGTAATGCTTTGGCGCAGAAGTTAAAATCTTTGTACGAATAAGTCCAAAACAATATTCTCGACATTTCCTTCTTCTTCTAATCCTTTCTGGAAAGAATTTCTCTGCAGTTCGCAGTTCGTCTCTGCATAAACCTCTTTTATAGTTTATTGAAATGACGCGAATCATATTACTACGACGAGACCCTTTCCTTCTTTTATCGTCGTGAACAGTTTTGACGAAACGATTGTCTGGATCTTCAAGTCTTCTCTTTTCTTTTATATAACACTCAGTTAGAAATATCGTCATCCCGACATTTCCAGTAAATCCTTTAAAGTTTCTAAAGGTTTCTAGGACGAAGAAGAAAATATATTTTTTTCCCTTACTTTAAAAATAAAAAGCTAGCTAAGGAAACGAAAACAAGTGGTCCTATTATGTTCGTTGTTATTCTTACTTTCAAATTTCGGCAATGCACATAAAATATATTCAAAAGTTTCATTAACAGAATATTGTGTGTCATGTTACCCCCATTTACCCGAAATATACATATATATTTTTATCAGACCACGTCAAATTCATAACTTTAAAGATAGACCATTCTTTTGCAAATTTGTTACTTCTTGCATTGCCAATGAAAGAGAGCGGATATAATTACATAATGTGCATCATAAATAACTTATTTTAAAAGTATTCAATAGATTGATTGCTTTATAAATTTTTGGAGCTGGCAGAGTCATTTTTTTTTTTTAATTTGACCTAATCTTAGAAACGTGTGATTTAATCTCTACGTGCCAATACATGTATTCACGTTACCTTATAAGACTGACAAATGTCTCTACCAAAGTCTAGAGCCGCATTAATTATTACTATAAGCTGTATGACTCTAATGAAAGATAGGGCAAGTGAGACATGGAGGGGAACTGTGTTCGCACCGGTAAAATAGGGACGAATGGAAAATGTATGTGGAATGCAATCGATGAATGCATGAGGTGTGTACTGAAAAAAGACCAGGAGCAGATGGGTGTGGTGATACTTGTAGATGATAGAATTTCAGTCACAAAGTGTAGGTAGAAAAGAACATTTGTAAAGATGTTTTCTTTGCTGGTCTTTCTTTTGATTGAAAAGTAACTTCCTTACGTCATTTTTATATTTGTTCCTTAAAATTAACTTTATTTCACATAGCAATATTTTATAGTAGGCTGCATTCATTGGAACTTTTTTGTTTTGTGTGTTATGGAATACATTAATAAACTCAGAGCAAGCGCGTCCACTTCTACTGTTTTCTTATTGATATTTATTACGTTATGTTACAAGTGGAGTCGCTTCTCATTATTTACTAGACTTCTGTGAATCTTACAGTTTCAGTTGCAGTCCACTATCACGTTTTATAATTTTACGTTGCTTACAGTAAGGACACTTTTGTCTTAATATGCCTTACTTGCCCCCTCTTTCCCCTATTGACAGTGAAACAATCAAAAAAGGATTAAATGGATATTCGTTCCAAAGAAAAACAAACTACAAATAATGAAAACACAGGTATTGCACATGTCTGAATATGTATCTGTTTCTACTGAGGTTAGAAAGTGACATTGTCGTAGCAGAAAAGGAAGGAAAACGAAAGCAAAAGTGTTACATGATGTAACCTATTACTTGTAGGTCTTGAGTTCAGAAGCATAGATTGCGATGAATGTGAAGAGAGAGGACTAGGCCACTGTAAGTTCCTTAATCTCCAAGTTGTCTCGTATGGCTTATAGTGAGTGACAGATTGTGAGGCCAGCCTTAATTTTTTGGAGTAGCTAAGTTTAGAAATTGACGGGAATACGTACACAAACCTGAGCTTTTTCGTGTTTAAGCGGTTAGTGTATGCGCCTTTGGCTGGAAGACCCGAGTTTGATTCCAAGCACGACATCATGTGGTTCGGATTCCATCTTAAGCTGTAGCTCCACGTTTCATATAGCTTCGGTGCTGAAGAGCACGTTAAAATCAACGTACATATACCTGTAACCCATGTTTCCTTCCCCACAACATATAAAATGGAACTTAATTTATTAATACGTATTGAACTGGTTTTAGTGTATACAGTGCAGATTAAGTTCATCGCAAAATTGTTCTCGGGAGAATCATTTCCACATATATAGGACCATTTTTTGTACAGCGCAGAAGTCGCTTACGACAGCGATTTCGGAGGAGGAAATATGCACCGGACTTGCTGCTCTAAAACTGAGCATAAATGTACAATAATGATCAGCATGCGAAGGGACTGGGCTGGCCAGAGCACGCGTCAAACTTCAATCTGATTTTTGTCAAGCCACCCTCCACATGCCTGGCTGTGTGTAGCGACAATATGTTTTGAGTTTTAAGTCCCACGATTATGTCGGCTAGGCTAAAGGAGACGGTGATTATGAGAAATGAATGAAATGGTAGAATGAAGTAAGTGGGAAGAAACGGGAAAACCTCGAGGAAACCCACGCACACGGTGTTTGTCTACCACAAAGTTCATTTGGCGCGAGCTGGGATCGAACCAGAGACCCCATGCACCAGAGGCGAACTCTCTACTACTGAGCCACCGCAGCTCCCCTAGCGACAAGATGTAATCTTCAGCATATGCATGGTCATCTGGAACACCCATATACCTAGGTATAATCAGTACCAGTAATTGGTCTTTAAATGAAATAACATGGAATATTAAGAAAATTGCTCCTATATCAATACTGAACTGCTACTATGGTTAACGGTATATCATAGATATTCTGAAGAGTACGTATATCCTTTTGGACGTCTGTACAGAAAATTTGATCTATTGTTGGAAGCAAGGAGAAAGAATACATCGCGTCATTATGTATTCTTTCAATTATCGGCCTCAAGGTGTTATGTATTCGGTGTTATTTGTTTTCACGCTACTGCGTTGGCGTTGTTGATAAGAGCTTGTGAAATCGCAACTTGACGACAGATGTTGAGATTATGTAGCTCTTGTTGGACTGCAATTGTAGAAACAGGTCGTTTCAGAAGTCGGTTATTCTTCAGTCAGTTACGCATCACTGACAACTCTTCTCTGTGACAATTTTTGTCATCGGCACTCTCTCTCACTTAGACTTGGTTACTATTCTTATTTTCTTTTGGCTTGCCACGAGATATATGCAAACCATCATCTTGGACACCGTAGCTCTCGATACACCTAATACACTAATAGTCTTGGATACGATTGCACCTACTTACCGCACACTCACAATTTGCTCTTTCTAAAATCAGAGGATATCGATTAGTTTCCACAAATAACTTCTGAACGATTGGACTATTGATTGGCAAACTTTTGGACAGGACTAGTGATTAGAAGACCAGAATGTGGCCTCCTGAAAGGTTCTATCCAGCCCCTGACATGAATTTCATCTCTGATAGTCAGGCATTCCAGTTTGAATCAGAAACTTTTGGATATGCAATTAGAGTTTCATTCATCACATTCCCATTCACACTTAGAATTATTGGTAAATTTAGTATTACACGAATTTGTAAAATATACCATTGTTGTTTTCAATAAATTATATTGGCCCTCATAATTTTCGTTTTTTCCCTTTCCCCCTGCTAAAAATGTTTCCGTATCAATGCATTAAATACAGAAATCCACACCACATCACCTCGTGTATTACTACTCATTAGTCAACGCAGCATATTCAAAAGACAGTCGTAGTGCACTAATATTCAGTGATACTAACTATTAAGGTTACGTTGGTTGAATTGGAGCTATGCATCTTTTCAACACTATAAAACATGGATATATGCAGAGTTTAAAGTGGAATCCAAACTACTGTAACATGATTTCAAATTTTAATGCTCTCCCATTATTAATCGAACCTCCACAAACCCATATAACAAAGGCGAGCCTCAAGCCACTATATCAATGAGAGGACAATATGACTAAACATTGCAGTACATGCAGTAAATATTTATTATTATTTTTTTATAAATCTCCGTGTAAGTATAAGGTCAAGTACCCAAATATCGTACCCCATTATATTTTTCGGTTTACTGGCAAGGTAGTTAGAAGAAAATCTTATATTGTACCGCCTATAGTTAGTATAAACATTTCTTTCAGACAAATGCTAAACACCAGGTGGAAAAACTACATTTACGTAAGTTATTAATAAATAATTAAAGAAGTACAAAATTCCATTTAAAAAAATGTGTCTAAATACCGTCACTCTATGTTTTCTTATAATGAACAAGCAAAATGAGGTGGCAAACAGAGAAAAAAAACGACAACTATGCTTCAGTTTGAAAAATAAACTAAAGTCTAAAAACTGTTTATGTTAAAACTATAAAGAAAAAATGCCAAAGTTTCGTTTAAAACAATAAGATTTTTTGTGCCACTTTCATAATAGAGATTGAGAATCACGTTTATCCATACAAACAGAAATCACAGATAACTTTTTACGTTCTTTACATGAAGACGCTTCGTGACACTACAAAAAAAAACACTTAATGCACCTTATCCACTTTGCGCATGCAACTTTGCGGAAATATCAAAAGAGGTGTACAAAATGGCCTGCTGCTGACACAAATGTAAGAGCTGTTATTGTCCCCTTTTCACCCGATCTAACGTGTGTATCAACTTCTTTCCATTTATTGTAATAACTTTAGACGACTTACGCTGCACGGCAGATATGCCGTCCTAATCCACATTGCAAATACGTGTTAGATTGAAATTTATTTTCTGCAATTCACCTTTGAGTACCGCGAAAAATGTTTACAATTTTTTTTGTTGATACCTTGTATTCTAGTCAAAGAAAAGTTCTGTGGTTTTCTCAGTGTAATTCCGGATGCCTCTTAAAACAAACGGTGCCATCCCCCCTCCTGCTGTTTTTGTGTTATCACAAAATCGATTAGGCACATTGTTTTTGATTGCCAATTCATAAGCTATTCTTTTCAGGTTTGAAGTTGTTAATCCAAAGTAGTGAGTTTCCATTTCAATGCAATACCCAACGAGACGTTTCTCAATTTAATCACGAAGAACAGTTTTCCGTCCTAATTTTCTTTCAACACCCTTGCTCAGACATTTGTTCCGATTTAACGTAATCTTTCAGAGTAGGTTAGGATACTTGAAACACTTTAGATGTTTGTTTGTAGTACATGGGAATCGTAGGGTTCCATACAGCCTTAATAGCAGCAATCATATCCTGTTTTTACACTTCTCGCGGTTCCCGATCTGGAAAGTGCAAGAAGAACATATAGGTCATAATATCGTCCTCGGGACGGTATTCGGAACCTAATAGGGGAACGGAATTTAGGCTTATCTACACTGTGAACATGGCATTTTTCCTGACAACGGCCACCACTACAGTATATCTGTAGTTTCTAACTTACATATAGTACTATTATCTACGGAGAATACAATAGCTGATAGAAAACAACATACCTTTAGTGAAGCTATTAACGTATGAAGCTGCTATCAATAATTGTTTTCGGTTCGACTTAAAAGATAAAACACTACAACTGCACTTGACGTTGCCAGGTTTTGAAAACACATACTCAGGTAACGGCATTGTGTCTCATATGTTGCACTGACTTTCACTTGGTAGCAGCAGCTTCTATCGGAGATAGAGTGGGGGACGAATTTATGCACGGTGACGGATATCGGACACTTGACCTTACAAAATTCGTGTTTCTCGTTGCTTTAATTTAAAGTTTTGTTTTAACTCCCTGGCAGTGATAACAAATTAGGTCTTAACCTTGACGTGCTAGACATGTGTGATTACCTTGGATTGTACAGTTAAGATTACACATTAAATTTCAGTTCATATCTTAAACATCACAACTGCCAAATAAAAATGCAAAATTCTAAGGAAATAAATTATAATATATTAAGTCTATTTAAAAATAGTATTACCTATGATGGTAACTGAACAGAAAGTAAATCCCATACAACGTAAGACTGTGAATTGCCGAAAAAGATATTATTTCTTCTTTAAAAAAGATTAAAATATATTACTTCTGTGTCACTAAAATGTAATATTGAGAGAGTAAAAGTGAAAAATGAACGTTCTCAGGACCAACTGTAGATCACAGGTGTTCTGGACATCGAAATGAAGCTTTCACCAGACATTACCCTTGCTCTAATCAGACGAATGCTTTTTCACAGATGGAACACGGTAGCACAAAGCATTCGCCTCTAGTATCAGAGGCCCTAGTTTGATCCCAACCCATCTGAGTTTGTGGCAGACAGCATCGTCTCTGTGGGGTTTTTCAAGCATTTTCCATTTGTTTTTCACATTCTGATTCCACCTTAATTCACTTTCATTATTCACTTGTCTTCTTTAAGCTAGATGGCATAGTCATGAAGCATTGCCTGGTTTGGAGTTCAGCGCCCCTTTTACTATTAAAGCTATATGCAACGTGGGAGCTGTACTACACGAGTTCTCACCGGAAATGGAACCTGGGTCTCCAGTACCAAAAGATGTGTATGCTAAGCATATAGTCAAGAGAAGGCTTGGCACTTTTCCACATTTCTCATTGAATTTTAGTTGAAGACTTTAGTCCATTACTCTCATCTATTTTTTCATGTATAATCACTAAGTGTTTCCATCAGAAATAATCTCAGCTGTATCTCGAAGTACGTAGGTGAGTAAACAAACGTGATTGAACGTTGTAAAAAAAACTCTAAATCAACACATGCATGATGTATTGATTTCGAAGTAAAAAAAATTACCTCCAAACAAACGTTTTGTTGGCAGAATACAATACTTTAATCTTTTCGATTAAACCAGATCTTTTTTTACATTTATCAACGAAGATTATCTAATTTTCTCCTCTTCCTTCCTCCCTACAACAAACGCTTTTCACGAAACAAAAAATAAAAAACACTTCATTTATCCCTTTACGATACTTGTTTTTTATTCCGATTGTCGAGATAGGTTTACGGTATTTAGCTTCAACATTAGCCTCTTCCTCATCTCCCTCTCGGAAACTAACCCAATCAACCATTTGTCTGTTCTCTGGTAACGGGATTAGGAGGTGGATTGCTCTATCACACTCATCCTTCTCCCCCTCACACACACACAATATACAACCCGATATCGATATACTGGGCATTCACCAGATACATCATATCATATCCCGCCTGTCTATTTTATAGTTGGAATTGGCGGATTACCTCACATCAAGCTGTTTAATAATAGCCGTGAACCGGTTTCGCACTGTAACAGCAAGCGATCTAATGAAAAACGGAAGGATACCATGTGTGTGTATATATATGTATGTTATCTATGGTAACTGATCAATCACAGAATAGCCTTGCCGTGGCCAATATTTAATGGAAATAAAACCAAAACAGTAATTAATTTATCTTGAGCCTTTAATGTTTTAACATTGTCACTGGCAGAGCTGTATCCATAGGGAGGCCATAGGGGACTCAAATTCTGCCGAAAGTTTCAAGATAGTACTGCATGCAATGACATTTTCAGCCATTTTCAATTCCCGGCGGGTAGACAAGATTTCAATGATGAATCTTGTCTATTTTTCTTTTTCGTTTATATGAATTAGTTCATGTAAAAGAGGCTTCAATCACCACAATGGCGAAATTGAGTTAACAGCGGATTTTTGTTCTTATACGGTACACCTAAGTTTTTATGCATTGATTTTTGCCCTGTGATCGGAATTTTGCAACAATAAAATTTATATCGTTTCAACAAGCTAGACAGAGTTTACATTGTTGGTAAAATCAAGGAAGTAATCGTAAACAGCAGCTGTGAGCCTGGTATGGTAGTAACAAGTTTTCTATGAAAGAAGTTGAAACTGAAGACATTTTGGATTTCAGATCATTATGGAAAACGTATTAGAAGAAAAGTTGTATATCACAGGAAACACGTACCAAGAGCGTTTCAAAAGCAAATATTCAATTTGAAATCAGAAGTTACATCCAGTTGTCTTGTTATAAAGAGAATTTTAGTAAGATCTTTCTAAGTCAAACCAGTATAGTAATACACTTTTTCAAATTGTGCAAAGATGAACAACAGAAACCACCACCTACAGCTTATACCACTGGTAAATTTTCCATCAAGAGTGCCAAAATCAATGATATGAGGATACTTCTGCTCTATGTTCCCGATAAGCACAAACACTTCTATGAGTTGATCATGAATTGGTCTATAGTTGAGCACATCGAGTCAAGTCCAAGACAATATTCATAGTTCCTTTTTATTTAAGAAGAACAAATCTTAACACAATAATCAATACATCGTGTTTAGTAAATTAATGTAGTTAATAAACATATCTTTGTTTCCATTTGAAGTTACGTTTTTTATACCTACTATACATTTTTAACTGAGCAAAAAATTCTTAACACAGTTTTGTGTTAAAAATAGAGCAACAAAATAATAAACTTATATACAGGATTTCGCCTATAATTTACGTGCAAAGAGGGCTTCAGTCCACAGGGGAAAACAATTTTGTTACCATGGCAATGAGCAAACAATATGGTTTTCCTATACTGCATTTGGTTAATGTCGTTTTTATCTACATGGAAAAATGGTTCTTGATTTTATAGTTTCAAAACTATATTTCATATATATATATATATATATATATATATATATATATATATATATATATATATATATATATATCAAAACTAAGTTTATTTGACTAAAGCCCTTTTCGCATTATCGGATCCATACACTTTCTAAATTTTTTCTAAGCACGGGTTTGGTAACAAGTATATTCGTAATACTATTAGGAGTACATGTATCAATTTTAGAGAGAAAGTGTGTGTGTGTGTGTGTGTGTGTGTGTGTAGGTGTGTAGGTGTGTGTGTCATTAGAGGAAGATAGGGAGCACGGTGGTTCAGTGATAGAGCTCTCACTTCGATGCGTGATGTCCCTGTTTCGATCCCGGCGGGTAAGTTTGTGGTAGACAACATTGTGTCCATGAATTTTCTCCCGATACTCTCGTTTTCTTCCACTTTGTCGTTCCACTGATTTTTCAATAATCAATCACTCGCCTCCCTTAGCCTAAAGGAATAATCGTCAAGCGTTAAACTTTTTTAGAAGACAAATACCGTAAATAAATAAATATTCTATTTTAAAAGAACACACACGATCAATTATTATATATTAGCAATAAGCAACACACATTTTTGTTACATAAAAATTTGTTTTCTCGGTTTCTACAAAAATTACACATGAGAATTATCCCCGAGCATTTCATCTTGTTTAGCTATTGGCTAAAACATATCTTATCTTTAGACAATATTAAAAATAAATAGAAATTAAAGCATAAAGTTAAGGAAAATTTCAGGATACATCTTATTAGCTATATGATGTATTATCATCCTTATGGTGTCATAACAAAAAGTTTGATGAAGGTACACATCAATATAAATTTCATCTTTATAAGTAGCGTGGTTATTGCACATTAATCATTTTTTATGCCTACAAAATTATTCATTTGTCTCTATTTTCTCGAGATCTACACATGAGGATTTATATTTCTCCATGCGTTCGTTTAGTCCAATGAGATCTGTATATTGGTACAGAGTTCTATGTCTCATGTTTCAGAATTTGTCTCCCTTAAACGTTGAAAATATTATTGAATTAGGTAAAGTATTGGAAGAACTTCATGACTACCGAAAGAACACTGCCTCAAAAAACAAAGAAAAGTTAAAACGTTTGAATACATGGATTAACATGATCATCATGAGTATCTGGATTTGTACTGGGACTGTATCCTACGGTATCAAGACATTTGAGGTACTGGACATTGCGGTACAATCAGAAAACAGTTTTGTGGGACATTTGCGGTACTGTTCAAAACTTCCCTTAGACAGTAGGACATTTGCAGTACACACCGTGGAACGTGCGCCAAAATCATCCATTTCGGCCCCGTTAATCTAAATTAGAATGAATAAATTAATAAATTGGGTGAGGATGCAGATGAAACAGTCTAATATATGTGATTCATTCTGATTGGCTCATTTTAGTAGGTTATGGATATATAAGAGGAGATCACGCGAGCGGCCTAATGGAAACTATCACAGTAATCGAAACATCTCAGAAGAAACCATGCACTTTTTATCAGGATCTTCAGTACAGGCACTATCGAAATTTCAAGAACGGGAGCATAACTTGAAGGAAACAAATATGTCCCTTTGATCCTTGGCCTCTTACCAGCAAGAGATAGTAAGACATATCAGAGTTTTGCAGTTTGGTAAAAGCTAATATTATGATTGGAATCTGAAATTGAGCAAATTACATTTGAGCAAGCCGCAATAACATCTCTAAGAACACTGTACGAGGAAACGCACATAAGTGGATGTAATTTCCATTTTAATCAGTGCTTGTGGAGGAAGGTTCAGGAATTAGGACTCACAAATGACTATAAATTAGTTCCAGAGGTGCTACTCTGCCTCAGAATGTGTTTTGCCCTAGCATTTCTCCCTATAGATGATATCGATATTGGGTGGTTTTCCACTATCGAAGATGCATCACATCACGGAAAACTTGAGAAGTTTATAGATTACCTTGTAGATCAGTGGTTAAGTAATAGTACCGGTTAAATAATACAGGTATTGACATCTTCATGTGAAATTGCTCGAACCAAGAGCACAGAACGAATAATGCTGTTGAAGGTGGAACTACAGACTCAAATCATTAATAGGTAAGTCAACTCCTAACGCGTACTGTTTGGTGAGTATCTAATAAATGAGGCTGTGTACAGCGACTACCTGTATCAAAGAAAAGCTTTAAACATTGAAGGAAACGTAGACAACGTCAGGACATAAAATTGGACGGAAGAATAGAAAAAAAACATTAACTGATTGGAAAACTGTTAAAGAAAGCTACAAAAGAAAACAAAAATTAGCCCTATAAATATTTCTAGAAGTTCCCTTTAAATATTATGGACAGGCGTTTGACCAATGAGAGATAAGGATTTGTATACATTTTCCAGTTTTGGCCAATCACAAACAAGCATTTGTTTACATCTTTCGGATCTGTATATCCTGTATCCTAGTGTTTTTTTTTTTTTTACTTTTCTGTATAATTAATTCTTATATTTGGGTTTTCATATTCTTAGTGTTCTGAGAAAAGTTTGTATGTATGCATGGTGAGTTAATAGTGGTTTCATGCAGTCATGTTATTTTCCCTTAGAACAACGTTCTGGCTACACTATTGTTATAAAATTTGGTCTTTGTGTAGCAGTAGATACTGCATGCTTATCCTCTAACTGAACACCCGAAAACATTCTCTCTTAGCTTGGAGAATAAGAAGTTATTTCGAACAGTGCCGCAAATGTCCCAGTACAACAAATGTCAATACTCGAAGTACCGCAAATGTCGATACCGCAAGTGTTGCGCTTTCGTATCCTACTGCAAATGGTTAAAATGACAGCTATGTACATTTATTTATGATAAAGTAAAGATGAAGAGAGATACTGATCATGCTAGTGAAATACATCACACATGTTTTTCAAATATAGACATCCTTTCTTGAACAATAGACCATATCAGGTCGAATTAACTGCACTTTATTTGATGTAATTAGTACAGTTTACTAGGGGTGAAGATTGTACCTCCTTACTTCTGAGAATTGAAAGAACCTTATCTGTGGTCCAACGGTGTTCTAGGGGGTCCTGTGCTCTCTCTTGTTACATCTAAGGTGACAAACACGGCTACTGGAAAGAACTCGTAGTAAGCACTAGTAGCAATTTTTATTTCATTATTTAGGTAGTTATGTAAAGGAATCAGTGTGCTTATGCATGGTTTTTCAAAGACTGTTATTAAGGATTTATTGATTTATGCGGACAATGATGTTGGCAACATGTTTCTGTTAATTTTATTTGTGATTAGTGGAGTTTTAGTGTATTACTAAGAAGGACACAGACCTATTATTTTACGAGTATAATTTCTAACAGGAAATAAGTGTGTAAAGAACTTGCGCTCAGAACTGTCTGCAGACAACTGATTGATGTTTTGCTGCATCAGCATTTTATGGATATTATGTGTTTATTGTAATTGTTTTCTCTATCTTGTAATAAAGTTACGAGAGACACCTTCCTGACTCCTCCCAACACCTAAAACCACACCTCCTATGACGTCTGGGACTCGCTTTTGATGTCAACGAGAATAGTTGCCGAGCCTGGGGGCTCTCCTTAAATAGCCCCGGTTACTTCCGTCTCGAGGAGTAGCAGTACTGATTTGGAGCCGGGAGTAACGGTTCGGAGTTGAAGTTAGTTTCGGACTCCTTCTACGAACTGGCAGATGCCTGCACTATCTTGCCAGTAGTCTAGGACCTGATCCATAGAGAGTGAGCGAGACATCAGGAGACCAGTGAGGAACCAACGCACGCCCGGACGTCATAATGAAGGTACACCTTCCCTAACTGATAATCCTAACCCTGTCTCTCTTTTTTTCGAAGAAATTCTTCGTAAATTACTCAAATATCCCCAATGATCTTTTACTTCAAAGGACAGCCGTCCGAATCCAGTACCTGTATTACGAGCTAAATCCCCCAATTTAGTTCTTCTGACGGCTTGTGTGTAGGTGGAGTTACCTTTCATTTTTCCTCCCCCATACACCCTTTACAGTTATATAGATTTCGCCAATTTTTGGATTACATGAATCAAGAACATTTATGTCAATACTGGCATTTGTATCGTGAAAAATATTTGAACCCTTTCATCCTTAGGATAAGCATTTCAACGAAAGTGTAATGATAAACATCCGTAATGTCACCTCCTTCCACCCACGCACCTCAGCCCTTATCCTCCAAGCCGATTGAGAATGAACTTGGTCTCAATCAGTATAGAGTGTGTCACTATTCATCTCAGCGTTACCGAAAGCTAATGATTGTAACGTTCCTCTTTGAGCGTTACATTTTCTCAAAGAGATTATTCGTAGAGATGTTTAATCAGCTCTTAGTTAGTGTTATTTTCTTTTATATTTTCTCAATTCTCGACCCTCATGAAGGATTCAAGATGGTCGACAATTGGACTAGTGTATGTAATCGGAGTATGCTATTTTTCTTTGTATGTCTATGGTTTGCGTCGAGCGGATATCTTTCAGCTTCTGAAGATAGCGCTGACTGCTTGAAATAATTTGAAATTTTGTGTTTCGTTTAAACAGAGGGATTAATTATAAATGTACGCATATAAACATTGATTCATATAAATTCTATTTCTATTTAGTCATATACATATTATTATTAAAGTTGTCGTTTCGGTATTACGCTCTAATGCGTAGTAAGGAGCGACCAATCAGAGAGCGAGTTGGATGCAGGCGCACGCTCCCTTTGTCTTAGCTCTTTGTACCGGGAAAAATATGGTGGTGAGAACGGAAGTGTAGTTTTTCGTCCTGTCTTTTGACCTGATTACTGCGTGTCATGCAGTGGAATGATTGTTTCCCATCACGAACCTTTTAAATAGGAGGTGCTGTGACGGAATAGTGATGGTAGATTAGTGTGCGTGCAGTGAACTACAATAAATTACCTACGAACACTCAGCTCGTGCTCGTACAGGATATTACTAGGATAGTCTTGATACTCGCTAATCGTTTGCTGTGATGTAAGTGGAAGTCTAACAGTCCTTTCCCAAGAACTGTCTCTGGGACCAAGCTCGATTATGTATGGTCTTTTCTTCTTGACGTAGCGATTCCCCGTCCTATGCTTTCCTTAATATGGGACTCCGTCCTTTGTTACTCGTCGTCTGATTCCACCTGCTTTTGTGGGACTTAAATGCATCTTTCAGTGAAGTTCCCGTCTGCGGTCGTTGTTGTGAACGTGAGTGTTTCAGCAACTTTTTAGTGAGATTGTCTACCTGGTGAGGGAATTGGTGGAGTGTATTTGATTGCTATCAATCAAAGAAGGTTGCCATTTGGTCAAGCTGTGCCTATGCCTATGATTACGACCGTCATGTACCGAGATACCTGTGAGGTCGTTGGAGACCTGTTGCTAGCCTAGGATGCTGTCCGAACTGGAGCCCTTTGAACTGGCCTGTGGTGTCGGTGCTGTCCACTTGTAAGCAGCGAAAGGTTGGGTAAGCTTTGGGTCACCGTCCCAGGTAACTATGTTTCATTATCTTTTATCTCATTCTATGAAAGGGATAATGTCGTCCCGGAACTGTGAGGGAATTTGTCCGCCGTTCATGTAATTCGTTCAAGTCGTCTCCATTTACAATATCCAGTGCTATACTATTATCGTCGTGTGTTTATTCTGTGGTTTGAATCGTTTATAAACTAAAGACAATATATATATACATCCATTAATCATTGGTTATTCAGTGCATTTACATACTATATGTATTTTCAGTTCTACAATGTCTATAATGTCATTTCAAGTGAATCCTGTCCGTAACATGTCCGAGTAAACTAAAGTGAGTCTCTATCCAGTAAGTCGAATCATACGCCGATGGGGTAGTCTGATATCAACACCGTTTCTCTCTTGCTTTAGATGGAATCATTTCCCGAGTTGCGTAGATGTATAATGTATCACTCGTTACCATCTAGCTTATGTTCGTCTAGTAGCGGGCACTCCGTATTGTCTATTTACGACCACTATGTTGGTGAAGTAAAGCTTGATTAGCAACAGCTAGCTCATGTCTGTCCGGTAGTGGACACTCCGTATTAGTTATCACAATATACATACATATATATTTCATGATCTAAGTATTAAGTTGCCACACTGCAAATTTTATGTAAATCCTCGAGTTGTCTTCATGTCATATCTTAGCTATAATGCTATTCACTAGTTTAGCAGGACGCGTCGAAGACGATGGGCATACGCTAGTACTCACATTTCCGATGTGAGGGTGTCAGGGGTAGAGTCTAATTTACTGGTTGGTCTTGTACTTCCTATAATGTTTCTACAGTATTATTATTATTACCGCCGCTGTTAAATGTTAAGTTGTACCGAGGGAAATATCCCCTTAACAGCTGGTTGCGGAAGTAGTGGAAACGTTATGTGTTTGGGGAGGAAGGTTAGTCGACACAGCCACATGCTTACTCCCTCTGCTGTGAGATGTTTTGTGAACAGTAATGTATTTGAAATTTCCTTCACTTGCTGTGATGCAGCCTACCAAAGATTATGTCCTGATATTTATTTAAAAATGTAAACAACTCTTGTTATTGAGGATACTGTTCAAATATTGCTGTTACTCATCTTTAGTTGTGTTGGTGCTAGAAGGTTTCTGAAATCTTTAAGGATCGAATACAGATGATTTTTTTTTCCTTTTTCTTTTCTGACAATTGAGTTTAGCTGTCTATGTTTACTAATGCCATTTTCAATATTATACGTTGTTTGCAAGAGAGTTAAATAAATATGATTGCAAGGTATGTGGTGTTGTTTCGAAATGATGATTTTTTTTATTCTTCCTCCTTCTCCATACCGGCGATGCCATTAGTGTGCAAGAGTCTGGATTTAAGTGACGTTGTGCTTACTGGTCTATAATTGTAGCGTAAGAAAGGAATATATCGGCGACCCATATTTTTTTCTTTACTTTCCCCTAACGTCAGCTATGAATACAATTTAGAATCGAACTAGCGTAATTAGCGCTTTCCAAGTTGGCGTACACAGCCAGAATTCTATTACTGTAAAATGTTACGTTTCAAGTTGGCTTCTCGCAGCCAGGATACAATTTAGAGTAAATGGCTCTTTTCAAGTTGACGTACCCAACCAGGAACGTTTCATGATTGCATGCTAATATCAATAGTTTTTTTATTGTTTCTACACGTCATTCATTCCCGCACCCTACCCCTCACACCTGTTAAGGAGGATGAATTTCGACTTAATCGTTATCAGGATTGTCACTAATCATCTTAGCAACACCGAAAATTTTGTATTAGACACTAAAACCCGTCGTTTTCAATTAGTTTTACACACCACTCCCCACCAACCTCATCCCATAGCGATAAATAAATAAACGTCTAAGCATAAGTTAGGTCATGGGCTACCCATCCACCGACAACCTTCAAAGGAATTTGGTGTGCAGCGGCCTAGGAGAAGTTGATCGCCAAACAGTTAGATTCGTATTTCATATATATATGACTGGCTTCTGAGATGCTGTACTTTTGGCATACATTTTTCAACTCCTCTATCCCCTTTAGGATAAACCCTACTAGAAAACTAATTTGATAAAAACCTATGTCTGGCGAGAATCTACTCCTGTACCAAAAATAACCAAAATGGGTTTAGCGGTGAAGGAATGCGGATTTACAGTATTAACCGTCAAACATTTTCACATTTCGCATTTCATATTATATATATGTATATACATATATTGATAGATAGATATATAGTAGGAAAACAAGACGACGAGCGTACGTTTTAGTTGGTATTGTCCGTTGTTCTTTCAAGTTCCCACCTCTAGTCACCGGAGTACAGGAATATAATAACTAGTAGTGGACACAAAAAAACAGTTTTTCGGTTTTGGTTTTTAGGAAAACCGAAACTGGTTTTGAATATTTTCAAAAAAAAGTTTTTCACCAGATCCAGTTTCGGTTTTCTTCAAGAACCGGTTGCACCTTTTTTAAATTGGTTCTATTTCTGACCAGAATATTGTTTCGTTGTTCTCCGGAAACCGATTCAGTTTCTACAGAAATAGTTTGTGTGTTTTCCAAAAGTTTTTACCGAAACCAGTTTCAGTGAAAAATAAAACTGGTTTTGGAGAAAACCGAAACCAGTTTCGGTGACTAACCGAACCAGATTTGGAAAAATTCGAAACCGATTTTGGTAAATATATATATATATATATATATATATATATATATATATATATATATATATATATATATATATATATATATATATATGTTTTTGAGAGAAACGAAATGTCGAATGGTTTCCAGTTTTTTTAAAAATCGGTTTTTCCCATCTCTAATAATAATTACCAGTAGGTTAAAATTGCCATCTTCTCAGTTCCACTGTATATTGCTAAAATTATGAAATAGTATGAAATTTCTAACTGAAGCTTTTCAATTTTCGAACCAATGCGAGTATTCGTTCTCATAAATATTTCTGCTAAATTTGGAGGGAGGCGAAATTGGCACAATGACTATGTTTCAATACAATCTTCGATCAGTATTGAAGGTTTCAGCATTATTATCTTTCCCGTTTTCCCACTAGATTATTAAATTTTTCTCCGGGAATTTTCTTCATGACCATTTATGTTTTTCATACATCCTCAGCAGAGACGTACGCAGGGGGTGTGTCCTGGGAATACGAATCCCTCAAAATCCCCATCCAATGTAAATTGAGTCCAATTTTAGGATTGGTTTTACAAATTTTAATATAATTTATTCTCATATTGAATTTGGACACCCCAAAAGTTTTGGACCCCTCGAAATCAATTCCTGCGTAGGTCTTTGATCTGCATCTTATGTTAATTCCAGCTAGTTAAAACTCCAAAATTTCCCATGCAACTAATACACAGTCAGACTAGACTTGTAGACTGTGCTATGCATAAATGTCAGAAGTCTTATAGAACGACCCTGTCCGTCTGTGGACAAGCTAGCGAGAAGCTTTTCTTCGCAAATGATTTAGCGTCTGAAGGAACGTATCATGACTATTCCGAACACATTACCAAAAGTGAAAGTGCTTCAAATATATTATTACTTCCAGTTTCAATACTGGTATTCATAAAGTAAAAACGGTAAGAGATATCAAGATGCGGATTTTAGCAATTCATTCAGCTTCCCAAGAATACATTCCGCCTTCTCCATTAAACCCTATATTAAGTCCGGAAATTGTTTAAATTTAAGTATTTGTGGTTTCAAGCTTTATCGCCATAGAACAATAACAGTAAGGCATAGCGAGAAATGGCTTTCTGATATGGATTCTGCGTACGATAAACAAGTTTTAACTTTGATCATATTAATCTATTGGAATCAGTATTTATAAATGTACTACTTTTTGTTTGAGATTTGAATTCGCATTGTGTGGCAGTCTTCCGTAGTTTCATTCTTGTAAACTCTTTTGTTAATGTAAAGTTTTTTTGTTTTTTAAAGTTTGTATTACAGGACGACAAAATATTTTGCAGACTCTACTTAATAACAACGCTTTTTCTCCAAATGTTAACGTCAATGTTTCAATTCATGTGTCCTATGTGCTAGAGACCTGCACGGGGCGAATTTTTCGGCCCGAGTCCAATCCAGCCCGAATATACCTAGGCCCGGCCCGGCCCGATAAGTGTTTTAAAATTCTTGCCCCAAGTCCGGCCCGGGCCAGATAAATTTTAAAAGTTTCATTTTGTAACATTTTTCACGGGCACACTTCTTCAACATTTGCCTTTATTCTAATTATCATTTAAGGAAAGTCAATAATTATTGCAATTAATCGGCCCCAGCCCGGCCCGACCTGAAGAGAAATCAGTGTCGGCCCGCTCAAGCCCGGCCCGTGCAGGTCTCTACTGTATGCTGCTGTTAGGAGCATACGTCCGTCACTGTTAGGAATGTGTGCGTTGAGAAAAATCCGTTCCGCGGTATATGGTACAAATATACGGAATCCTCCTGCTTACTACAGAAATCAGTATGGAACATACGTTATCCATATGCTACATACGCACTGCCCTTAGATGTTACATCATCCCTTGCAGGATGTCTGACATCTAACAGTTTTCCGTATATCACATACATATACTTATGTTACCTTCGTCAGGTATATATTATATACGTCCATTTGTATGTGAGATCCTGACCGCCTATATTGTTTCATACGGAAAGTACGTATAGAAAGAACACTTATACGGAAATTATTATAAAACGTGTTTTCACTTATACGTCTGCTGTACGTTAAGTCCAAAAACTACAGCAATTGCGCATGTAACCTACCTTTTAAAGTACGCCACCTACAATTTTTTCTCAGTGTGTGTATCACCGTTAGGATACCATTTTATTCAGCTCGATGTGATCTATCAACCAATAACTGTCTCGTTTATGAACAATATCATAGTCGCAAATTAAAGATTTAGGCCTAGAGTTAACTATAATTTTGGGATATATCTTATTAACAATACTGTGTACTGCCTTGCTAAGTATCATATGACTTGATGAGAGTATACTCGAGTACACCAGCGTAACAATGTGAGGGGTCCACCGGATACGAACCCAACTCAAAACTTCCTTACTCGAACATACATTTGTGCACGTATACTTAATTAGCAGAGAAATGATTGATGTAATCTAGAAATTTGATTTTACACGTCATCTGTACTTTCTTTTCTTATAAAAATACTATATATTTGTAATTTTCCTCAGAGTATAGATAGCTGAATATAACAATTAATATCGTCTTTTCACTAGTTCAATTCTACATAGACGTAGCGCCTTGTAATATTGGACCCTCTTCAAACTTTGGGCCCCATCCAACAAAAATTTCTGGATGCACACTTGATTCAGTATCAGTTTCATCTTAATAGATGACGCGGTTATTGCATACCATCAATTTATATATAAACAGAGAGAGGGAGAGAGATCTAGTTTTCTTTGATTTTGATGAAAATTGCGAAGAAATGTTTACACATTGATCCATATAGCTTAGTTTATCTAAATGAGAGGTATCCATTGATATTGATGGAGAATTATAACGATATGACAGAAAATGTTATGAAGACTTTACGTATACCATACAGGTTAGAGTTATTGGGTTGGTAGTTGTACAAGTGCACCCACGGGGGGGGGGGGGTCTACCGGGTCCGGACTTCTCTCCGAAACTTTCTAAGAATGCATTCGTATACTTTCTCAACAAAACCATACTCATTTAACAGGCAAATGATTGATGTAGCATTAAAATCTTCATCTGTGTTCTTTTCCTTATATCTTTTTTCTGAAAATGTAGTTCTATCATTTTTTCTCTGAAAATATATGTGGATCGATTTTACAATTACAGCCTATCGGGGACAGAGCAATACTCATTCAATACATAGACGTAGTAGTGGTTTATAGAACACCCTTTCAAAGGTTGGACTCCTTCCAACGAAAATTTCTGAGTGCACGTCAGATTTGTACAATCCGCGGCAAAAAACCTGCAACATCATAATGTAAGTTTATTGTGAAACTACGCCTAACAGCACAGGGAATTAGCATAATGTCTAAGTGGAACGAATCACGCCAGGATAAACCTCGGTCTCCTCCCGTGCACACTTATTTTAGAGCAAAAGACTTCGTGATTTCACAATAAACTTATATGCTCATGTTGCAGGTTTTTTGCCGCGGATTGTACAAATAAGATTAGAAAAAGATAGATAAGATATAATATGAATGTATTTTGAATAGAAAATGAAATAGATCTTAAAACGGAGTGTCCAAGATTATTTGCATAAGAGATACTCAGGATTATTAAGACAGCCAAGAATGTAAGAATTAAGATATTAGTTTAGAATAAAGATTTATCATAAGATATACAGGGTGTTTCAAAAGTCCCCTGACATAGGGTAACTCTGTTATTATCAGAGTTACAACAAAATGTAAGAGGGGAAACCATCTCCAAATATGATGTTTTCATTCTAAAGTGAAGGAAGTTTTTAAATCGGACGAGTCGTTTGGGCTGTACACTCTACATGCACACAATGTTAAATGAAAATGCAATGTTGCCATTTACCTGAATCCACAGCATAAATGAATGAAGTTACTGTCTTTTACACTAACATGTTTATGGGCAGCCCCAATTTCAAACAGTAACTTTATTCACTGATGTTGTGCGTCCAGGTAAATGGCAACATTGCATTTTCATTTAACATTGTGTGCATAAAGAGTTTACAGCCCAAACGGCTCGTCCGATTTAAAAACTTCCTTCACTTTTGAATGAAAACATCATATTTGGAGGTGGGTTTCCCTTTTACATTTTGTTGTAACTCTGATAATAACAGTTATCCTATGTCAGGGAGCTTTTGGGACACCCTGTATATATGTCATATCCTTCTGTCGTTAAGTAGTCTACTGTTAGCATTACGAATGCGTCTATCAATTACTGTTATACAAAACCTCTCCTATAACTAGGTTATCAGATGTGTGTGTTATCTTTGAATTTTTAACATTAATATATACTTAAATTTATTTATATTCTCAATATTATCATTATTGATTACAACAGTTTGGTTCACACTCTCTCAAAAGAGACTAAAAGCGAAATTGACATATGTAAATTTTTCAAGTTGAGGAAAAAAAAACTTCTCTCTTTTCGATGAAGGGAGTGACAGGAATGATATTTAGGCACGAACGCTCTGCTCAAATGCTGCATTTCACATATCATAAAATGACTCTGAAGAGAAAGCACTATTTCTGACAGATGTCAGATTTCAAGAAACTAATCTATTTTCTCAGAAAATAGTGTAATGTTGGAATTTCTATGTTGAGTGGGGGAGAAATGTAATTAAGAAAAGTACGAGGAAATGTTTGTAAGTCAATTTCATATGACATCATAAGAAAAAGGAAAAAATACTCGTGGAGCCTCCGGTGTTTGGAGTCTGTTGAACAAATTTTTCTTTTAAAAGAAATTGTAAGTAATTTATTGAGTTTTCGTTTCGAAATATATTTCTTTTTCTGATCAAAAGCTAAGGTCAATTGCCCCCTGACCTTCGAAAAATGTTCCGTTCTTGAAAGTATATATCAAGACATGCTAATTTGCTCTCACATCCTACAATATTTAATACAACAGTACTATAGCACATTTCCTGTAGTTAACAAGGACGTGCTTATATAATTGTTTTATATTATGCATTGTGTGTACGCGTGCATCAAAGCAAGCATGTTTTAGCGACAGCACTTCTGCCAGTCTTTTGCCCTTCTCCTTGAAAAAAGTCCTGCGGGCGTCTCTGTCCCTTACTATACGTATTTTAATGAAGGTGACATATAAATACATGTTTTATTGTAAGTAAAAAATCAATAATTAAAAATATCATCATATCACATTAAATATTAATTAGTTCAGATGTTCGACCATGATGCAATCCCAAACAAGACATTCATTTTTATTAATACAGATGTTGGAGAAGAGTACTGGATACAACATAATAGATTAGGGTTAACCCAATTAAATACTATATTAACTCCATCTCTCAAAGATATCGTTGGATAGGATTTTGAGTTTAGCAGTGAGGCTATATGAGACGTGGAGCTATTGATTAACGCGGAATCCGAACCACATGAGATCAAGGCGGGACTTCCACGCCAAAGGCGTGTATGCTAACCTCTTAGCCACAAGGGAGTTCAAAGATATTGTTTCTGCCATTTGCAAGATGTTTATTTCTTACTTTCTTCAATCTTATTTTTAAATCACAAACTATGTTTTAATCATATATGCTGAATCATCTTTTAAATCAATGATCGCCAAACCGTTGACATTTTCGGTAGATCCCATTAACGCTCCGATTGGCTAACTAATAAATGTAATTTTACAGGCAATAAACAATCATAAATTTTTTAAAAACAAAGTTGGAAGTTCATTTGGTTGATTGATCACAGTAGGATTATTTTTAAGCATATGCGTCCATGGGTGCCTAGAACGTTACCACAATAACTTCTCTGGTGACTTCATGAAATCAGGACGGAAGTACTTTTTCAAATTCGAGATAAGACTAAAAACATGACAATTTTTGTCTTATTTTTGAAACAAGACATTGCTCGATTTCTCATGAGCAACATTAATACGTATAGATGGTTAGTAATTAAAATCGAAATTAATGATTTTCTCAAAAACAGATTCAATAGTTTCGTTATCTTTTATGTATATAAACATGGAAGTATGAATATATGTTCCAGCATAACTTTGGAACACCTGAAGCAATTTTAATCAAATTTTGTATACATATTACTTCAATTTGGAAAAGAGTACTATCGGGGATTCAGCGTCCTCAAATTAGTGCAGTTAGAAATGTATCGAAACGTGGGCATGTTTTACTAGTGGTCTGATCGTCAGTTATTTGGTAGGAAAGTAGCTCATCCTCTAAGGCAGCGTTTCCAACCGGTGTGCCGCGAGGAAATCGAAACAAAATTATTAATTCTGTAGCAACCAAATTGCAAGACACAAGAAAATTGTATATTTGTGTTTCACATTACTATGAACCTGTCGATGTGAGGAATGACCGAGGTTTGAAGCTCCAGCACTCTCAGCAAGACATGGCATCATTCTGGATTTCTCTCCGGAGAGAATATGAAGCTATTTCTACAAAGGCTGTGAAAGTTTTCATTCCCTTTTCTACATCCTACTTAAGTGGATTAGAATTTTCTCCAATGAACATAATCAAGTGTAAGAACAGATCACAACTGTTAACTCCGAAATACGATATGAGGGTGGGTTTATCAACTATCCGTCCAGAATTGAAGATGATTATGAAAGAACACCAAGCTCAAGTTGCACATTAATTTTGTTTCTTGCATCAACTTGTTTTACTTATTTCTGAAAAATTATAACCTTCATATAGTATTATTAAACAATTGTAACCTTCAATATATATTATTGAAAAATTGTTACGTTACTAATATTATTGAACAATTCTAATCTTCAAATAATATTTAAAAATTGTAACGTGTATTAACAATGTTAATAAATTGTAAGTTTCATACTGTGTTACTTTTCTGTACATACCTTATTTTTAATGTTGAAAAAAGTATTGTTATCAATATGACCATTATTAATTCTTTATTGTAGCAGGCTATTTAGTAACTTGAAATTTTAAAATATTCAATCCTTTCGACAAAGCAAACATGCATACAAGTTACTTACATTTGGGTTTTAAAAGTACAAGAGATTTGTTTGTTCGTTCGTTATTTAGTGATCTTCCTTCCTAGTAAAAGGTTGGATACAGTTTTCGAAAAAAAAAAAGAAAAGAAAAAGAAAGTGTATTTTTAATAACCTGAGTCCTATATTTCATTGTAAATGTTTTCTATTTTTAAATTAGAATGAAAAATAAGTACAATAATTTACCACAAGGGGGGGGGACCAGTGATCGAGCTTTTTTCTCCGTGAGAAGGAGATCAGTAATCACAGAAAAAAAATTACCACGGTATTTCATATTTACAAATAATAATATTTATAAATGTGCCGCGAGAAATCAAGTTACATCTGTAGTGTGTCGCAAGTTGAAAAATTTTGGGAAACGCTGCTCTAAGGAATAAAGCTTTAGTTTGTATTTGGTGGCCAAGCTCAATCAGGGCAAGGCTCGGGTCGGCTTGTATGTGGTACTTTATTTTTAGGTAACTTTATTTGGCCGGATTGAACCACATTTAGTGGGCACGTAGTCGAATGTCTCAGGACTAAATTCCCTATATTTGGTAGCTGGACAGGAACATGCTGGACGCAATTATACTAGTGTTACTGCAAAAGTCGTGGATCGAATCCATTGTTTTCTAGGTCCCGAAGTTGACTGCTGACAGTTTTGGTACCCTTAGAGTCCAAAATCAGCTTCTAGTTGGGGTTAACATTCCCCTAGCACTTCTAGGGAGAGGGGAGAGAGAGCGGCATATAAAAAGATAAAAAAAACGACCAATATTAGTGTTCAATCCATTGTTTCCGGGGTCGCTTACGTAAATAGTGACACTTCCAATCCTGTTTAGGTCTGATTCAAGTCCTCATTATAGTAAGTGAGTAGTGAAATGGTGACATGTGAAAATATCGATAACGATCGATATTAGTGTTGAATCAATTTGAGTCCCTAAATTAATTGATGACAGTCCTGATGCCGTTGAAGTCGAAGCTCAGTCCTCAATAGAGGAAAGAACTCCTTAGCAAGATTAGTAGGGATAGGCATTAAAGTGACAAAAAGATATATATTAGTGTAGAGTCCATAGTTTTCTGGGTCGTTGAGATAAATAGCGATACTCTCGATGTCGTTTAAATCCAAGTTCACCGCCATTAGTAACCCTGGAGAGGAATGGTGGCATGAAAAAACAATCAAAAACGACCGATATTAGTATCGAATCTATAGTTTTCGGGATCCCTAAGTTGATTGATGACACTCCTTAAACCATTAAGTCTATGTTTAACACTCTTCAAAAACAGTCAAAAACAGTTTTTCGGAATGAGTCATACATTCCGAGATTATGAGTCATATTGAAATGATCCTCTTACAATTTATGAATCATATTGACACCGGAATTTCTACTAGTTTATACGTACTACTTGCGATTTTAATCGAACTATAAGGTTTGGGAACAATTCTTAAGATCCTGAATCAGTGGTTCACAAATTCGTGCGCCACATGCTATTACTGTTTTGCTCTATGCAAATGAATAGTGGAACCGGAAGTAGTAGTAGATTTCTACAACTTCTGGTTGCAATAGGGGAATAAAGTCGGAAATGTAACATTTTTACGGTGTCGAATCCATTAAAACTGTTTATCACTGTCTATTAACATTTTTTTCTTTAAGAATTAACATTGAAACCGAAGATTGGAAAAGACAATTAAAGAAGTAGATAAAATACAAAAGAGAACGAGTTTATTATTATATAGACATTATACTCAAAGAAAATAGTAGTCTTATATCAATGATATAGTTGTACAAAATTGGATGTAATATAATGCTTACAAGTAAAATTTGCAGTTCACATAAAGCTTAGTTATTTCCTTTAAAACTTTTTTATTAGCCTTTGATATCAATTTTAGTACAATTAACTCTTATGTACTAACATGCGCAAAAAAAATTGCGCGTATACTGTAACTCACGATTTTCCGCATTTATTCCTTTTTCCTTATGTTTATGGGTAAAATTGAGTTATTAGTATGTGGAGATAATAAAGAGCAATCCATCTAAGGAGATATTTCCAAAATATATAATAAAATAATAAAAATATAAACAAAAAACAAAATTATGCTCAGTTTTGTATATACTGGCAACGATGATTTCTAGGGATTTTTTCAGTAGCACAGCACGATTGCGGAGGGAATTCAGTAGGGAAGTCGAGGAGATGGATCAAGGAACTGGATAGTGGACTAAAATGTTGCATTTATTGGTTAAAACCTAGTGTGTAGATTGCCTGCCAAATATAAATTAGCTTCTGTAACTAAGATGTCGTACGAAAATATAGAATTAAACAGAAAAACTCTTATGTTAAGGTTCGAAGCGATACGCACCATGGTTATGAAGATTATTTCTTAAGAAAAAGGAAGAAACACAACGTAGCCTTTGTGGTTAGGTGGATAGAGTGGCGGACTCGTAGTTATTTTATTATTTTGACACCACATCGAATCCCATCCTATCCCATCCCATTTTTTTTTTAACAAAACATTATTGGAAGTGTATAACTTTGATGTTAATAAGAACCGAAACAGTATAATAAGGAAATAACTTATTGATAGTATCCTTTAATCGACGTATTTATTCAGTATTAGAATACGTGTACTATTGGAAACAGTTATTGTTTTCAGTTTATGGTCTTGTATGTTACCTGCCCGTTCTTGAACAGCAGACAACTCACTTCGGATTTGTGTGTCAAGAACAGGAAAAATAACATACGCGACCTTGACAGTATTCCCAAGTTTACCCCTTGTTATATCGACATGACGTTACATCCAATGATGCTTGTTGTCGTGAAAAAAAGGAAGAAAGGAAAAAGCTGATGTGAAATTATCGTTTGTGTGTGTGTGTGTGTGTGTGTGTGTGCTTGTGTTTTTTTCTTTTTAGAGTATTGACTTTCTCCCTCTCTCTCTTTTTTTCATATCCACAATTGCAAGAAATTATGACCGATCTTTGTGGGTTTATTGGGAACAGGACGATTTATTTTGGATTGCTAACAGACGACATTTTTTTAATCATTTGATTTAAACTTTGGCTTTGTGGCTCTTAGCACCCACGAAAGGTCATTATAAACTATATAAGCAGTTCCCGTTTTCACCGGCCGCTGAAAAGATATTGGGGAAGAGAAAAGTGCTTGCCGTAAAGATAATGAATAAAAAAAACAAATTTTTAAAACAAATAATTTATAAATCTTTATAATACACTGTAAAGTTACGAGCGATTACGGCTAAGAATTTCAGGTGAGATTAAAATTACGAGTATTATGTATTATGATTAAACAAATAATATACAATAAGTAAACTACAAGCAAATTACATATTTAACAACCTGAGTGCTTAAAAACAATTAATTTATTTTTAATTTTTATTTTTTTAAAATTATTTACTTTGATTAGATGGCCTTTTTGATTTATAGGAATGATTTTTTTAATTTTATTTATAATTTGCGCTAGCGGCAACGAATGAGAGTAGGGGATAATTTATATAACACTTGCGTTTTATTATGCACTGCAAAAGGAGGGTGGGGATTAAGTCAGCCGCAGTTTTTTTCTTTTGCGCTTTTTTTTTTTACAGAAATTTGGTTTTCTGTAAAAGTCAAAAACTAATTTGAGTGTTATGCTTATATTTATTAAATTCTAACGACGACAAAAACACGATTTCAAAGTGCAATCATAAGTCTGTGTAAGAAATGTTTACGTTGAACGAAGCTAAATTATACAGATCTATGTATGCGGAACACAAATATTTCCAAAAGATAGCATGAATATGAACGATAATCATACCATATTTCTACATTATATAGTAGCGTGAAAAACTGATATTAAAATGATATAACAAACAGGCATAAGCTTTTTTTCTAGCACGGCAACACATTAAACTTAACTCATTAAATTTTGGGAATTACAAATTATCACCTTACGTGTCGTTGTATTCCTATTCGTTTTCACGTTCGAGCGACGAAAGAAGAAATTGTAGTATTAGTGATAAAAATCGAATTCGAGATTTCAATGAATTCAAGTTTCACGCCCCCACATATCGAAAAAGTAATTTTGATGTCTGTCCATCTGTTCGTCTGTCGGTTCGTCACGCTTTTTCATGTATTCAAATAGAGGCCATACTGTTCGACGTATCTGGACCGAATTCTAGACATGAAGTTTTTATAACACTTTTAAAAAACTAACTAACTCTATGGCCTATGGAACCCGGAGAGTCAATGCCGCGTTCACAAAAGCTCTCCACTGACTTCTATTCTTAGCTAACTTCATCCAGTTTCTACTTTGTATTCCAATCTCTGCGAGATCCATCTTAATATTGTCCTCCCATCTGCGCCTAGGTCTTCCTAATGGTCGTTTTCCGATTGGTCTTCCAGTCAAGACTTTGAAAGCATTTCTACTTTCTTCCATTCTAGCTACATGACCCGACCATCTAAGGCTCCTAGACTTGACGACCCTAACAATGTTGGGTAAACCATATAACTTATGTAGTTCCTCGTTATGAAGTTTCCGCCATTCCCCATTCCCGTTCCTCTTGGGTCCGAATATTCGTCTCAGAATCTTGTTCTCAAATACTTTCAGTCTATGTTCTGCCCTGAGAGTAAGTGACCATGTTTCGCAGCCATACAGAACAACAGGCATAATTATCGTTTTGTATATTTTAAGCTTCAAATTCCTGGACAGAATTCGCGACAACAAGAGATTTTGAACCGAATAGTAACACGAATTCCCTGCTTTGAGTCGACATTTAATTTCTTCGTGAATATGATTTTTTTCCTCTCTTAATATTGATCCTAGATATTTGAAACTATCCACTTTACCAAAAGTATTATTTAATATTTTAACGCATACATAATTTGCTGTATTTCGGTCCCGACGCACTTCCATGTATTTAGTTTTCTCTGCTTTTACTTCTAAACCCATGTCCCTGCAAGAGTTTAATAAGATCTCTGATTTTCTTTCTATTGTTCTCCTATCATCCTCTATTAAATTTACATCATCAGCATATGCCATTACCTGGTGAACACCGTTCAACTGTAGGCCCTGGTTGCTATCTTTGATTTTCCTTATAGCGTATTCCAGAACGAAGTTAAATAATAATGGCGACAACGCATCTCCTTGTTTCAGGCCATTTTCGACGTGAAAGCTCGTTGACAAAAATTTTCCTACCCGGACTTTACTTTGGGATTCATTTAAACATATCTTAATTAATCTAATTAGCTTTCTCGGTATTCCAAGTTCTGTAAGAACGTTGTATAATGTTTCTCTCCTAACCGAGTCGTACGCCTTTCTAAAATCAATAAATAATTGATGTACCGGGGTATTGTATTCCCACTTTTTTCCGAGTGTTTGGCGAATGGTAAATATTTGGTCGATAGTTGATCGATTTCGTCTAAATCCGCACTGATAATCTCCAATAATTTCATCTGCGTATGGGGTCAGTCTTGCTAACAGAATATTTGAAAGGATTTTATAGGATGTTGACAGAAGAGAAATGCCTTGATAATTATTACAGTCAGTTTTGTCGCCTTTCTTGTAAATTGAAACAATGATTGATTCTTTCCACTCTTGTGGCAATTCTTCCTTGTTCCATATAAGGAGAATGAGTTGTGTATCTTGTTCCACAATTTCTCGCCTCCAGCTAAAATTAACTCAGCCGGAATTTCATCTACACCCGGAGATTTGTGTTTATAACACTTTATCGTTTCGAATTCTATATCCTCCGACACCTAAAAATTAGGGTAGTTTACTGAAGGATGAAAATTTAAAATCATTAAATTGTCTCAAAAACGGCTGTAAAGATTTTGCTTGTATTTTTACAAATATAGTATGAATCATTGCTCTGAAAAAATAAGTAAGGTGTAATTTACTGTATGGGATGCATTTTTTTGAACAATTTTCTCAATCACATATTATAAATAAATGTATCATTAATAACCTGACAATATGACACAACTCGTTCGTCCTGTAAACATTCAGAAGAGATAGTTTAGCCTACTCTTCGACGATTTTCCCATTAACGCCTGACCCAATTTTGTTCATATTTCATAAATAAATGTTACATAAATAACCTAACGATATGGTATAATTCCATCATCCTAAAAAGCTAGAAGTGGTATATTACTTTTCGGAGTAAGTTTTACCCTACGATTTTGTCGAGAACGACTCAGGCAATTTTGTTCGTATTTCATAAATAGCATAACTCGTTTGTCCTGAAAAGATACACAAGGGATATTTTATTCCTGGGGATGACTTTTTTAACGATTTTCTCAGAAAGTACTCAGACGCTTTTGCTCATAGTTCACATACAATTATCTCCTTAATAATTCTAATGTATGGCATAAGTTATTTCTAACAGAAATATGACGAATGGGTACTTTACTTTTGGACGTAAGTTGCTTCGAACAAAGTTTTCTAAAACACATTATTTTATTCGCATTTCCCAAATAAATGTTTCAGTAATAGCTGCAGCCTAACACGAGTCAGTTTAAGAAATTCGAGCGAGAAAATTCAGTGCGTTTCATCCGTACCCATTCTTAAATATATTTTTAAATGTTACACCCAATCACAATTTTCCTAACAAAATCGAAACTTCTTTTTAAATGTGCCTTGTTGTGGCCAAATGGTTCAAGTACATTGGTTCTGGATTTGATTCCCGGTGAGAGCTTGTGTATTTTTATCCAACGTTAAGGAATAGGTGCAAAGAGAAAAGTGTTTAAACAAGTCTAACCAAGCCAATGAATAATACAAAGAAATAATACAATATTACGAAATTATAGAAGAAACGTTGTTAATATTAGATATTTGCGTGTAAAATGTCCAACCCATGACTGTCAACTCCAAAAGTAAGAAAGTGAAACATCCAATACCAGGTTAATCAGTGGTCTCTAGTTAATGCTATCCAACTAGGAAGTGATTGAGATACCAAAAACTATTGTAATCGCTGGGAGACATGTTAGGAGAATACATTGGGTGAGAGAGTTTAATACTGGAACTCATGAATAGTCTCTGCACCTTCGTTGAGTATTGAAGTGCGTAGGTCTATATAGGTTTGCATTGAAATGAGCATTAATACCCAACATCTGTTGAACATTACGGGGGGCTTGCGGACAGGTTTGCAGTACATTTTACGGGGTTCGATATTGTAACGATCCTAGCAAACTCCTCAGCCTTTTCGCACTGTACTCTATAAGTTAAATTCGTGCTTAATTAAAACTATGTGTTTAAATTTAACACTGTTAACCGTCAATACCTGTGCACAACGGGCAACAATCCGTCAGTAATTCTTTATTTTTGCCCTTTGTTTTAGCGCCATAAATGTCTTTGTTCATAAATTTCTTTGTCTATGGTTTTGCATATACGTAGCGTGGACATTAAATTTTGACTTCTACGCCATGTGCATCTAATTACAAACACACCTATAGAACGAACACAACAAACTTGGAATATATAGTTTATGTATGGAAAATCATACACGAGGCGCTGCACGGGAGAGCAGTGTGCATACATATGGCAGTCAATTTCCTAAGAAATTTATAATAATAATAATAATAATAATAATAATAATAATAATAATAAAAACAGAAAACGAAACAGTTATTTACATAATGTATTTGTTCAAGCATGGAAGTGCAATAGACTTAAGTTATTTCTCTCTCTCTCTCTCTCTCTTTGAAGGCAACAACCTTTAGGGTGCCAAGACGTAGAAAAGGACTTGTGGCACTCATGACTATAGAGTGGTGTGTGTTTGGCACATCGGGTTCCTTCGTTGTTAGCCCCAGCTTTCTAGACCGGATGCAGTTATTCCCGGTAGAAAATACAAGAAAATACACCTTCCTATTACTATTAAAGTAAATAATTACACTCATTCCCTTAACGTGATACTTGTTTGTTTAACTGTATACAGACAGCTGATCCATGGGAGAAACGTTGATAATAATAAATAAAATAAACTCGACAAATATTCTTGTAATTTGCTGGGCACGCCAGTGTGCCTGTTATCCGGTTGTGGCACACTGGAATATAGGGTATGGCTTTCTAATTTTTCCCCAACTATTTTAACTGCTTCAATTGAAATTAATCTATAATAATAAGAGTGAATTTAGTCTTCTTACCCTTCGATTTAGAAATAAGGTCCGCTAGAATTGTAAATTTAAAAAATAATAATACTCAGAATTTTATAGAGTAGTTTGTTTTATTCGAAATGACATACTTCCTGCAACTGTTTGGGTTGGAATTATTTGAGATCAAATCTTTAAGTTTTACGACCCACGGTTATACCGACTAGGCTAAAGGACACGGTGATGATGAGAAATGAATGAAATGGTGGAATGAAGAAAGTGGGAGAAAACGGGAGAACCCCGAGAAAACCCATGCACATGGTGTTTGTCAACCACAAAATTCACTTGGTGCGAGCTGGGGTCGAACCAAGAATCCCATGCTTTATCACTGAGCCACCGCGGCCCCTCTGAAATTATTTATAGGAGAGAGTGACTACTTTATGAAAACTTGATATCGAACACATTTGTTTAAAAATACCAGCTTTTTGTGAAATATTGCTTAATATTCAGGAAAACCTAAGTCAATAAAATAATAATAATAATAATAATAATAATAATAATAATAATAATAATAATAATAATAATAATAATAATCTTAAATTAAAAACTCTCTGGACCTAGTGCATTGGCACAATTCCACGAATTAAAAAGAGTTTGTTTACTTCTCATGTAAGTGCAGAAGGACAATTCCTGTTGCTTTCAATATAAGAAGAAAGTGTCCAACTGTCAAATGATATGCTACATAAAATGCCCTATGCAACATAATGTAATATAGAGTAATCATTTCAGGTTGTCTAAAGAACACTCGTTTTAGCAAGAAAGGAAGAAAATAGAAAATACTCAGTTTTAACCTAGTAGAAAGTTTGCAGATTTAAGAGAAAATGTACAGAGTTGTTGGATATTAAATGTAGTTCGGATTAATGGAGTAAGACACCGTAGTTCATTGTATGAAATATACTGGGAGTGATCAAGCCATTGCCTATGGAAATATCGAAAGAGATACGTTAATGGTGTTAGTTGCAAACTGTTGTAGAAATGAAAAATTTAAGGAAATCTCTAAAACTCTGAAATCACAGATCCAAATTGACTAACTGCTAAGTAAAACTGCAAAAAAAAAAAAAAAAAAGACTAAAAAAAAAGAAAAAAGTCTTAATGACCTGTGTTACAGTTTCAGACACATCATTCTCATATCAAAACTACGATAGAAGTAAATTATGAATACAGATGAATTTGCAGTTCTGGAATACCAACAAATGATTTTGCTAGATGTACATTTTGGGAAAACTTTTTAATAAGGTTTTAGAGTTATTTATTGGTTTGTTTGTTTATTAGCTTCTCCATGCCGAAAACGTCGCCAACACCTAGTGGCCCACTTGCTGGTAAATGGCGATCGTCAATATAGCGACGCGTCGAAGGATTGCCGCTAGTGTGCCACTAGTGGCAGGAATTCGTCGAGTCGAAGCACATATCTAGAATCAGGGATATTGACGTAGCAGCGAGGACTTCATTTTGATCCCCGCTCCTTTGATTTGTCACGGAGAATCGCAAAGAACCAACACGAACTATCGCCAGTCATGTGCATGCGGTTATTATTATATATTACTTTTCCCTGACGAATTGTTATTATAAGGACAATACTTTAGCTCCGGGGGTCAAGAGTAAATCCTGCCTTTACATCATGAAGTGAAAAATCTTGAGATGGGTGCGTATAATTGTATGAATTTAGTTGGCAACTGTCGCCGATCACTAGCAAGTGAATATGGGAGAACTATGAAAAAAGTAAATAGACGCTTGCCATTTTGTTATAAAATTACATGACGAGTGCATTTGATCTGATTCCAAACAGTTATCGTCAAATATACACGGTTAATGGAGCACTCTAATTAGAAATATTAAAAATACTTCAACGATTTATCACTCTACAAGCTGTGTCTTCATAATCGCCTCCGTGGCGAATTCGGAAGAACACGCAACTAATAACCCTAAGGTTGGTGGTTCATGTATTTTTACTTTTTTAAAAAATGTTTGTAGACTCACCTTAATGCAAAGGCGATTTAACGTAGTTTAGGGGAACAATTTTGTGGTTCGTTGGCGTTCCGTCGCTTCTCTGCCGGTGGTGGTATAATTTTCAAAGCGGAAGTGGGACCAATTTTTGGCTGCGGGACCACCAATTTTTGGGGACATGTCGCTAGTTGCCTATCGGTAGTCCACCGACGCTTACGGCATGGGGTTGTCCCCTCACAAGTGAGGCAGATTGTAATCGACCAAGAGTGTTTGAGAAAAATGGGAAACATCTTCCGACTTCGACTTCTGAATAATCCGTTTAGGATCAAGTCGAATCAAGGCTGCGTCACGGGAAGGTATAACAAGTGAGGCAATCTTTCCAAGCACTACGCTGAAGAGCCTCTGTCTCATTCAAGACTTAGACTCTTCAGGAAAAGTATAATATTTAATAACAAGTTTATTACTTGTAATTTATTCTTTGAGTCAAAGTATTTTGCAATAAACCATCGTTTTGTCAGATATTTTTACGATTGTATACTATTAATTTCGAAAATTGTACACATAATATAATTTCCCATCATGGATTTGAAAAAATCAAAGTTCGAACAAAGAAAGATCTTCGATCCACATGTCTCTTTCATTATTGACCCTTAATTTATTTTAGTCCTAGGCAAAGCGAATCGACGGGATGGCTCTAAGTGAAAACATTCATTTAGATAGTTAAGTAATCTGGAAATTCCTGCTGTTGTTTCACGAAACACAACAAATCTTGAGAAACAAAAAGAATTTTGCTTACCAGGGGAAGGGAGTAAATCATCTTCTTACGTTTGCTTAACTAGGAGAAGACAAGGGCGCCGATCCTAGGGGGCCGGGCCCCCCAAAGCTCATGTAGGTCCCTTTTGTATTTATGAATATACAATATTTGGCATAATTTGAATACAATTTGCCTTAAAATCCTAATATATATCGTCTGCATTTGAATGCCCTCCCAAAAAAATTTTACAGAGAAATCGGCGCCCTTGGAAGAAGGTCTAGTGAAAGGAATAAAAATGTGATAACGTAATGCTTGAACAACTCTATCTAATGTAGAAAAGTAAATTAGTATTCAACACTTCTTTCAGTTTTAAGCATTTCAAAGATTCTCGTAATTTAGTAGCGTCCTGGATTTGCATTTTTGAAGTACGGGTACTCTATCTATACCTTAACGTTTCAGACCACGCACTTAAGCCGCTTTGCCACAAGAGGCTCATAGGAGTTTTTCTTTCGATTTCCTTAGGAATATTGAGAATGGTATGACTTTTAAAACTATGTTTAAAAAAAGAATACATATCGACACAATAAGATGATAATCTAATGCTAGGAAATATATTGAATTGTTTTTAATTTGTTCTCACGCTACCAAAACAGTATTTATTATTTTTATTCCAGCCTGTAATATAAGCATTTCACACTATTGTCTGTTCTAGGACAATACAATTCTAGTTCATGTATATGCTAGCTTTGGAAATACAGTAGAATTTCGCTTATCCGACATAAACAGGCAGGCAGAACGCTGGATAATATGGATGTGTTAAGAAAAGACCTATTAAAAGTAAAACTTATGATATAATTTTACATATTACACATCTAATAATAATGTTTTATAACAAATAACTGCACTGCACTGAATCAGGGACGTATCCAGCGTGAGGGCCTGAGGGCTGTCCCCCTCCGAAACTCAAGCACTTTTTAATAAACATGATTTTACCCTTTTGAGATTCTTTTATATCAGTTTACTAATAGTCAGTGTCCAAACTTTGGGCAATGTGCTGTTGTCTTGTTATAATTCTAAGAACATACCATAATGCCATTATACCATTTGGAATTAAAGAACAGGAATTAAATAGGATTAACATTTTGTTTCCGTTCTGTTTTTAACTTTAATATATTAGAACGATACACTCAATGTCTTCTTGCTATTTTTGTTATGTGATATACGTAGCAGACAGTTTTCTTTAGTTACATTTCTCTCGAAAATATGTTTCATTTTGTTTGTGCTATAATGCATTTTTCAAAGTAAACCGGTTTATAAATGAAAAGTAGGAAAAAGTTTAAGAGAAATACAGAACTGTTGCATTATTATTATTATTATTATTATTATTATTATTATTATTATTATTATTATTATTATTATTATTATTATTATTATTATTATTATTGATATTTTTAAAACATTAGAATTACGTGCTTACGAGGATTCGTGTTGGGCCCCCTCCGAATAGAAAACCTGGATACGTGTCTGCACTGAATGATAGATGTATGAGTCAACGTGTAGACGGGCGCGCTAGGCGATATACTCCAGAGCATAAAAATTGATTAAGACCACAACTTGCAGTTCTTCTTGCCGATTGGTGCTTTCTGCAATGATATATCGGATCATACGGTATGTGTAACAAAGGATGGTCGGATAAGCGAGACCATGGTGTATTGGTGTTTCACGCACCTAAACCTGTAAAATGTTTGTATAAACGATTATCTTTCACTCCCTAGCTAAATTTGTGGGTATGATCACACACCTTGCCTCATAAAGTATAGTCTTATAAAGAAAAAAATATTTTTTTAGCTAAAAGCTAAAGGGAAGTCAACTTCAGTAATTTACTTTAGTTTTTTTTTTTTAATAATGGCAAACTAGTCCATTTCATCATGATAAATCACGTTTGATACTAAGATGTCTTTTTCTGTCCGTATATATCCTTTACATTTTGTTGGAGACAAAATTGTTATGTTCCCAAGAAAACAGGGTGAGAGAAGCTATACAACAACATGAACTGAAAACAATAGCTATTACCAATAATACTGTAATCCTGGATATCAATAAGTTGTCCTTAGTATATTGCTTCGGTTCTTATTAACATGAAAATTATAATGTTTTGTAAAAAAAAGAAAAAAGAAAAAGACAAAAAGAAAAAAGAGAATGGGATAGGATGGGATTCGATGTGGTGTCAAAGTAATAAAATAACTACGAGTCCGCCTTTCTATCCACCTAACCACAGAGGCTACGTTGTGTTTGTTCTTTTTTCTTAAGAAATAATCTTCATAACCATGGTGCGTATCGCTTCGAACCTTAACATAAGAGTTTTTCTGTTTAATTCTATATTTTCGTACGACATCTTAGTTACAGAAGCTAATTTATATTTGGCAGGCAATCTACACACTAGGTTTTAACCAATAAATGCAACATTTTAGTCCACTATCCAGTTCCTTGATCCATCTCCTCGACTCCCCTACTGAATTCCCTCCGCAATCGTGCTGTGCTACTGAAAAAATCCCTAGAAATCATCGTTGCCAGTATACACAAAACCGAGCATAATTTTGTTTTTTGTTTATATTTTATTATTTTATTATATTTTTTGGAAATATCTTCTTAGATGGATTGCTCTTTATTATCTCCACATACTAATAACTCAATTTTACCCATAAACGTAAGGAAAAAAGGAATAAATGCGGAAAATCGTGAGTTACAGTATACGTGCATTTTTTTTTTTTTTTTTTTTTTTTTTTGCGCATGGGAGTACATACTTTGATCTTTTTAGTACGCCTATGTCTTAGAGTCTTTGTTAATTTATAACTATACTGACATCTATAATACCTTTCCAACGCAAGACAAACATATATGTTTAGAAACAGATGAGTTACCAAAATTACTCTTTTATTCTCATATTTTAGATTTCCAAACTATGCTATGCATAAGCATTAGAATTCTTACAGAACGGCTATGTCCGTTGTCTGTAAATCTGCCTACAGACATCAAAACAAAAACTGTAAGAGCTAGCGGAAAAGATTACTGTAATCAATTGAGTGTCTCAAGAATAGATTCAACCTTCTTCCTTAACGACCGTCTATTCAACTAGAACGTGGTAGAAAGCAACTATTCTGAACATAAATCACCATAGTGCAGAAACAGACAGCGAAAAGGGGAGCGGTTTTCTTGAAACAATTAAAAATATTCCACGACTCAACCTTATAGTTACTAAAACCGGAAATGGTAGAAATTCACCACTACTTCCGGTTTCAACATTAATCTTTAAAAATTGCAAACTGTAAGAGATAGTGAGAAGTTTTATTTATATATCTATTCAATTTCTCAAGACTAAATTATCATCTTGATGTTTAATCCCTTCTTTCAAAGCGGAAGTGATGGAAATACATGATTTTTGGTTTTATCACAGGTTGGCATTGTAGAAAATGGTAAACTAATAAATAGCAGTTTTATGGTATGGACCCAGTACCACTCGAATATATTCCATCAACGATTTTACTTTTCTATTGGAAACAAAAGGTGGTGGAATTCCACTCCCAGTTTAAATCTTGGTCTCTGCAGAGCAAATTCGGTAACAAATAACGAAAATAGCTTTTTGGTATGGATTCAGTGCCCGGAGAACAGGTTTCATTCATGGCATTGTTTCCTTTATCCCAACTGGGAATTATACATGTATCTCAGTGGTAGCTACTAGGCCTATAACAATTCACCCCATCTTTAAAAATATGATTTGCGATTAACTTTATTGGTCGGATCGGATGATCCGGTCAATTTATCGGGTGATAAATATCATCCGATTTTCATGAATTAAAAAAAAATTAAGAATTAATTTGAATCACCAACTAACTTTAGGCCTATTCTTGATGTTAAAATTAGTCAAACACAAAGGGTTGAAAGGGTGAGTTAATTTGACCTTCAACAAAGGTGCGTGAACTTAGCCCGCGATATGGAGCACAAATAATGTGATTAGTGTCATTAATTGGTGCTTCGTTTGTGAACGAAACACCATCGTTTATGTTTTATTAGTTCCGGAGATATAAGTGAAAAACTATAGGGGGCAATTTCACGCTCTCCCCCGACTTCAAGTACAAATGATGAATGTAGTGCCGTTGTTAGTGCATCGTTTGTGCTCGTTTGTGCACGAAACCCCATCACTTGTACGTTATTAATTTCGGAGATTTGAGTGAAAAACTGGTACTGAGTCAGCGTGAACTTGTCCTCCCCAGCTCAAGCAAAAATGACGAAACTAGTGTCGTTCTTTAGTTCATCGTTTGTGTTTATCTGTGATCAAACCTCATTGTGCTTCAATAGGCCCTGACTGGTAGGAGGACGAGGTTCACACTGGATGGCCCCCCGAGATGTAAGGAAAAACTGGTAGGGAGCCAAGCTCACGCTTGCCCACGACTTCAAACACAAACGACGTAAGTAATATCGAACGTTATTACAGCGTTTGTGCTTGCTTGTGCACGAAACACCATCATTTGTGCTTTAATAGTTCGAGAAATATAAACTACCATCTGAAAATAGAGTTGGAAACCGGATACTAGTTATTGATATTTCTTTTTGAACAAAATGCTGATATGCTTATATTGGCCTATGGAATTATCTACACAATTAGGTAATGATAAAATTGTTACTACTAGAAATCTTCCGAAAGATGCTTCCGTGTCGAACAGGCTTTAAGTAGTACTCTCCCCGTAATGGTTTCATGTCTCTGGGTAAGGGACGTATGGTGATCTGATCATATGATATGACGTCATAGGAGTCGATGCCCTCGAAGTTTTGGCAGGGATACCGTGCCCGCTCCTAATTTTTTATGGGTATGTTGGACCGACCACTCCTTAAGTTCTGGAAATTGCCCAATTTAAAATTTTGTCTTGGTATTTTAGGACCTGTCTATATACCTCAGTAAATTTGGGGGTCCATCTCGTTCCGTTTTCGTAGGATTTTGACTTATTTTATCCCTTGACCTATTTTGATACCATAATCATACTAGACATATCAATACAGTACGTGTCCGAATCCGAGAAATGGATACACGATCTAGTGCCTAGAAAGAGGTATTGGCTCTACAACCTCTATTGGCTCTACAAGAGGTTGTAGTGGCTCTACAACCTAGAATTGAGTACCCATTTTTTGAACCTAGAACAGAGTACCCGGTCCTTGAACTTAGAATCAAGCGCCCAGATACTTAACAGAGAATCGGGTACCCGGATACAGAACCAAGGGTTGAGAGCGTACCCCGAGCCGGAACCGAGAACCAGGTACCCGAATATGGAACCAAGAACCGGTACCCGGACATAGAACCATAAATTACGTGCCCGGATCCATTATTATACGAGACCCAGATATTTTAGGAACCGGTTAACCCATCCCTACAATGTACCCATCTATATAAGCATATAATACCCCATGAAGGATGATATAATAGGTCAAAATTCTCCAAATTTTAAATTCTTGACAATTTTATACATACAAAGGGGAACAAGAGAGCCATCCAAACTTACAGTAGTACTGAATATTTGGGCTTTGGGGAACAATGTTTTTTACAATTCCTAAATTTAAATTATGTTCCTATGTACCCCTCTCCAAAATTTAACAGGGGAGCATCAAAATATCCATGTCTTACGAAAGAGAATGAACCCCTATACTCACATAAAATAAACCATATAAGGTAATAAAGACTTGATAATCAATATTAACAGACGAAAACTATATTCACGAAGAAATTAAATGTCCACTAAAAGCAGGGAATTCGTGTTATTTTTCAGTTCACAATCTTTTGTTGTCGCGATTTCTGTCGACGAATTTGAAGCTTAAAATATATAAAACGATAATCATGCCTGTTGTTCTGTGTGGTTGCGAAACATGGTCGCTTACTGTGAAGGAGGAACATATACTGAAAGTATTTGAGGAGAAGATCCTGTGACGAATATTCGGACCCAAGAGGAACAGGAATAAAGAATGGCGGAAACTTCATAACGAGGAACTATATATAATTTATGTGATTTACCAAATATTGTTAGGGTCATCAAATCTAGGAGGTTCATGTAGGCATGTCATGTAGCCAGAATGGAAGAAAGTAGGAACGCTTTCAAAATCTTAATTGGAAGACCAATCGGAAAACTACCATTAGGAAGACCAAGTCACAGGTGGGATGACAATATTAAGATGGATCTCGCAGAAATAGGAATCCAAAATAGAAACTGGACCCAGTTGGCTAAGGATAGAAGTCAGTGGAGAGCTTATGTGAACGCGGTATTGAACCTCTGGGTTCCGTAGGCCATAGACTAAGTTAGTTGTCTTTTTAAAGGTTGTGAGGGGCCAGGATGACGTCGTTCTAGTCTCCTTCCCCATATTTAGTTGCCAATTTTCTTGGAAAGGATAGCAGAACAAATTATGTTCCTCAGGAATAAGTTAATAGAAGGTAAGCACAAACTATATAATGTTATTTCGTTTATTGTTCCGGATATGGAAGAAAGAACAGGACGACATGAGTAATTAACGATTGAAATCTGAAAACATCTACCAAGTGTTTACGAAAGAGAACTCCCCGGATTTTAAAATAATAATATTTCTCTAGCTTTTGCGTTATAGAGCACTGTTAATCAAGTTTATTAAATTTACATAGCAACTAAGGCTATACTGTAACTTTTTTCTAATACACTGAACAGCCTTCAATTTTTTCTATTCATGCCTGTTCCTTCATTGCCATCCTTCCTGTTTGCGAAGAGATTTCATGGGTTTCTATAAATCTGACATCTAGAAGTGATACGCTATGGCATACATCATTATATGTTTACTGACCTTGTATTCCTTTTTGGCCATATCTCATTTCGAAAGAAGTGTGAGGGTACTTACGAATCAAATATGGTTGCCAGATTTTTTTCAATGAATTTGAGAACACTTGTCTTTATACAGTTCATTCTGAAAGTCGCATTGAAGTGCATTTTTGCAACACATCACATGTACGAATATATAGAAACACTCCACTACAATAAATGTTGAAAATGGTTCATCTTAGGCCAATCATCCTACCCTATACTCTTGCGAAGAGCTTCCTTGTGCCTAATCAGTTAGTACACACCTCTGGCGATGGACACCTTAGAAAATTTTTTTTAAAAAAGTCATTTTTTTTACGGACATGGACAGTTTTGATTTATTTTAATGATTACTAACCACCTCCTAACGATCAGGAATTATTCTCACCTCGTACATACTTAGCATAGAAAATACTTTCTACAATTTGAAAACAAATCTTCAATTGATCCCTTCAACTAATCCAGCAGTTATAAACAAACTTTGATCATAAACTGCTGTCCGCAAGATCAAGGGCGCCGATTTCTCTGTAACTTTGGGAGGCGGGGGGGGGAGCATTCAGATGTGTGTGTGGTTACAGACTATGGTCTAAGAAGGCATATATGAGGATTTTAAGACAAACTGAATTTTTTTAAAAATGAAATGAAATACTTGAGTTTTACGTCCCACAGTTATGCCGGTTAGGCTAAAGGAGACGGTGATTATGAGAAATAAATAAAATGGTGGAATGAAGAAAGTGGGAGGAAACGGGAGAACCCCGAGGAAACCCACGCAAACGGTGTTTGCCTACAACAAAGTTCACTTGGTGCGGGCTGGGATCGAACCTGGGACACCAGACACCAGAGGTGAACGCTCTACCACTGAGCCATCGCAGCCCCAAACTGAATTCAAATTATACCAAATATTGTATATTCATAAATATAAATATTATATAACAATATATATAATAATAAAAAATACATATTCATAAAAATACATGGGGGCCCGCATGAGCTTTGGGGGTCCCGCGCTCTCCAGCCCCCATATCGGTGCCCTTGCGCAAGATTAGAAAGCAGACGTTGTCCTAAGAGAAGCATTATGATTGTTTAGTTGCATCTAAATTTTTCAGTACTTATTAATATTATTACAGGTTTCTCTTGAGTTACCTTTACATGTAATACTATCAGTAAGCGAATTGATGAAATTTTTATAAAGGGGTGAATTGTATTTTAGAAAATCATTACATATAATCATACAGTATTCTGCAGCATTGACACACACACACACAAATTCCCCACTGATACTTTTTTTTTTTTTTTTTTACGGACATAGACTTTGCTCTCATTGCTTCAGTAGGCATAATTTACACATAATGATTACTATTCCAATCTTAATGATTAGTCTGTATTTACGTTCACAAGTAACATACGCTTACAGTACGTTTACGTTTACGTGTACTGCATACTTTATCCAGTGACTAATCTAAAATGTCTCAGAAACGGATCTTTCTCCTGTATTGACAAAATTAGTCCTATTGGCGGTCCATTATTTAGAGGTTTCACTGTACTGTACTATGTATATTACAAAATGATGAAGAATTCAAATTTATCGATACATATTTAACAAAATACAGAATATGTATTGTATTTCATACTATATTATAATAAATTGCATATTGATATTTTCTTTGACGAAAGAATGTACAATATTTTGCTATCTGGTACCAAAGAGCTATATTCTTACTGTTGTTAAACATTATTTATGTCCTACGTTTAGAATAATTTGGGTTAGTTATTCACAATGTACTCTGACATTTCCTGTTAAAAGAAAGTAATATATCACATGTGATTAATATGTAGAGATAACCTCCGGCTAAAGGAACTGAATTCAACATATAATTGGTTGAAAGTAGAATTCCATTATGCCACTATAAGAACATTAAATTAAAAATTAATCAAATTCAGCAGAACGTATTTAACGGCGGATATCACCTTCTAGATTCTACTTAGAAAAGACTCAAAGAGGTATTGCAGATATAATATAAAACAACTCACTCAATAGTAGATCTTAAAGTTATAGCAAGTTATAGGGATGTGTGTATTTCTGCGTTTCACACACTGCCGCAAATTGTCTCCAACTCTTTCAGTTAACTTTAAATCTGGGGATGTTGCAGGCCAGGCCAAGTGCACCAGGAATCCTGGTTGTTTCTCAAACCGTATCTAAACAATTAAGATCATGTAATCATGTTAGTTATTACTAAAGAGAAGTAAAGGATGAAGAATAATATAAGAAAATATAAAAATCAAGTTCAAAATATGAAAAATATGAAATTTTAACGGTAGTCCTATACTTTCTAAAAGATTAGTTATAGCAAATATACCACTTTAAATTTATATCAGTTCTTCATTGATCTTTTAGAAACATATGATATATGTTTACATCGTTTTTTTCAATAATAAAAGCTTATGATGATTAACAATCGACGTTATTAGTCTATACTATTATCTAAACTATACAATATTCGTATTAAAAGTGACTTACTTCTCAAGGCTCAGGCGATACTAATACAGATAGAAACGTGGAACTCGGACAGAAAACTCGTTTTGTCCCGAAATCAATGAAGTAAAGATCCTAAATATGTAGGAGTTTATTTTTTAATTTAATTTTTTAAAGAATAAAATATCTTATGAATCCTTAATGTTAGGAAGATGAAACGCTGCATAGAAACTTTCCATTTTAAAAAGCACTGAACACATGTTTGAGTGTTTTTCAAAATTCCGCACCACCAAAATGTAAAGGAGTTACTACGTTATGAAAAACACCAAGTCATTATTCAAAAAATGTCCAATGTAAGGATTTCCTTAGGTTGGGGTTGTCAAATTCGGTACTTATTTTTTTATCAAATACCAGTGTCACAGTGCTACGAGAAAGAGTTTGGGTTTGTCACTGTGTATAGAACCTGAGAATTGAAGTTTTATTTTTCTTTTAATAGCACAACAATAGGAGTTTCTCTGCCACCCTTAGCCCACCGACAATTCTCCGTATTTCTGTTCATCATTCGCGACGCAAAATATATACACTTGAGAAGAAAGTGGAGGCGACAGTACAAATTTAAATTGCACGCCGCTCCTGGTCTTCTCCCAACAATACATGTCTCCTCATCCCCCATTCCCCACTCAAAAATCTTTAGTGTTGCCATGGCAATTATTTTTTAAAATCATATTTAAGATTTATTAATAACGTATTATTTTCTCAAGTAATATTGAAAGCGAAAGTGATAAAAGATATTCCTGCCACTTCCGGTTTAGCTTAGAGATTAGTGTGCGGATGGAATGTATTCTAAATTGATGTATTCTAAAAACAGCTCCTCGTAATCTATTACTATTTTTACTTTTACAGTGATCAACGATAACCGGAAGTGGTTGATTTCTACCACTTCCGGTTAGAATAGAGCGGTAAGAAAGAAGATAGTCCTTATTTTTAGAACACTAAATCGATTCAAAAAATTCGCTTTTTGCTGTATCTTATCATTTTTGTTCTATGTAGACCATTAATGAAAGCGGACGTAGTAATGGATATCTATCACTTCTGGTTCTAGTAGAGAGTTAAAAATGGAGATTTAATGTATTGTTTGGACGCTTAATGAATTGGAGGAAACCGACTCATGCTATTAAAGCTCTTTTCATTATGACGATCAACGTTATAAACGGAAATTGCTCATTCTACCACTTTTGGTGGACGGTTTCCCACCAGTGTTTCTTCCAGACATGTTTTTGGGGGCACTGCTCCCCCCGGAGCTCTGAGAGTGCCCCCGGAGGGGACCAAAATAATACATATATAATACGAGGGTCACTACAAAAGTTTTGAGATACGCGTTGTTGTGGCACAATATTTGAATTCCAACAATTGCATTCGGTAGTGGTATCGAGAGCGAAGAAGCAAAGCAAGTTTCAACTCGCCTCGCTTATCGGCGTGGCCGTATCGCCTTCACTTATTTGTTGATGTGAGCAGTATTCGGCTATATAGAATCGAGCTCGAAAGGGAACATTTTCGGACGATGACCCTTTACGATTTCAAAAGTGGTTTGAACGAGACATAAAGCCTTGACCGTTTGCAGGGGACATTTGAGGACCTTGCTCCTTCCCGTGCTACAATTTTTCGGTGGTTTTGTGAATTCAGAAGAGGTCGGACATCGCTAAAAGATGAAGAGAGAGGCCGGCAACAGCTGTGTCAGATGAAAACATTGCCGCTGTCGAACAAATGATTCGAGAAAATCCTCGAAGAACTTTCAAGGACATTGAATCCACACTGAAAATTGGATCGCCAGCAGTAACAAAAATTCTTCATGATCATCTTCGGCTCACGAAGGTTTCATATCGTTGGATGCATCACACTTTAACTGAACAGCAGAAGCGCATGCGTGTGGAATGGTGTGAAGAAATGCTTGCAAGATTTGATGGAGGCAACCTCGATGCGTCTGTGACATTGTTACTGGTGATGAGACTTGGATCTATCAATTTGACTCAAAATAAACGCCAGTCTATAGTTTGGATCTTTCCAGACGAAAATCCACTCACAAAAGTGAAGCGACCGCAAAGTGTGGGAAGAAGATGGTCGCAACTTACTTCTCCAAATCTGCCATGATGCAACTGTTCCACTTGAAAAACAAAAGACTGTTACTGCTCAGTGGTACACCACTGTTTGCCTAACAAATGTGTTCCAGTAGGTTCGGGAACTGCGTCGAAGTACTGGATTCCGTGGGATCCTGCTTCATCATAACGCGTCCGCACACACGACTAACATCACAATTCAGTTTTTAGAATCTACGGAGGTCAAACTTATGACTCATCCGCCGTATAGCCCTGACCTGGCCCAGTGTGATTTTTTTCTGTTCCCCAGGATCAAAGATCGCATGCAAGGGAAGAGATTTGCAGTCCTGAAAAAGCTGTAGTGGCTTATGAGAATGAACTTTCAACACTTGAAGAAAAAGACTGGCAACACTGGTTCCAAAAGTGGTTTTCGAGGATGCAAAAGTGTGTACAGTGTAATGGTGAATACTTTGAGAAAATGTAAGTGTTAAATTGATTTTAAGTATGCAAGTTATTTCACATCTCAAAACTTTCGTAGTGACCCTCGTATAATAAGAAATAGAATAGTACCAGCAGTGCCCCCGGAATAGTAAGAGTGCCCCTTGTAACGTTCCTCTTTAAGAGTTACATTTTCTCAAAGAGATTAGTTTATAGAAATATTTAATCAGCTCTTAGTTAGTGTTATTTCTTTCTTTATATTCTCTCAATTATCGACCCTCATGAAGGATTCAAGATGGTCGACAATTGGGCTGGCATGTGTAGTTAAAGTATGCTACTTTCTTTGTACGTTTATGGCCTGTATAGAGTGGATTTTTCTCAATCTTAATAGATGGTGCTAGTTGTTTGAGAAAATCGGAGTTTGTATTTCGTTCAAGACTGACTAATTTGTTATGGACGTACATTATTGAATATCAATTTATGTAATTTTTATTTTATTTTCATTTTCATTTAATATTAAATTCGTTGTTTAGTTTTGCGCAGTGCTGCGTAATTGGGAGCGGCCAATCAGCGAACGAGCGGGATCTACGAGCGCGCTCTCCTTTGTCTTATCTCTTTGTACTGAAAGAACATGGCGTTGAGAAAAAGGGGATAGTGCTCCGTCCTGTCTTTTAAATACGAAGTTTCTTCACATCTACGCAGTGATGTGATTTGTTTTCTATCAAAAATTTCTCTGTAGGAGATGGTGGTGGAGTGATATTGAAAAATCCGTGTAATTTGTGATAAACGATAATAGCTCATCTACAATTCTATTCGTGTCTACCCCTGTTACTATTGGGACTTACTTGCTGCTCTCTAACTGTTCATCATGCCTTTGGTAGAATTATGGCAGTTATACCAGGAGTCACCCCTTTGATTTAGTTCCAGCTCGGCCCTGCTGCATTCCCTTGGATTAACTGTCTGTGACGTCATCAACGTGGTCATTCTTCGTAGCGATGTTTCATCTTCTCCTTCATCTTCTAGTTTAGGACTCGGTGCTTTGTTATTTTGCCGACTAGCTCCATCCTGCTCTAGTTGGATTTAGGCCTGCCCGCCTCCTTGGATCGTCGCCCGACGTCGTCATTGTGGATGCTACAACAACTTATACGGTGTACTTACGTCTGCCTAGTGAAGGTTGAGGATGTGCTTCTAGTTGCTGCAGATTGAAAAAGGGAACTGGTCCGTGGTGCCGGTATTGTTTACCAGTGGGTGTTTTGTAAGTAGCGGTTGGATGAACTTTGGTCAACGCCTCCAGGTAACTCTTGTCATTATTATTATTTTCCGACTTAATCTATTGAAGAAGTGAACATAGTTCCGGGAACTGTAAGATAATTTTGTCAATAATTTATATAACTCATTCAATTACTTGTCTCCGTTCGTAATTAGCTGGTACAATAATATCAATATCGTGTGTTTACTCTGTTGTTTCAAGTCACTCTATTTAGAAAGCCAATATATCACTCATCAATTGCTTTGCTACTTAGTGAATTCACTCAATACATATCTTTATTCTACAATGTCTATAATGTTGTCTATTATCGAAAGTTTCGCTTGTAACATGTCTGAGTAGACAGAAGTGAGTTCTCCATCCAGTAAGCCAATTCATACGCCGACGGGGTAGTCCGATGTCAACACCATTTCTCTCTCGCGTTAAGTGAAATTAGTCTCTTGAGTTGCGCAGATGTATAATGTATCACTCGCTTACAGCTAGCTCATGTTCGTCCCTGTATTGGGCACTCCGTATTGCTTTCTCTAACTTATGGTTCACAGTTTAAAATGTTAAGTCGCCACGCAAGGAAAAGATTTTACGTGAATCCTCGAGTTGTTTCCATGGTTTATCTTTAATTATAAAGCTACTTAAATAGTCCAGTTGGTCGCGTCAAAGATTGTATTCACGCCTAGATGTGATGGTGTCAGGGGTCGAGTTCAGATTGCTGGCTGGTTTAGTTCTTCCTATAAATGTTTATACCATATGTATTATTACCGCCGCTGTTTAGTTGTAAGCTAAGTCGAGGGAAAGCGTCCTCCTAACAGTTGGTTGCGGAAAAGTAGTGGAAACGTTATGCTTTTGAGGAGGAAGGTTAATTGACGCACCATTTACTCCCTGTGTGATGAGATGTTTTATAAACAGTAATGTATTTTTGTAATCTCCCTTCACTCGCTGTGATGTAGCTCACTAAAGTGTCTATTTTAAATACTTGGTCGAGGAATATAAACAACTGTTTAATTGTTACTAAGGATAATGTCTAAACGCTGTTGTTACTAGCTATTTAGTTGCTGTTGTTGTTGTTGATTTTAGTTTATCGTCCCTTTCAGCAGCGAGGCTATATGAGACGTGGACCTACTGATTAACGTGGAATCCGAACCACATGAGCTCCCGCCGGGAATCGAACCCGGGTCTCCCACGCCAAAGGCGCGTACGCTAACCGCTTAGCCACGGAGGAGCTCACTATTTAGTTGCGTTGGTGTGAGAAGTTTTCTAAAATTTTCAAGAGACTGAAGTACATATGTCTGATTTTTTTTTTTAATTATGTTTACTGAGTCTGAGTCTAGCTGTTTATGTTCGCTAACATTAATGCAATTCTTACTACTATCTGCTGTTCGCGAAAGAGTTAAATAAATATAATATGCAAAGTATGTGGTGTTGTTTTGAAATGGAATTTTTTCTTTTTTTCATTTCTTTGCTCGCATGGTACCGATGACACCATTAGTGTGCAAGAGTTTGGAATCAAATAGCGTTGCGCTACTGGCCTGAAATCGTAGCTTAAGGAAGGAAGTTGTTACGGCGACCCACTTGATGCTTTTTTTCCTGTTCTCAATATAATGTCAGCTACGAATGAAAGTGTAAATAATTACTGCAAACTTAGCGTTTCAAAGTTTGGCTTTCCACAGCCAGAATATGGTTGTTACACCCTCCGGAACATTTTTTTTCTGAAAGAACGACTGTTTCCCCACCCGTTCCCATCAAATAATTCTATTCCTAACTTTTAACCCTCTAGTTTTTGAGATTTTGTGTCTCCTGGGCCGATTGACGGACGGATAGATTAAATATATAAAGTAGTTTTTAGTAAACCAAACTCCTTAATAGACAGAGAAGTGGCCCAGCGTTATGATAACTGTGGTTTCAAGGGGGTAGGGGCGCAAGGGGGAATTACATCCGCATATATTAGTCAGATTAAAAGGAATGTAGTCTATTGTTTGTAATCGCCATCACGGGAAAGCATCTAGTACTTGTCTCGAGACAGGTTTTCATCATCTCACTTTGATTAAGGGCTTGCCCTAAGGGGAGTATAAGGGATTTCAGTCAGGGAGTATAAGGGATTTACGAGTATCTCACGAGTCCTTTAAATTAGGACAATGAAACGCGCTAAATAAGTAGACACTTGCCCCAGTGTTTCCAAAATTCATGATTTTAATGAGGGGAAAGATAGAAATTCTATAACTGCTTTCTACATATTGTTGTTACTCAGTGCATCACAAGAAAACGACTGAAACGTTTGAAAATGAACTTCGCTACCTACCTTATGCTAGGTTCTTTCATGTCACTTTGATTAAAAGAGTGTATCCTAAGGTGTTGAAAGTTAAAAAAATATATATATCAAATATAACATTTTATGAGTTTGTATCATTACACTCTCATTAAAATGCGTTTCCTCAGGGAATTGTACAAAGAGAGAGCAAACGCTTTCTACAAATTTATTTTCCACTTGCGGAGGAAGGCCATTTCAGATAATATTTTATAGATCACATAACATACGTAGTGTGAATACGGTATAACACGTACTTTCAATTAGTTCTTTTACATTGGTTCATATTAATGTGTAGCAATCATACCGAAACAAACTTTTATTGTTTTCACTGTTTGCAGTGAAATGAGAAGGAAACTGTAATTAGTGTGTTGTGTACTTCTCGAGTGAAATGAAACAGCATCACTGATACTGTTAACAAATCGTGCAACGATGGTGTGGGTTGGCATTTGCCTATCCTAAATATTTTGTAGAGGCATTGTCTCTGCATGTTCTTTGCATATGTATCAATCAATAGATATCATTGAGCTATGGGTGAGTGTAAATCTTCACGCTTATTTTCCGTAAAATAATGTTGAATCATAACCACATCAATTATTAGGATGAAATAGATGCTAAAGTATTTACTTATTAAGTTTTCTATTATAACCATATCACTTATTAAGATAAAATAGATGTTAAAATGTATATAATTAAGTTTTCTCTTGTGGCAGGCACTAGCAATAGTGCAATCCACAGTATAGATAATGAAATACAGTCAAAAATTATTATTAACTCACAAACTTTATTATTATTATTTTTTTTTTGTTGTCTTAAACACATATCAATCAATAGATTACATCGAGCTGAACATAGTGGTATACTCGACAGTGAATTCTGATGCGTAGTTTTTGATAGAAATGGAGAAAAACGGAATTTTATGGTCTCAGAGTATATCGTTCACTACAAATCTAATACCGTTTACTATTTATGCACCGTATATGAAAATATACACTGCTAATGAGCATATTGTGACTGCTGTGTATTGTTTCTATTCACAGTGACACACATACGACCTGTAATGATACTCCAAATTTCGTTACAGTTCGCCCCAGGCCCAGACTGGCTATGTCAAAGGTTCTTGACGCTGTTACCCGCTCCTGACCTCCCCCTGTCCCATCTGTTTGTAACGTTATATTCACTTATTATATTACATCCTTGTAAGAAAAACCAAATAAAAAGTATTTTACAGTAGAGTTATTAACTTAATTTAGTGGTTTGTATTCCCACAACAAACAGCATTACAATAAGAGCTTAAACATGCACCATCTAAAGTTATCAGCATCATCATAGGTATGTAGGTCACTTGCTGCAAATGAAAAACTTTCACGCTCCACGGTCTTCCGCTGATCTCTTTGTCTTCACGTACGATTTTTTTTTTTTTTTGTTTTGATATCGTCCATTAATTGTAGTTTGCTTCACCCCTCCCTCTCTTTCCTGCCACCATAACCTCTAGCACGTTTCTAATGATACAGTTCCTTCTTTCCCAGTGTACCAAATAGTTTCTCTTTCTTTTCTCAATAACATCTAAAGTTGTTCTTCTACCATTTCTAACACCCACTCTCTCGTTCTCCGCTCGACCCATCTAATTCTTTCACCCAGGGGTAAAAGTCAGTCTGAAAAGGTAGGGGGATGGTAGGCAGCGGCATGACGTCACACTGTCTCCCTGTCTATCTTTGCCCATTGTAGTATTTTAGGAACTGGGGTAACGCCGTACATATTTTCTAGAGGTGGGGGACGGCGTACTCCCGCGTTACCCCGCACTTCTAACCCCTGCTTTCATCAACTAAACTAATCATACCTAAAATATAAATGATTTATTATTCTTTGCATTTTATTTATGAATTATAATTACTAACTGTAGACTGTATTTGTTATCTGCAAGAGATACTATACACATTTTAAAGAAAAGAAACACAAAACAGTATTTTTAAAAAATGTATTACAAAACTTTTTCCAATATAATACAATATTAGCACATTGACAGTCCCTTTGAATTAAAATTTGCTTGTTTTAATAGCTAAGTTTAGATTGTAATTTGATCTGGCTACTTCATCACCAGAGCTTTGTCAATATTTGAAAACAAATAGTTTCAACTGAGATTATGGTAGTATCACTTGAAACTGGAAGAGCATCTCGTTGGTTAACAAGACCATAAACACTTCTTCACAATTTTTAATTGAAATAAATTCTGTCTCGTTGGTTACTTGTTTATTAGGGAATCAAGCTGAATACAAATTTGGAAAGAGCCCTGAATGAGAAACAACCTTATACATAGCTTCGAATTCACACGATAATCATTTTGAGCACTTCCGCTGTTGGCTGTGGTCATAGGAGTTCATTACATTGTTCAGTGTTTTCATTTTTCTCATCACTACTTTTTATTCTGTTTTCTTTAAGAAGTGTTACAAATGTAGTTGTGTGTGGCAAACTGCTTAAATTTCAATCTACTACATTTTGTGAGGACATCAACTTTCCAAAACACGTACTTAACAGTCAGTAAATTCTTCAATGGTTGAAATATCATTATATTTATGGTTTGACCAAAAACAGCCAATCAAATAAGTCTACTTTCATGTGGACAGACTTCACTACATTTTTTTCTACTGTGCGGTTATTTTCTCTCGAAGAGAAGTTTCTAATTCTATGTTGATGTCATTACTTTAGAAACAGCCTTAATTAGTAAGTTTTCAAACTTGGCATCTTTTCTTAAAAAACTAGTTTTATTTCTGTCTTCTTTATATAACACAAAATTATTTTTTTCTCCAAACCTTTCAGTCTCGGGGAGCCCTAGTAGTAGTCACCAGGTAGCAGAGTGGCCAGTCCGTACATGGTGCGCCTGAAAACACGTATCAAAAAGAAAATGAATCTAAACGAAAATCTAATCGTCAATTCTATTTCAATCTGAACGAAAAGCTAACCATATAGTTTACTACGTTATATAAACAAAAAATTATTATTCTTTTTAGTCTCCGGAGTTATTTTATGTTCCTCTTTAAGCGAAGATCAACTTTATTCGCTCACCTGCCAATAACAGAAAAAAATTACTGACGTCACAACAGAGTTCAACTCACATGTGTCAGTGTTCGAGTGCGAATGAGACTTCGGCTCAACAAATTGGCTCAAATTGACAGCCGAACAAAGCAAGGATTACATGCGTTCAACAGAGTTACGTCACAGTTTCTGGTTTCTCTGTCACTATCTCGCTCTTTTTCCTTTCTAACCTCATCCAACATCGCATTTCTCGTCTCCATAACCTAGGAACTACATTCGATTTTAAACAGGTGAGAATCAGTTGCAACACTGGTACGTTTAAAAATATTCCACGGCGTGAACAATATCTGGGAATTCTAGAACTCTCAGTGGATTTGTAGTTTATTTAATCTTTACACGAGTGTAACAATGAAATACTATGTTTATAACAATAGATGAAAAAAGGCTATTTATTCATCAAAAGCGTAATGTATAGATATGTAAAAACATTTTGTTTACTGTTCTTTTTGCTGCAAGCCAACTAAGTGTCTATTTTTCTCACTAGAAAAGTAAAATCCATAGAAAAAATTTTAAAGATATACAAATTTTTTGTTTCTTTATTTGTTTCAGGGTACTTGATGAAAGTTCGATTTCACACGAGTTACGTGAATCTCCTACACGACCATTTCTAAATAACTTTACACAATATCGACTCAAATTGTTTTATTGTACCTAAAATGTTAGAATAACTCTAATTCAATGACAGTTAGAGAAAATACTTTGTCCTTTTCTAATGCCACTAAATCCAGGATCGGAAGATTCTCCCATTTTTGTGGTAATTTTTATTCAAAATTCTTATCTCCAAAATTACTTTTCAAAAAGTGAATCCTAGATCAATTTTCTTGAAACTTATGTAAATATTCTGGTATGATATGTTTACATTCATATACACACATTTTGTGGTTGTATGCTCTACATGTAACATGTAATAAAGTAATTTAATCACTCTTGGTACAAGAATTTCTCTAAACTCCTCCTACCTGTTAGAGTATGAAAGAAACAATTGTATCTATAAAAATTACAACTTCCTAAAATGAAAATTTTTCAAAAGTTTCAGGACAGCAACAAAATCTCTTACTTAAGTTAGAGTCTAAGAAGAACGGTTGTACAAAATTTCAATTTCCTAGGCTGAACGGTTACGAAGATCCGATGAAAGGCTAGAAAAATGTCAATCCCTTTCTTCGCGTCCGATTACACACTTTGCAATACATGATCATTTAAAAAAAAAATAGTTCATACGCCGAATAGGTTTCCAGAACTGATGAAACTCTTTTCCGTCCTTTAGCAGTCGATTTTTAAAAGTCCTATTCACAACTTAGGAAGCATAGACAACATTTCAAATTCTTAAGATAAACAATTAGGGAGATATGATAAAAGGCGAGATATGATTCAACCACCCGCCTTTTAAAGCTCTAATTTTACAAATCTCGTCATGTTTAAAGACTAAGATTCATAGTCAACATTTCTGTAAGAAGATTCAAGTCAACAATCTACGTTCGTCTCCACTTATCTTTGCCTCACCGAATTGTCAAGAATCCCTTACGCTCTTGAGGAAATCCCTTGTGCTGCCACTGAATGATTTTCAAACATGCACTTTCTGATAGAAGTGGGAGGTTAGAAGTCATCGATAGAAATATGCTGCCTCAACTCTATAATCAACAATTTTGGAAACATTCAACTCCAAAGTTGAGATTCGTAAGTACGAATGTATCAGGTTAATAAGACACTTTCAGCACAACTACAACAACTAGTAGTGTCATTTTAAATTTTGCCAGGGAAGCGGGAACAAGATTGACCGTCGACATAATAGTTTTACGTTTTTTAGAATATTACTATAGAATTTATTTAAAAAGTGTATATTTCTCCAACTCAGAGAGGGAGGAGATAATTGCTCCCTGCCAAGACCTAACTCCAACATACAACTCATTCACACGTTGCATTCCAAGTAAATACATAACATAATTAACAAACTAAAAAATGGAATTCGGTAAGGTTTTTCTCTTGCTTTTTAGCATCGGACGTTGAAATTCTTGGTGTTTCTCCAACCAGATCAAGCTTTACTTACTTTTCCATTGCCGCATGTAAGTGCCGTCGTCAGATAAATGCTCTAGATCAGGGTCACACTCCTTGCAATACTCAAATCCCAGACTGGATTTGTATAACTTTTCTGGCTGTTTTCATTTTTTTTTCAATTTTCTTTTCTGTTATGGATGTTTTCTTTTTCCTATTGCTAGCTGTTAAATCTGCAAACTGTCAAAGTTAAAAGTTTTCCCCACTACCTTCTCATCCTTCTCCCTTTTCATCTCAACCTTCTTTCTCTATCCTACTTTTTGGTTTCCCTTGAAAATGGTTTGGACTCTGAAGGAATGTTCCGGTTGTCGTATCGATGTATGTTGTCAACTTAGATAAGTTGAAGCCAGTTTCCGGCTTAACTTGCGACTAAGACACTGTTCTTTTAACATAAATCTTTTGTTCTTGTGATGAAACTATTCTAGCTAAAACTTCATCTTTAACATTGGCTGTGCCAACGGAGATATATGATTTCTCTTCTCATGAAAACCAATTTCAAGCACAGTGTTCAGTAGTCACTGAAGCATCTTTTGTGTTTTCTGAAAAGTGATGGGCGACAGCTCTGACACAACTTGAGACACTTTCCACTCATATTTTGATATAGTTTTGTAGTAAATTCGTACACCGATTCATGTGATTCGGGAAAAGATGTGGGCAATTTATCTACCTCGTTGTTGTAATTTCGACAAAACTCAGAGCCTGATATCGCTATTTTGTAATTTGTTCAGTTGTTCATGGCAATATGAGAGCTTATATTTTTCGATTAACGTTGCGCCACTGTTACCTCCTTTAGATTAACTGTTGAAGGGTCGAGATATATAATCTTTTCTACGTTTGTAGCTATTCTATTCTGCTGTGAATAGGTGGGAGAATTGGTGTATGACCAAATTTGTATTTATCTACAACCGTCTATGAATTGTGCACAACTCATACCGTACTAATAGAACAATACCGTATAAGAGAATACCATAAATATCTATTACACCTTTTTATTCAATTATTTTGTTGCTGTACCTTCAAAATCAGCTTTGTGCAAAATTCAAAATTTGAAAAGAAAGAGAAGAAACAAATGCATTGTTTGTTAGGTGGCAGGAGAACATAAGATGCGAACGTACGTGCAGCTCCTAGGATCGCATTATTCTTACCATTGTAATATAAAATCATCTATGTGGTTTGAGAACACTTAGCTTAGTATCAGTTTGACCACAAGATCACGTGGTTTTACATGTGACGTAATATCCCTTTAAGTGAACGATATCAAGTAATTGTCCTTATGGGTATATGCTCTAAATCCATTAAGCTCGTGAAGATTTCCTCAAACCTCCCAATAAAAATGATAATCAACTCTTTGATTTCAACCACTAACAAGTTCTTCTCTGACTCATATGTCAGAAGGAATTAGAATAACCTACAATCCTTCAATTTTCGAAACCGTTTTAAGTCTTCATCGTTATTTAATCTCACTCAACATTCTATATCCCAATTTAGAGGTCATTTTTTTTTTGTCGTAATTTAATGGATGGGTATGCTTAAAAATAATTCCATTGAAATCAATGTTCACAAACAATGTAACAAGTTTATCCAAATGTGGGCATCTTTACCATTGGTGTGAGCGATAGTTCTTTCGTAAAAGGTATATTTGTTTATCGAATTGATTGAGAAGTGCTATAATAACTGTGTTTCATAGTTTTGTCACCGAGAATACTGAAATATTGTCAACGATGGGAAATGTAACATTAATTGAGTTTGAAATGACATTATTCCAAAGTAAGGTGACTAAAGGTCCTGTTTTTAACGGTACTGCCCTTATTTTCTTAAAGTTGTCAGATCTCGAAAAAAAAAAAAAAAACGCATATGGGACGTAAAATCGGGTGTGTCTAATTTACTGATCAGAATAGTTTCTTGGCCACCGAAAAAACTATAACGGACACCAATTTCAAATTTGGCTAAAATATATCCCTTAATATCACCAAGTTTCCTTGAAATATAACAATATTTACTATATATATATCAAAAATCACTTAAAATTTTCGTATAACTTGGCCACCGCTAAAACTATGATTGAGATATCACAATATTTATCATATATCTATATCTAAAAGCACTTAGTATAATTTGGGAAAAATTTTTTTATAACTTTGCTCTTATATTTTTTTTGGGGGGAGGGGGATCGTAGATGCATATTATATTACCTATTTCATGTATATACATCAATAGTACTGTCAAGGAAAGGCCAACTCTTCTATAAGAAAATCTATCATAAAAAATGAATTCAAAGACAATAGGTTGTGGTTCCTTTTAAATGTTGAAAAGTTATTTAGAAATTAAAATAAGGTTAAATAAAAACTAGTTATTTTGAAAAGCTATAATCTTCTTTCTGACTACCATGCAGATTGACACACCAATCATTATGTCTAGATGGACTGTCAAATTGTTCTAATTTGTCAAGTAGCTGTTTTTCCATTTTCTAATTTTTTCATCCTATTACAAAGGATTCTAAAATCTGACTCGCTGCTATTATACGCAAGGATTATTTGATTGATTTTGTCCTTAAGTTAGCTAATATATATCAATGGGAAATTAGCGATACATTGTAAGTATACAAAATAAGCACTATAAACTCAGTAACACAATGAGAGCGACAAGGACAGATAATAGTTCATTTATGACACGGGAAACGTAGTTAATCTATTTGGATTCTACAATATGTTCTAAAGAAATAATAATTTGTTAATTAATGCTGATTTATTTTATTTTGAATTATTAGTCTTTTGTAATAAAAATTTATAAAATGGAAACTGTGCCAAAACCATTTAAATTAGTTACTTAGTGAACCTGCAAGCTCGGCTACATCTCCTATTAAATGTTTTGTATCATCACAGGTATAGTACTTTGGTGATGTTTTACATGGATCAGCGTTACTTCCTTTTTTCTTTTTCCTTTTCTTTTTTTAGAACTCTAAATCTAGATCAAAGATGCAATTTTCTTTATCTGTTAACGCTTTTCCTGTATGTAGCTAAATACTGAAACTTGAAATATCAGTAAGTGTTAACATTTCGATTATACTAATGGAATAAGATTAAAGATGCAATCTATTTTTAGAACGCTGAATCTATTCCAAATAACCGCTTCTTGTTATCTATTATCGTATTTGTTCTATACCAATCAACATTGATGCCGGAAATTCTTGGAATGGAATTCTTTTTAGAGTTGATCTTGAATTTAACGTACCGTTCGGAAGCGAGGCTATATGAGACGTGGACTTACTGATTAACGTGGAATCTGAGCCACATGAGCTCCCGCCAGGAATCGAACCCGGGTCTCTTCCTCTTTTATTATAAGGTAACCAAAAAAGTTCTGTCGCTTTTTCACCCACCACCTTCGAACATCGATATGTCACCTAAGAGTACCTCGAAGATCAAAAATAGTTCCCATAAGCATCGACGACCTTCTGCCAACGTTCTCGAAGGCAATGGATTCCATCGCGATAGAGTTTGGTGGGACGTAAAGCGAAGAAAGTGCATTTTGCACTTCTACTAGGGATTTGAACTGGCGTCCTCTACGGTGATTGTTCAAGAAATGGAACAGATAATAATTGGACGGTGCAATATCCGAGCAGTATGGTGGTTGCAATAGTGTCCCCATCCAAGGCGTAGAATGATGTTCCAGATTGTGTTAGCCATGTGAGGCTTAGCGTTGTCCTGTAACAGAAGGAAACCTTTGTGATTCAGTAGTGCTGGCTCTGAGTTTTGAGTTTTTCTTGAACACGGCTCAGCTACTGACAGTACATAGTTGCATTGATGCTCTGACCAGCTGGTAGCAGTTCCCGATGCACGATGCAGCGAGCAGACCACAAAACACACAGGAGAAGCTTCTTCTGGTGCAGTGCTGGTTTCGGCTGTTTTTGAACCGGTTTGTGACCAATGACGACGGCGCCGTGGAGCTTTGTACAGGACCGACTTTTCATCACATGTCAACACCATGTCCATAAATGGTTCCTTCCTCAGACGAGACTGTAAAGAAACGCAGGTATCTGCTCGCGTTCCCTTCTCGCCCGGAGTCAAATCATGTGAGACCCATCGACCCAATTTGCAGACCTAGTGCTTCCCAAGTTGATAAATGTGCTGCCGAATGGTTTCTCCACGCATATTGGAATGAAATGAAATGAAATCTGTAAGTTTTACGTCCCACGGTTATGCCGGTTTGGCTAAAGGAGACGGTGACGATGAGTAATGAATGAAATGGTGGAATGAAGAAAGTGAGAGGAAACGGGAGAACCCCGAGAATCCCCACGCACACGGTGTTTGTCCACCACAAAGTTCACTTGGCGAGGGCTGGGATCGAACCCAGGACCCAAAGCCCCAGAGGTGAACGCTCTACCACTGAGCCACCGCGGCCCCCTCCACGCATATTGAATTGCAGTCTCAGTTCGTCACATGTCTGGCCACAGTTCGCCTCAATTCCTGCCTGAAGATCTTCATTTTGCACACGTGTTGGTCTTCCGACACGTGGGACGTCTTCGAATGTTTCGTCACCGTCCTTAAACTTGTAGAAACACTGATGTACTGTCCGCGTAGTCACAAAACTCTCACCAAAGGCCTGGCATATTCTCCGCCCCGCTGCAGCGGCGTTTGACCCCAGTTTGAACTCATACAGAATACACGCCTTTACGACGCTCTGTGGAGGTCCCATGTTCACTCTGTTCTTGCGCAAGTTCACAGTGTAACTGAACTGCCACAACCAGGTAGTATGTTGGATATAATCACACTAAGAAGGAACCTTCGCCTTATTTCCATTCGCATTCAACTCACTGTGTGAGGGCCAATTGAACACAGACCCCCACGAAAGCGACAAAACTTTCTTATTTACCTTTATAGAATGCAAAATCGAATCCAAATAACGGATTCACGTTCGTCTTATAGTTTTCATGACAATCTATGTTAAAACCAGAAATTGTTGATTTCTAATGCTTCCGATTTGAATAGACTGTTAATGGATTATATGGAATCCTTTATTTGATTGCAGAATCGAATCCAAAACAACGGCTTATCGTTATATATTATCCTTTTTCTTGTAATGCTTGGGAACAGACAGACAGACGAACGGACATAGCTTTTCTATAAGACTTCCGAAATTTATACGTAGCACAATTTGGGAGTTTAAAAACTAAAAATGCGTTACATGTATTTATTTCACTCTGTTAAAAATGGATTCCTTTCCCACAGTGTGTTTATCTTTTTTGAAGACAGTACATGTATGTTGACACTAATACAGTATATTCCTGGTAGAAAATACGGAATTTCCTGGTCTCTGTACTACTTACAACAAATTGGTTTTCACAGAAAGCCTAGCGAAGCATCACCACATAATTTCCCAAGTGAGTTGGAAAGAAAGAGTGTGAGTGTATTCCTCACTTCAAAGACACACGCATACATACACACAATACCTTCAAGTGTGTCTAATTGCAAGAGCTTAATTAGTACATTGGCAGTGATTCAATTTCCCTACAAATCAAAGGACAGAATATTCTCTTCAACCACCAATACCATTGCTAGCGCTACACGCCAAGAATAATAGTGTGATAGCTTTTATTTTTATTTCTTGGTGGTTAATTGCACAGCGGATTTGTTCCACGTTTCTATTAGCTAATTAATGTTTCTCCGTCTAACACACACACACTTACACAGAAACACAATATTGTACTATATATATCAATCTGCGGCTATACACTAATCTAACCTAATGTAAATAAAATAAAGAGTTTGTGAGTCTGTCTCTGTGTGGCCATGGGACCAGACGAGTCGACCGACAGTTACCAAATTTTGGTCACGGGTACCTTGGTCCAGGCCCCAGACCAAGACGAAGCGTTTTTATTTCGAATTTCGAACTAGGGGGTCTCCAGGGGGCGTTTACCGTGATATGTAAAATTAGTAGAAAATGACCGATATTTTTTTTCTTTTCGTTGTTCAATTTGTGTACATAAATATTTTATCTGACCTATGCGAATAATTTGTATTTCGGCTAGATTCTTTATGAGTAATGACACGAACACAAAACAGAAAGAGAGGGAAATTGTTGGAAATAGGTGGTTTCCAACCGGAAATTTGAGAATTTTTCTAATCACACCGCCCTTTTGGGCTTCACACTAGTAAGGCGCCGTGCGTATGTTAAAAGAAAAATGTTTGCCAGTTCAGGCGAGTGTTTTCCATGTGCCCTCAGCATACTAGCAATATAGTTTTGTTGAGAAACGGATACAAGGTGTACTAGGTTCACTCACAAAATAATGTGCATGTGAGTTGTGTCATTTTTATGCGCCCTTACGTTGTATGTCCCTAAAGTTTGGAAACGTAAGGAACGTTAAAATATTGCAGATATAGAATACGCATAGCTGCGCATGCAAATATAGAATATCGGTATATTATAACATTTATTCAAGATAGGAAATCTAACTAACTTATATTGTAGCTAAATACTGTCAAAATCCAGCGTGTTTCTCCATTTCTTGAGAGTTCTAAACCGAGCACTATTTTAATTTTGTCATTTTAGAAAACACGCGACGACTAGCAAAATATTATTTCTGAGACAATGCTATGAAACAAGTACCTAAGTCAGTCATTTATGAACTGTTTATAATACAGATTGAATCAATAGAAGGACATGAAAAGGAGGAAGGCTGCCAAGGGCGGCGATTTCTATAACTTTGGGGGCGCTTAGTCATAAAAAAATACACATAGCCGAACAATAAAAAATACATATTCATAAAAGTACATGCAGCCTCCCTTGAGCGTTGGGGAGCCGGCCCTTCGCCCCCCGGATCGGCGCCCTTGAAGGCAACTAAAATATTGTGTTTTGGTAGTTGTATTTATTAACTTCCGAAACGTAAGTTGAGGTCATGTGTTTCGAAAGTCCATTTCGGCGCTTTATTTCCATGTGTTATAAAATGTCGAAGTGCATATGGTCTCTTTCACTAATATGGTGTCTAGTTCATAGTGGATTGGTATATATATATATTATATATATATATATATATATATATATATATATATATATATATATATATATATATATATATATATATATATATATATATATATATATAAAATTTCAGTAGTTAAGACAAACTTCTGGTTCTCGAGGACAGATTTATCACAAATATATGTGAGATCAAAAGAATCCTTCCATCATCAAAGAAGGATTATCTACTACAATTACTAAACGAAATTAAGTTTTATGGCCCACGTTTATGCTGTATATGCTAACGGAGACTGTGATGAGAATGAATGAAACGGGATAAAACGGGAGGAATTCCAAGAAAACCCATGCACGCGGTATTTATCCACCATAAAGCCAGCTAGGTGCAACTATTACTGTTTTGTTGTTAAGAGAGTGCACTTTAATAATAACTTACGATCATAGATGTATTACATTTCACGAAGCAATTTTCCATTTTAAACATAGTTAACAATTCCAGAATTGACCTCACAGACGGTATCTTAAATTGTTAAATAAATATGTTAGCTTTATTATATATAGTTTGATTTTCGTCGTATCTTTTAATGATGGGAGAAGAAATTATTATCTGTACTTACCTTAGTTTCTTACTCCAGTAACATAATCATATCGAGATTCTTACCTAAAAGAAAGAAAATATTATTATTATTATTATTTAAATAGGTTCAACCATAAAATCTAGTATTGAAAACCAAACAAATTGTAGAATGAGCATGAAGCGTTAATTTTTAAACATGTAGAAGAATATATATCTTAGAAACGTGTACGAAAGAAGTGATTTATTCGACACGAAAATCTTTTTAGCCCTGACCAGATTAAACGGAAGTTATATGAGTAATGCCATAGCAACCAATTTTGGAAGTGTCTGAGAACTGGTTTTGAACATCTTGATTGGGTACTTGTCTGTTTTAGGACTTTTCTTTCTTTAACCCATTCTCGATTGAATAATAGGTTGGCAGTACTCGTACAACTTTCATTTACTTAAATCATCATCAGATCGATTAGGTTAAATCCCATTTAGGCCAAAACATCCAAAGCCGCGAAGTTGAAATTCGAGTTTAACTAGCTTCACCCCCTCTTTGAGCGTGAAACCAATCCCAACTGGCAAATGCGAGGTCTAAGTAAGTTCAAAGTCCAACGAAATTGACACACCCGCAATTCACTGAGTATCGAAGGCAAGAGGTCAAGTGAAACTCAAGAGAATGTGGCACATAGGATAATTTGCATTCAAAATGTCTAAGTATAATATCTAAATAATTAATCACTGAACTGGAAAAGCATACACGTGATGCATTTAAATTTATAGATACTGTCTAACTTTAGACTGCTTTCGCGACTTTAAAATTCAGAATGCCAAACTGGATAAGATTTTCCTGTCAATACTAGCTAGACTTTAATGAAAGTTATGATATATAGAAAAGAATACATGGGATGCACGATGACTCAATGTTATAGTGCTCATATCTGCTGCGAAGGATCTCTGGTTCAATGTCAGTCTATGTGACTGTGGTAGACAACAACGTGTTCGTGGGATTTTCTCGAGTTTTTTTTCTGATTCTTCTCAGATTCTCATTCTACCAATAAGATATTAAACGTTCATTTTCACTAATCGTCCTTCTCCTTTAGCCTACAGGTCATGAGCGTGCGCCGTATAACAAAGATTTAATTTCATTTCCCGGAAGAACACTCAAACTGCTTAATTTTTAAAATTTTTTAACAACAACCTTATTTGTGCAAGGATATCTTACTTTCTACTAAAGTAACATGATGTACTTTCAAAATTTTATAATAATAAAATACAATATTATTAAGTGTAACGAGAAATAAAGTGTCGAAAAATGACACCTATATTAATCGATAGATCTGATTGAGCTGAACAACATGATAACAGATTAGTGTAAATCCTCATGCGTACTTTTCGAGAAAACCATAAATAAACGAATTGTTTGAAAATATAAACAATATTGCTATACGATAACCAAATAACTTATTAAGATGTTGATACTGATTCTAAAATATACACTCAGTCAAAATTTCCATTACGACTCTAGCAAGATGGCAACACACAGTGCACTTAACAACAAGCCTATAACTCATAAAATACGTGTGATTAACTCTTAAATTTTACTTTTTTTTCTTTAATTATGATATTTTTGTTGAACGAAATGAGACGCATATGAATCAATAGGCCATATCGGGTTGAGCAAAACGAGATGATTGAGGGCAAACATTCATGCGTAGTTTGCGAGAAATAGAGGGGACAAGAATAATTAATTTCATGCCGTTTCTTGCCAATTTGTTTCTCTTCTACTGGAATTCACAGCTTGTTCCTTTTATTCATTTATATACTCTACATGTAAAAAGAAATACAAGGCAACTATTAGGTTCAATCCATTGTTTCTTTCTTTTCCTAACGGTGACACAGGGATAAAAGTGAATCTGAAAAGGTAGGGGGCGGATGACGTCACGCTGTCCCCCATGTATAAGTTTGTCCAATGTATTTTTTAAAAAGAAATGGAGAGATGCCATACCTATTTTTTGGAAGTTGGGGAACGGCATCCTCCATCGTTCTCCCTCACTTTTACTGCTGGCGCACATACAAATTATAAATATACTGTAAAAATGTAAAATAAAGGTTCTCTAAAAAGTGGTACTGTTAACGTACAAGAAAATATAGATGAATATTTCATTGCTTCTTCCTATAGAATTCAAACACTACCCGAGATCTAATTCTGTTGTTATAGCAAGCATCTATTAGATTTGCGAAGAGACATTTTTTATTTCCAGCATCTAAATAAACATGTGAATAGAGAAACCAAAAACAGAGGATGTCAAATCGAATACATGTTCCCTTTCATAAAACGCTTTCTACTAGAGTGGACATCTCTCATGAATTTCAATCTTCGTCTGTTATCTTTGTGTGAATGTGTGCGTTTCCTAGGCTCAAAAGCTATTCCAAAATCCATGCAGACAGCTCATTACATCCGCGAAATTATTTTTGCTTTCTCAAGAGAGAGACATACATACACACAAAAGGAACTACAGCAGCTGCGAAAGAAGAAGAGCGGCCAAGAATATAAATTATAACCCATTGCTACTTCTGGTCCAAAAACAAGGGACAAGAGAGGAAAAGGAGGCAGAGAGAAATCTAAGAACACAATTGTCGCTTAACATAAATTTCTCTCATGTGAAAATATATGTATATACATAGTGCATTCTTTCTCTGTCTTGAAACTAATCTTCCTTGCAGCATTCGCATATCGCAGGTTTTCTACTACCTTATAATTTAAGTTAAAGAACTCCTTAAATAATAAGAATAAAGCTGCAATGTTTATTTATTTTCGTTTTAAGAAGGACCAGGAGTGGACCCAGATCGTATGAATTAACATCTTTAACATGAGACATTATCACCTTCTATTGTAGATCTCCAGTTTGTGGTTCAATAAAGTGACAATTTAATCTAAAGTACAGATGTACTGATGCATGTGTATCAGGGAGGGTTATGATAGTCAGGGATAATTATGGTAACCTTTCGAGAGAGCTAACCTGAGGTAATCTTACATTCCTTTCATATATACCAACAACCAAATAAATGTTTAGAGGGGCTGAGGCAGAGATGGCGTGGGTCAATAAAAACTTGACCCATGACTCACTGACCCACTACCACCGTGACCCACTCTGACTCACCATTATCCACTCCAACTCACCACCCACAACGACTCATCATCATCAACTCTGTCCAATGATCCACGGCCTCCTTTCCACTGACTAAAGAGTATACACTTGTAATAAAACAAGGGTATGAAATTATCATTAATCGCAGTTTGAATTTCTAAGGTCAATCGCTCAAGCATCACTTTGTTACAATATTGGTGGATCTAACCTATACGATATTAAATGAGAAAGTGTTTGCCATGCGCCATATTACGATAAGTATAAATTTAATTACCATGTATAATTATTTCTTTATTGAATTACAAATACTTTTCAGTGGAAAATAGGATGAAAATTAAAAGTCTCAAACCAAGGTAAAGTAGGCTAACGTAAAGAAAAAAAAACTGTAAAATTCGCCTGTCTCGAAAGTCAAGTAGTAAGTCTTATTGCTATTATTACAATTACAAATATCAATATCCAAAAGTGCCTGAAGTTCTTTTTTCATTTAGATAGAATATACTCATCTCATGTAAGTAAATAGAAACATATGAAAAAGGAAGCAAAACGGAGGCTCTGAATGTGAAACGTAGACAAAGTCACCAGTGTTCAGCTATCTACAATACACTGAGCAGTGAGTCGCAGGAGTCACGTTCTGTTGACCCACGACCCACTGACACACTGACAAATCTTGACCTACTTGACTATCGATCGACTGACCCAATCTATCTCTGGGCTGAGGTGTACCGGTGGAATCTTCAAGGGCATATTCAAGTTTTAACTTTTTATACTATTAGTAATAATCGAAAATTCAATTAGGAAATCGATGCAAGTTTCATGGACATATTAAAGTTGTTATTTATCATATTAATAATTGAAAACTCCATAAGGAAATCTATTATCATTATAGTCATTTATAACTTCAATATGCTCATGAAACTTCCATCGGTACAGCCGCATTAGCGTATTAATAGTTTACATTGAACTGTTTTCCAAAGAACTCCACGGATTCAACATATAATGTATAGTACATAACAAAAGGCTTTTACGGTCCATGTTAAATTGAAAATTTTAATCCAAACCAGCTGTATCCAGTGCTCCTCCGTCTCAAGCACCTTTATAGGATTGCACTGGTAAAAATTTGCAGAGTTAATTTCGTCAAAATTCGGTTGCTAGTAACCGAGTTGCTATGTCAATATATAGCACACCAAGCTCTCGGATGCTGCAACCGAATACTACTTGGTTGTTAATCTTCACTCGTTTAACCAACTGTAGTTGACTAATTCAACCAAGGATTTAATTAACCAAGTACAACCAAGGATTTTTATAACCGACGACAAGTTTTAAGTGTAGTAAATGCAGTTGGTAAAAGTAGGTCTGTGTTCAGCAGATTATGCAATTACATGTCACTAAGGAAAATAAAAGAAGGTTTGAAATGAATTGAGAATACTTGAACCACTGACTCACGAATCAGGAAGATACCGCCTGAATGTCCATAGTTATTTTTTTTTAAGTTAAGTGATTAGTCTAACATTTCTCAGTTACTTAATTTACCTCATGTTCCTTATTTCATTTTTTCCTTATTTTTAACGTTTTTCTACTTAATAAGACAGAGACACATGTACAGAAATATTGAGGACACTTAAAATTTCACATATACTCTACCATCGGGAGTCAAACCCAGAACCACGTACACCAAAGGCGCACATACTAGCCATTAAAATAGTGAGGAAGGCTACATAACATTCAGCATATGGCACAAATATTCCTTTGCACAGTTCCATGATGTATCACTTGTGCGTCATGACTTTTCCCCGAGATGTATTTAAAATAACCGAAAAAGATATTAAGAACATAAATGTTACAAAAAAAAAAGTATGTGGGACGCACCAACTTACCCTCAAGAAATGGTTACTGCAAGTGAAGAAGAGGATTTTAAAAAAGCCAATTTAACTGTCTAAATAACCCACATACTCGTCTAATATGAAGTGCAATGCACCGTTACCGAGAACAAACTGTTATTATTATTAAGAGAAGGTACAAAGAGCAAAGTATAGATTTACTGTGTACTGCTCAATTACTAGTAACACAAAGGATCTTTTCAAAAAGATAGTTTTAACAGAAATTCGGCTACTGGTATGAGAACCAAATTTTCGTTTAGCTCAACAAACGAATAATTCTGTCAGTGCAGTGTCATATACGGCATAGGTCCAGAGTTTAATATGAATCCCGAATCAGATGAACTCTCATCTAGAATCGAATCCGGGTCTCTCACAGAATAATGTGAGAATGCTTTCCAGTTTCCGATTAAGAAGGTCACACGACTCCGCACAAAAAAGATTTTGTCAAAAATCCAACAACCGGTCAAAACAAGCACTGAAGTTTATTTTGCAGCAGAAAGTTCTCAAGTTTGACCAAAATTAATACAATATTGCATAAGGTTAATCGTTCTTAATACTTCATAACGAATCCATTTGATCACCACTCTATACCGGCCTGACATTAATGCATTAAGTTTATCAATCATTGAGTGGCAAATGTTCCATTCTTCCTGCAGCCCCTGGGACGTTCTAGAGGTATTTCGAACCTTTTATTTCTGTTACGCGTTTCTGGAGTTCATTCCACATGTGCTTTATATTATGCAGGTCAGAATTTTGGCTCGGTCAGTCGAGGAGTAAAATATAGTAGCGTTGGAATCATATCTATAAATCATCATCTGCCTTATGTTCCGAGTAGTTACCCTCAACAATGGGAACGCCTCGTAAAATGCAGCATGACATTTTTCGAGATGGTGATTATACAGAGCGTTTAAAAAGTTTCTATACACCTGAATCGTGGCAAGTCAAAGTCGCATTCAAAGTCACATGAAATAAAATTTTATGCGAAGGTTCGCAACACTGCTATATTATCGCCTTGCGTGAAGTTCCTTTCTTAGATTCCAGTCGGCAAAGTGACGTTGAAGTGATTGTTGCATCTAGTTAGCGGTCTCTGAAACAATGGTGTTAACTGTGAAACAACGAATATTCTTGTTTGAACATGTGTTCCGTGAACAAGGTGAGCACAAACAGACAGTCAAAGATTAGTTTGAAGCTAGGTTTTCGGATACACCTGTTCCGAATCGTCATACTGTAAGGGCACTAAGAGTTGAGTTGATTTTAGTTTAGCGTCCCTTTCAGCAGCGAGGCTATATGAGACGTGGACCTACTGATTAACGTGGAATCCGAACCACATGAGCTCCCGCCGGGAATCGAACCCGGGTCTCCCACGCCAAAGGCGCGTACGCTAACCGCTTAGCCACGGAGGAGCTCTGTAAGGGCACTAAGAAGGTAGGGGTGTGGATTACAATATCCAGAAGAATAGTTGGCCCCATATTTTTAAGACAAACAATAGATTCAACTCGTTATTGTGAAATTATTCACCAGTTCATGGGAGAACTAACGGAAGACTAAATTCGTAATGCTTGGATACAACAAGATGGCGCTACAGCACATACAGCTCGCCAATCCATGAGATTACTGCAAGAGGTTTTTGGAGATTGAATAATTTCAAAGGGATTGTGGCCACCTCGGTCTCCTGACTTGTATCCTCCGGATTTTTACTTCTGGGGTTATGCAAAGAATTCTGTTTATAAAGGGAACCCCCACACGCTACAAGAACTTGAAACAGCTATTCGAGATTTTGCTCATAGCATTCCACATGTCTCACTTGTGAGAGTATTTGAGAACAAGAAGAAACGTGTGCAAGCATGTTTGGAGGCTCATGGGGGACATTTCCAACATTTGCTGTGAAAATGTATGTGTGTACGCTACGCCCTGTACATAGTGCTTTTATGCCATAAAATATAATAAATTTTGAGTAAAATAATTTTCTCGTTGCTTTGAATATATGACAATTCAGGTGTATAGAGTTTTTGAACGCTCTGTGTATATATAATCTGAGATCCATCGACTGCTCAATTTTGTGAAACGTCGTCATACCTTTTTTCTCCACTATGTTTCATGAGCGATATATGATATTTACAATAAAAAAAGTATCATGTCGTCGAAAGGATGTGATAATATCGCTCTCGAACTCCAGGACCTTGCCCGGGCTTGTCAACACAACATTAGACATTGGACCGTCCACCCTAAATGTACTTTAGAACATGTGACTTGAGCACTACAATTTGCCGCTGAAATGTGAGGTTTCTTCACTGGGTGTCGTGTCATTAGTTTTATTGAGTGCAGGTTGCAAGGGATGGCCCATACATATCGTGAAGGGTTTCTAGTGGTTATTATTTCTTGGTGATTTCAGCCACTGGGAGAAGGGTCACATCTAGATATGTATGAAGGATGTTACGATCGCCCAATGAGCCAGTGCAGCGTGGACGAACACTAAACGTATTCTTCATATGTCCAACTTGCAGCTTCCACTATTTCAGGAACTCCGTCTTGTTCTGGAACTCCTGAAGAAGCTCAAAATATGTCCTCGATAAGTCGCAATTGCCTCTTATAAACGTGTGGAGTTGCACATTCACACGCCTTAACTATAGCTCTGGAAAACAAAATATTTAAACAAGCAAGGAAAGTGAAGAACATTCCTGCGATAAAAATCTACTAGTTAGTAATAGTAATAGTGATTGTAATGTTAGTACGTATCCGTTACACCACACAATAACTTGAACGAAAGCAATTTGTAAATTCTGTCGTTTGCAATAGATACCTACAGCGGTTAACTCGCGCCTAGTTCGTTAATGGAGAGAATCCGTTAACACTTTAAGGAAAAACCTGACTTTATATGTAGCCTAGCTATCCATATGCCATACATACATATAAGTTGCGTAGAACTAATATGCAAAGATCAAAACATCGAAGAGTTACAAGTTGCATAAACATGTGAGCAAAAATGTTGCAGTATTCCTTATATAATCCTTATTTTACTACAAACGTAAGCCTATTTATTCGTAAATGTATGTTTGAAGCGTGATTCTTTATTGTCTTTAGCAGAGATCTTTTTATCCATGCAACGATTGCATCGAATTAGGTTATACACCAGTAGGATCATTTGATGTTTGGCTTGGAGTAGGGGAAATTCTTCGATGTAGGTAAAGTTTGAAGATTTTCTTTGATATATTATTATACCATTGATTAAAGTGCATGTATCATATGTTTTGAAAATGTTACTCAAAGGTGTAGAATAGAGGCGTAATTTGGGGTTGGAGAGTACACTCAGTAAAGACTCCTTTATTCGGACAGCAGTATAATGTAGAAATATATGGAACCCATAGGCCTATGTTTACTACGGAAATACATTATCCATATGCTACAAACGTACTGCCATTTAGATGCCACAGTATGCAACTGCACGATGTTTGACATGTAACAGTCTTCCGTATGTTACATACCGGTACGTCAGCTATATGTTATATACCTGCATCTGTATGTGATATCCTTACAGCATATATACATTTCTTTCTTTCATACAGAAAGTACTATAGATGGAACATATCTACGGGAAGTATTATAAAACATACGTCTTCAGTTATAAGTTTGTTGCAGGACATCACATGTAGTCATACTTTAAGTCCAAAAGCTACAGGATTTACGCATGTAGCCTACGTTTTTATTTACGCCACATACGTTTTTTCCTCTGTGTGGGTAAGATTGGGATGGAATTGACTCAGGGGGTCAATTTCATCCTAGTCGCAACTACCGCAACCCTAAATTACGTCTCTATTCTATAAGTCACATTTTCGATCTCTACAGAATTAAGCCCCACTCTATCCATAATCTAATCATCCTATCAAACCCTTGACTACAGAGTAGAGATGCAAAAAAGCCGGCTTTTTTGAATCGATGGTTTTTTCACATAAAAAGCCGGCTTTTTTGGGAAAAAAACGAGAATTTTGGAAATTTTGGCTTTTTTCATTTTCATGATTTTTCTATCCAAATAGCTTTCTTATAGTATATTCTATAGTTAGATAAGAATTCCATGACCTAAGTGCCATATTTAGCTCTGTAATTCACCATCAAGATGGATGGAGCACATGTTTTACGAATTAAAGCTAACATGAAGAATGTAGTATTTGAGGGCAATTTTACAGGCTATTTAACTTTATTTTAACTTTTGAGTTATAGACATTTTTTTCTTCTCTAGATCATTTTAGTTTGTCATCCGTGTTTCATTTCTAAGAGCTTAGTACTCTAGCTTCTAGCACAAAAGTTAAACTTACGTTTTTCTATATATCCGTCAAAACATACTCAATATGTCCGTCAAACCGTACGTACACATTTCTGTTATACTGTAGTTCTGCAATGATTTAGCAATAATTTTCCGGATACAACCTTGAATACCAATTTATACAAATAATCAGTAGCGGATTTAGAAAAGTACTTTGGGAGGGGTTTCTCTGATTGTTTCGTTTTCTAAAAAGTCATAATTTTATTTGGAGGTGCTTGAAGTTTATGAGTACAGGCATAACTAATATTTGGTTTCGTTTATATGTTTAACAATAATTTTCCGGATACAACATTGAATATTATTTTATACTGAGAATCAGTGGCGAATTTAGAAAAGTATTTTGGGAGGGGTTTTCTTACTACTAATGTTTAGTTTTTCTAAACATTCGTGATTTTTATTTGACGGGAGCTTAAAGTTTATGAGTGAAGGCATAACTAATAGATATATCGTTTGTTTTAGACATTTCGCAACTTTGGGGAACAGGCTTCAGTCCGGAAGACCGACCCCCTAACCTTCGCAAAACCGTCACTGCTGGTAATTAGTAATAATAACGATTTAAAAACAATAAGAAAGGAAGTCGGCCAACTCCTATACTCCTAGAAGGCCAGTACACGCACTATCTCTACATTCACAGATGGAATGAAGGAAATCTTTGTCAGAATGGTCGAATGCTGGGTTGAATCCCGGATTTCCCGATAGAAGCGCAAAAGTCAACCACTCAGTCATGTTTGTTGTGCAGTTGTATTTAACTTAACTTAAATATATTCCGTAGCAGGAGCGTCATTTCAGACTTCGCTTGGGGAGGTCAAGAGCACCACCGACATAAGACTTTCACGTTTTGTACTAGTATATTAGTAGCCAACCGATTAAAGTATATGTATTTCTTAAACTCTTTGGGGGGCATTGCCCCCTCCTGCCCTCCCTAAATGACGCCCCTGTTCCGTAGCCCTTTTTTTGAGGGGGGGTTCCGTAATATGTTAAATACCTCTTGTTAAAAATTCAGAAAACTTGAGGACTGGGTAAACCGTGATGGTGGTCAAGGGCGCCCATGTTGTGGTTTCCAAGGGGGGGGGGGCAAATGTAAACGACGTTTTCAAAAATAGTTTCAAATTTTGCTGTAACTAATGTAAAAATTCTATTGGATTTTCGATATTCTGAAGTACATTTTCCTCTAGGGGGGCGAGCGCCCCCCTTTCCCCTCCTGATGGGCACCTTTGATGGTGGTTATAAAAAAAAAAACTTAACTGTAAAATTTCAAGAATATACAGAACCAAAAGTTCCAGATGTGCAGCCTTTAATTGTATCATATAAACCTAAGTATTTCTTTTATGTTTTATTTTAATTTTATTTTGTTTCAAAAAGAGGGTATGAAATATTTTGAAGTAAAAATAATACATACAATTTTTCTAGTTATTTGTATATTTTTTTAAAAGAAGTTTTTACTTTTAGGGTTGGCTCGTTTACACCAGCTTTTTTTAAATAACTGGTTTAAACAAAAAAAAAAATAAATAAAAAAATAAAAAAATAAAAAGAACAAAAATGCGAATCGTGTGAACTTCATGGTGACGTTTCCACATGTCAAACCATCTGCATTAGTCTTATTTCCTTTTCACCTTTTAATCAATGTGTCCCATGTTCAATTCTCGGTCGAACCACAACCCTACTTTCATGTGTAAACCAAGTAGCAGTTCGGATGTCACTTTAAGCGAAAGTCTTCTTGATAACCTCGGTATTACGTAAGAATGTTAAGCCTAAACATACGAAACGAAACCAAATTATATATTTCTGCGTGCCTGTTGTTTTATAAAGAAGCCAAGGTTGCTTAAATATAGTGATTGAAATTGGTAAAATTTATCGATTGCCTACGTAGCTTCCAACATTAGCTTGGATTGGGCTTTCAATGATATCTACATACTAAATTTGTAATTTAATACCTCAATTTAGCGTACTGATTATAATACGTTGACCTTTAAATTTTACATGGAAAGCAATAACAGGATTTTCCCGTTATTGTTTTACATTTAAAATAATGACGGGATTTTCCCGATGGTTAGGGCGGGAGTTCCTCAATTTAAGAAATTTGGTGACCGGACTTCTTTAAGCTTATGGGACCTCTTCCAGCATAACCCAGTTGTTGCATAATGACACCAAGGCGAAACAAACTTATTTCTGTGAATATGTAATATAAGTACATAAAGCAAAATATCTAAATTAAAAAAAAAACCTGGTTTAAACCCCAAAAAAGCCTGGTTTAAACTGCCCCCCAAAAAACAGGTTTTTGGCATTTTCAGAATCAACCATGATTCTTGCCAACTCTGCTTACTTTTGTAGGCCTATATAGGAGGTTATTTTTTTTTTATTATTATATACATTGGTTAATCCTTTGGAATTCATAATGTAAAAATGTTGAAGTAAAATTGTTTATCTTTTCGAAATTCATGGCTTATTTTCGAGTTTTTATATTATTATCGGCATCAACCACTAATTAAATGACTTTTTGTGTTATAGAGAAGCGAAACAAAGTCTGCTTTATCAATTTAAAGCAGAAGTTTGAAAAAAGCCCAAAATTTCCCAAGCAAAAAAGCGAAGCAGAAAAAACCGAGTTTTTTTTTCAAAAAAAGCCGGTTTTTTTCCGAGCTCTTGCATCTCTACTACAGAGTATGTGTAACTTTCTAAGGTCCATCTTGCTTTTGGACGGAGGGGGACGGGAGATGGAAGTAACGAAAATCTTTTTATCTTGAATAAGTAACTCATTAATCTGATACAACTACTAGATCAACCGAATATGAAAACTGTTTAAATTCACCTTAAACAACTTTGAGAATTAATTTCGTTTGATATTCGATTTGGAGTAGTTTATATTTATTTGATATGATTGGTACTGGGTTGGGAATAAATATTTGCTAAAACCGCTGGTTCCTAGAATAACAAAACAAACGGAATCGTTTTCGTTTGAGCAAATACTGTACGAAACCGCTTATATTTCATGTTTCAGAATACATTATTATCAAGTATTTTTCTCATTCTCACACAATTGCATTTAGTGACTTGTCATTCTATGATAATAATACCAGCATTTTATGACTCTTGTGAGGAAGGAAACTCAAGCAGTAAGTTTTTTTTCTTTTGTATAGTCTAACGTCTCATATTTATGCTCTGAAGCTAAGGGAGGCGGCGATGAATAAAATGGTAAAATGAAGAAACCGGAGAAGGCTCAGAAATCCCATGAAACCCAGGCACCAGGGATTAAACCACGTAACCCACACACCAGAGCTTTCTACATTGATTATCCATTGCATAATTTTATGCCCAAGCATTTCCCTACTCTCTAAAACTGCAAAGAATAGCTTTTCTTATCCGACGGTTCTGGACCAGAGGTAGCCAAAAGATAGATTGCAATATGACAATTTTTATAAGTAAGAATAAATTTTTAACATCGAACCAAGTAACAACTACAGCCTATATTAGGTCTACAAAATTATGAGTATAAAACAGAAACAATGTTTAAGGATGAGACACACACCGATTGACAGTATTCATTGCATTGAACAGTAATATGGGTGAATGTAAATTCTCATGAGTAGTTTTTGAGAAAATCGATAAAATGAATTTTCCTGTCGCAAAAAAGTACGTCCGTCATTGTCAACAATACATGATAAAATGCATTGTTAACAAACAGATTATGTTTACTGCTGTCTATCAATTTCTAACAATGACAACACTTCTGGAATGAACACATATATACTATTTCTAATAGTTTTTGTTTTAACCCTTTATTTGGTACTGTTGCTCTCAAGCAACATCGCACTCTATTGCGTTCTCCGCACGAATTATAATTTCAGTGATCATTTAATTGGCGTTATTGCTTTCATACAATATGCATATACAAGATTTCCGGGTCGCTTGTTTAAATATTTCTAATCTTCGTCAACAGGAGAGAGTCTAATTTAGTGTTGAAGAAGCTTTATCTCTTACGTTCCGCGAAAGTTCTTTTTTTTTTTTTTTTATTTGTGGTTTCTTGCTCTGTACGAAAATATTTCAACGAAACTGCTGCTAATTACCTAGAGTATTCTTACGATATTTTACCATAATAGGGCAATGCTGCTCAGTAGCTACACATAAGACCTATTTTATGGCAATGTTGCTTTAAAATAAAAACTATTTTGTAACCGAAGTACAAAAATACTGTAAAACTTACGAAATTATGACCAGAAAGACATGGTTCTGCCATAAAAGCAAACTAAATATTTTAATGTAATGTTATCAATGCTTGCCAATTAAAGTTTTAAAGAAGGGATGCAAATAAGCAACAAAATTTTACTAGCCCAAGAGAAAAGCTACTAGTGCACATCCCACAATAGAAATCATTTAATGATATTAAATACTCGCCCGCACCGATGAACCACTCGCCCCGAGCGAGTGGTTATTTGCATCCCTTTATTAAAGTGTATTTATATTCCTAAAAGTTAGCAACTTCTCAATAGAACAGACGGTGTTGTGAAAGTTTCATCAACAGGTGGAACGAATGAATGCGGATCTACATACTACCTTGTATTTTCACCACACGGACAAAGATACTATTCATTTTATAGTAATATCTCTTCTATTGTACAGTAATGAATTGTATTTATTTAATTTTACTTAGACATTGCAAATACAGTATTTCACAAATATATGGAACATTGAAATGTCAACTGATAGGCCTATTTCCATGTCCTCTTGTTACAACATAAAGATCGGATGGTTGATATGACGCATTAAACAAAGACATGAATGTTTGAATTTATACTTAGGGTAAATGAAGAGATGTTCGTCATGCTGGGAAATTCGCCGTAATTTTTTTTTGTTTGTTTGTTTTTTGTAATCGTAAATAAAAACTATGGGTTGGAAACATTCACTTATGATGCTACAAAATTAAGTAATATGTGCTTTACTTGAAATGACATCTGCCATGTGGTGAGCAAACTAGCAAGCAAGCAGTATAGTTTCTAATGCGCAGGTACGTCGAAACTGACAACAAAGAAAGGCGCAGAATTAGAGTAAAACACGTTGGAAAGTCTTATTTTTGTAAGATAAGAATTATATTCAGTCCTGGTAATTATTGATATCGCAACCATAAACTGTAATAATGTTGTGAAAAGATTTGCTTTGCAAAGCGTGCATGTACAAGTAAACAAACGTTGTTTCTTTTCAACTATGCATTTGCAGGTAAGTTCGCCAGCGTAACGTACAATATGGCGAATTTAGAGTTTATGGCGAATGTAGAAGTCCCAAAATTCGTCTGCTGTTCCTTTAACTCGGAAGAACATGTGTACGACGACAAACTCCAGTAGCAAGCAAGGTATAACTGCTCCGATAATAACACTAGGCCTACATCTTCAAGGAGTAAACAATATCAAGACAGAAACCAAAGTGGAGTGGTATTTCAGCAACCAGGATGTTGTGGAATAAAGAAGAAAGTGGGGAAAGCCAAACGGATCAAGTCAGCATTTTGTGGTGACTATGGAGATGATTACTTCAATTCGAAAGTAAAAATGTGGATTGGTACCAATGCTTAATTTGGCTAAATAAGTTGATTTTATACGGACTGTGACAAAGGTTCAATAAAACGTTGTGGTTTGTGTACAATGTGCGATTACGGTGCACACTTGGTTAAAATTAAGAATCTGGTTAAAAGAGCGTTTGTTAAGGTCGTATACATTTGTAGATCTACGCTTACCTTTGTAAAAATTATATTTCAATTGTATCCTTTGAAACCTGGTAATTATACATCCTTTTATTGTATTTTTCAGGAGATTTTTAAATCTTCTATAGTAATTCTGGCTCTTTTACGCTTTGTTGTCTTTGGCATCTGTTTTTGTACGAAGGCCTACATACACTCAAAGTGACGATAACATGATATATATGTTATATGGCGAATTTCCCAGCATGTGATGGGAAGTTCGCCACTTTTATTTGTTTTCGTATTTTTAATATTACGGCACAAATATGAGTAAGACAGTGTATATTTTATTTTCCTCATAATCTGCAATGACTACTCCCAGTATTACAATACTCTATGCAATAATTTATGCATAGTATAAATTTGATCCTTTTCCTCTAATTCGTTTACAAGCCAAAAAATAATGGAATTTTGGTGGCGAATTTCCCCTCACTTACCCTAGTATTTCTCCATTCGAGAGCACAGCAGTTTAGTGGTAAAGCGCTTACCTTTGGTGAGTGGGACCCCTGGCCAAGTAAACTTGTGGTAGACAACATCGTGCGCATGGGTTTTCTCCAGGTATTCCCATTTCGTCCCAGTTTTTTTATTCCACCAATTTTTCCATCATAATTCACTTACTTTAATAATCGTCTCCCTTAGTCCAAAGAGCATAATCGTGGGACGTTAAACTCAAAGATTTCATTTCATTTTTCTTTGTCTATTCCTGTCAGTTACAATCATCATGTTGATACAAAAGGAATGCAATAGTGATATTTTCCCAATGAGTATTATCATTAATAAACAAATTACAGTATCATTCTCTCTCAAATTTCTACTACATAACGTCACATGTAGTATAGTTTACTTTGTATGGCGTGATATTATCTCAACATTGAAACCGAAGTGATAGTCGATTTATATAACTTTTAGTTTTAGTAAAACGAATTAGATAAATATAATTTTTGGACGTATAATTGATTTCAGAAAACCACTTTTCGCTATTTATTACCGTTTTTGCTCTACAGCGAACGTTAAAATCGGAAGTGCTACTTCTGGTTTGAATAGAGGGTTACGAGAGAATGTGGTACTATTTTTACAACGTTAAATTCTTAAAAAAAAAAAAAAAGTTTCTCACTATCTGGTACCGACTTTACTACATGGAGATCAACATTGATATTGGAAATTGTAATGAATTTCTTTCACTTTCGATTTTATTGTTGTTCGCTGTACAGTAAAAGCGGTAATAAATAGATAAAGGTGGTTTTAGTAGACGGTTAAGGATGGAAATGAAATATATACTTGGGACGCTTAATCGATTATAAGGAAACCGCTTTTCATTATGCATTTATCTTTTCACTCTATATAGTGATCTACATAAAGAACAGAAATGGTTAATTTCTAACACTTAACGGTGTAAATCATCTTTGTCAGAGAATTAGATTCCTGATTGTTGATTCTTTACATCCTGGCAAAAATTGATGGTAATCCGTCAAGTAACTCTTGAGTCTCTCGGACATGCCGACAGACGGACGGACACATAAATCAATGACCAAGATATACATGAAGAAGGTTTGACAAACTTCTTTAAAACGCAATTTTGGGGATGAATGTTCAGCATGATGGTTTAGTGGTGGTGGAGATAACTAGAGTTTCTCCACTTCTAAGTTCCATATAACTACACTTCTAAGTTCCTTTGTATTAGTAAGTCTCTATAATTATACTGTTGATTAAAAATATTTAATCTCAAAATTCGAGGAGAGACAAATGCCTCCTACCCTGCACACAACGCCCCTGTATGATTGTTATAAGTCAATCAGATAGATAGGGATAAGTAAGCACATTATACATACGTATATATATAGGGCCGGTTTTAAGGGGATGTACCGCACCTTCATCGTTGTAAATATATACTATCTAAAATGAGAAGCTAGCTAGCAATGAACATAGCAACAATTTCCGAAACTTTCTTCTATCATGTGTCCGTTTGGAGTTTAAAAGAAAGCGGAGTTTTGCAAAAGCAATAGTTTAAGTCCATTTTCTAAAGGTTGAAGAAAAAGGATGCACTAAGCAAAGTAATATTCCTCATTCACATCATAGATGCCTAAAGGCATTTAAAATTCGAACTTAATTAAGATGTAATGATAATAGTTATTGATGCACCCCCCGTCAGGAAATCCTGAATCCGGCCTTGTATACATACATAATTTTTCGTTACGCATTGATTCAAATATCTACTTCATTTTTTCAAAAGTATATAAACACCTATTTTTTTTCCACAACAGGAACCCGAACCCGAATCAAGTTCAGCAATGGTATAGGTGCTTACTTATCTTCACAGCAGCACATGTTTTTGAAGTCGGTATTGTTCTATTTTCACAACGTATTTTTTTTATTTTATTTTATTTTTTATTATTTTTTTTAGAGAATAGGAATTAATATCTCGTTTACCTCTATAACTTGTGTATGATCTAATAATTTCGTAAATGAACAAAACCATAAAATTATCAGTGGGTGTACACGTAGCTAGGAGAAGTAAATAATTTTTATTAATTCAAATAAATAAATTTCCGACACTGCCTCTACGCGGCGCAAGTGTAGTAAAAATTTCAAGGCTTTTAGAATTATTCGAATGCTTGTATGTACTATATTGCATTTAAACACATAATTAATAAAATAATTTATATGCTTAAAAATATAATTATGTATTATGTTTTTAGTAGTTTTCCCCAACAAGTACATTTTATACACTTCTCGTAAGCCATTTTGCACTTATAGTTTATATTTTTATTGTTCCATATTAAATTAAAAGCTACTCAAGTTCATTTAAGAGGCATTAATTCACTTCGTGTTACTACGAAAATAAAATACTTTGTCATTTATTAGGTATTGTAAGTTTAGTAATTTTTAGTCTGTGGTACAGATAAAAAGGCATCACGAAAGGGAAATAGGACAGATATTGGGAGCAGGGGCGTCATTTAGGGGGCAGAAAGGGGCATTTGCCCCCCCCTGAATTTGAGATGTATATAGATTTTATCAACAGAATAGTAGTATATCAGTGAAAAACGCGAAATTTTACTAATATCAAGGAGTCTTGCACCCCCAAGCAAAATCTGAAATGACGCTCCTGATTGGGAGACAGTCATATCAATTGGTTGGAGAGAGAAATTATGAAATTTATTCCGGAGAAAGGTGGAGGTATCTGAAGAATCGAGAAGTTCTCGAAGATTTATCTTATAGTAATTTTATGTATTCTTCACAGAAAAAAGATATTTCCCACATTTTCTGTGTGACTGTGTTTACAGAATTCACTGAGTATTCTTACAAGTATTGAATACTGAGTATTGATATGAGCGTAAAGCTTGTATATCAATGCACGATTTCCCCCTCATTCCTATTCTGTCTAGCTATACAAAACTTGGTATACACATTTCTTATCCCTATAGTATTTTTGGAGATACATTTGGATTGTGTACTTTTACCCGGAATTACTCCAGAGGGGTCCAAAGTTGGAAGAGGGATTTCTGGACGGAATTTTCCCGACATTATCCAAATTTTCCCTGTTCATGTACGTTATCAGCCCCAATACATAGCACTTCTGAGAAGCTTGTTTTATGCTGAAGAGAATGAAATATAAACCATGACTTTCCAATGAACAGTGTTGATGCAATAGCTATTTCACTGCGAGTCTACGATTTTCTTTACACTAACAGGGTCAATAGGCCCCAGGGACTTACTCCGTTGTCCATGGCACCTAATTGTTTGTGCATGAACGTATCTTTGTTATATTTATCGAATGGACTAGGTTTGATTAGGAAGTCTCGTTGACAGGTTCATGTCCTTTCCTTGTTAGTTTGATGATAACCAATGAAACATGACTCGCTTCACAAATAGACACAACTTAAGCAGTGGGTAGAAAATCTATAATTTTGGTTACATAAAACGTTAGAAGTACTACTAGAAAATAATAATTAAAAATTATCTGCAAAATATTTCCATGACTCCGAATTTTTCTAATAAGAGTGTCAAAGTTCAATAGTATGTTGATCTACAGTTAAGTTGCAATATGAATCACTTTGACTCTTGATGGGAACTTGTGTCGCATACCAAGAAAAGACTTGACGAATTTTGTTATGTAAGTATATTCTTTGTTGTTCTTTCCAAGGATAAAATTATATGAATGGGTGTTACAATTGAATAGATTGGAGGAAAATCATTGGAGCATATTTTTCTTCATTCTTAAAAAAAATACTGAATAAATAGCTCACAATGCTGAATATAACTTTTTTCAATGAAATTTAATGCTCATGAGTTACTAAATGTACGTACACACGATTCAATTTGAATATAATTAAAATGGAAATTTTTTGCTAGATTCACTCGATGTGGTGTGAAACAACGAATTGTTTATTACAAATAACAACAGAGAGCTCCTTCAACAATCTGAAAAATGAAATGCTTTCAATAACCAGATTTTTTTTTCTTAATCTGAATACACCATTATTTTTTGCTTTGAAGATGGCAATATTTGTCCATAAATTGTAATGATTCATAAAAGGCATTGCAGTTTTACTTTTTCAACATATAATGGTTCTTTCAACAAATAAACCAGAAGGACCTAAAAGTAAATTTATAAATCGGTAACGAGTAATGGTCTATTAGGGAGATCCAAATAGATATAATGTAGAACCTGCTTTTAAACAGAGGTAAATTAAGCAATAAGAATGTTTACTTACGCTGTTGTACCAATTTCTTCCAATGTTATAGTGTAACGTTTCGTATATTACATAGGATTTTAGAGCCACCTTGAAGACAATTTGGGCTACTAGGGAAAAAAAATACGTGGAATGTTAATTTTAGTTTTGTTTCTTTTCAAATGCAAAATAATGAACATACACATCTATAGATTGAAGATTTACTGACTGAGTAACGATGATTAACACAGAATAAATGGCTTAAGTTTAGAGTTGCCCCTCCAGTCTGAAGTTGCCCTTGGACTTTGTAACATACAAAAAACAGTGCTTAAAGTATTAAAAATTGTTACATTTCACTTAGCTTCAGTACTCCGTGTGTTTGACAAAAATTTAAAAGGTTTTCTTCATTATTTTTGCGCATCCGTTACACCTGTAAGCCATAATCGCCATATTTTACAACTACCATGCTGCTGAAACCTTCCGCATCCGGCAAATAATACTAACTTCCACATATCTTTTCTCGTATTAAACATAACTCTTCTGCCGAACTTACATTCCTAAAGATCAAATAAAAACTTCAAATTATCATTTCTTACCTCATTTCTCCTGTAAATTTTCCTGATTTTTATAAAAAGCGGAGGGGTAACTCTAAACTTAACCCGAATAAATGCCCACAAATCATGACTGAAAGGTGTTTTCCACGCTTTTAAAAAAAGATTTTTTTCTAGTTTCTAGCTCAAAAATTTAGTGCAGCAGGTTTCGGACTTTATTCCCGGTGGAAGAGCTCCTAATTTTAAACTTCAGGTCTCGTCCTATATAGTATCACAGCTGACAAAGGAGGTAAATACGAACAGATCTTACTGATTGATCAGAGGTCTTTAAAGTTTTTAGATCAATAAGCTTTTTCTCTTGTTTCACCTGTTCTGTTTGACACTTAAGATTTAGTTAGGAGAAGTCGTCATCTATTGGAATAAAATTGTAGGCTATAAACATTTTTTCCCTTTAACTTTGCTGTTTGATAAGCTAGGGAAACGGATTTAAATTTAACCCTTTAAGAGTACTTTTTCTCTTATGTATAGACTCTATCATTTCTGAAAGCAGCCTCGTAATAATTTTGCATGTAGTCTAGAATTCCTGAACTACCTTCATTCCTAATCTTGACATTTCATGGTAGAAGTTTGGAGGGGCCTGCCCCACTCAAACGTTTTCTCAAAGAAAATACAAAACACATAGTTTTTATTTTGTCTAGTATATCTGTGCGAATTTCATTCGCTTCAGTCTACTTTATCCTGCGCTTTTGGCGCCGAGTAATACATTTTTCGAAAAACGTATTCACTCATTTCAAGTGTAGTGTCTATCCACCAAATTTTATCGAAATTGGCTTGGATCACTAAGTTGATGATGCTTGTAAGACCACTTGTTTTTAGACTAAACTTCATTCAGTTTCGGCACTTTTTGCCGTTCTTAAAATAATCATTAGCGGAAGGGTCCCAAGGCCCGGATAGCACTCAGCCGCCGACACTAAGTAGTTCTACCTATTCTCGACAAATAGCAGGAGGTATCTGTTATCAGTAGTATAAACTGATCGCGCAGATGCCATATAAGACGCGTTTAACTTTCAGTCCGAATGGAGCTTTGTAATAAGCAGGAATGTACTGCTTAGTCAGAGTTCAACTGTGTCTTTTGGCGAGCAACAAACTCACAGTGTTCGTTGTGAACTTACTGGTAACCATTTTATTTTATTATTATTTTAAATATTAAGATAGGGATATCTTGTGTGTTGATTTAAACTGCAAAGGTTAAATTATTCTTATCGGAACAGCTTATAGCATTGTTTGTGGTTATATACGTCGCGCCTAACTCCGGATACATGTTTGGCTCCTAGCTCCGAATGTTCTTAGGTTGGAAATATAGTGACTTTTATAATTAACACGTTAGGGATTGATTTTTTAGGGGGGTCACCGAGCAATGCAATTAGAGAGAACTACTCAAATTTCTGATGCCAAAAATTTATTATGGACATAACGGGGTGTGAAAGTTAGATAGACATATTAGAATAATAACACTAAAGTAGTGGCAGGTACAACTTGAAATATAGAACGCTACGTACAGTGACCATATGGTCACGCTAGTACATAATATAGATTAATTATTATTTATATAACATCAAATAAGCATATAAACAAATGTTAAAATCGTTTAAAATTATTTACAGGTCAGATTATTTACACATAAATTATTTACAAACAGAGGTGCCTGGGGTGAAGAGCCTATGAAGAATATTCTTGATCAGATAATTAGTGGAAAATTAGGAACCAGAGAAGCAGCTGCTAGGTTTGGTAGATCTACTCCCAAAAGTTCACTGCATGATGTTGTTATATTGGTAAGGAATGGAACAGAAGTCAGTCTTAAACCAAAGTTGGGACGTTTTCAATAGATTTTCGACTGGAGAGAAGAGAGCAACTTGTTCGACACGTCGAATAGCTTGACAATCGTTTGATGCCTCTCACACGCAAAGAAATTCTTAGGCATGCATATGACCGTGCGAGGAACTCAAACTTGAGTACAGATTTAATAAAGAGCAGAAGACCGCAGGAAAGCATTTGTACAGGAATTTCATGGAAGATTGGGTTCAGTGTTCAATCTGCAATAATTGGGCTGATGACGCATGTGCAGAAATTGATCCAAGCAACCTCTACTACAGTTGTGAAGTATGTATTCAGACATGTGGACAGAAACAAACAATAAAGTAAACTATCCGGAGCTACCTCCTCCGTTTCGAATTGGAGATATTACTTCACATTCAATGTCAAGTGAGTTGTGCCTCTTTGTTCATAGTTTCTGGTTACACAAAGAAGTAAAACAATGTGGTATACTATTGTGCTTCACTATGTTTAATATCATATATTAAGATCAAAAGGTTTTCCAAAAAAAAAAAAAAAAAAAAAAGCTTTGTTTTCCATTAGTGTCCGGGGCTGGGGACCCTTCCCCTGTTGTACCTAGGTATAATAAAAATTAAGGCGGATCACCACTCGGAAGTTGGAACAGATTTTAGTTCATAATGAAACATTACATATTATAAATATTAGACTATAAAATAGAGTTATATTTCAGCTATAATACGTGACAGGCCAGTAGCCAGCCCAAGAATGTTGGGGGAAGGGGTCCGGTAGAAGTTAGGGAGGCCCGATAGAACAATATTATAGTACATCACCATATCATAGTTCATTTGCAAGCCTACCTTTACAATTTTAGGGGGCAGCAAAAATTTAGGGGGTCCGGCCCCCAAGATCCCCTTGGATACGGGCCTGACACGAGATACTAATTCATTTCGTTACGTATTTTGATATCGAAAAAATGTAACAAAATAAAAGAGAAACAATTCGTTTTACAATTAACACACAAGATAACTGTCAAATCTTTCGAGTTCTGTACTCAGTATATTATTTGAAAGTTCTTCATGTTATGTTTCACATTTTCTAAAAATATTAATCTATATTTAAGAAAATAGATTTTGAGATGAAACTTCCGCAGACCACCATAATGCGTCATTGCCACATTTTATACGTACGTTTACTATGGCAATCACAGTAAGAAAGTTCCTTGCTTGTAGCATTGCAGTTTGACAAGCGGAAATTAGTTGTGGCTGTGAATATGATACGAGGGAAAACTAATTTCACGTACTAAAAGGTATAGCAAAACATCTTACCTGAGAGAAAGAAAGATAGAATTTAAGCTTGAAAAAAATCACAGAATAAAAGACGAAAAATTTGTAAAAGTACATAATGGCAAAAATTATTTGGTTTTCCTTTAGAAGACATAACCAAACTCTAAGCAATAAAATAATATGTTTTGTTATTTTGAAATTAACAATTACTTCACTCATGTGTATAATGTAGCTTGCAATATATATCTTTAGGTAGTTGCGTGATATGTCACGAATGTCATAAACCATATATGAACATACACCTGCGTCATACACGTTACGTTTCTTTTGATATATTTCATTTAATGGCGTTCCATTGCGTGTGGATAGAAATAAGTACTTTTATATTTTCTTCTTCTTCATATTGCAAGGAAGAAAGAAAATGTAACTTGGCTATAACTTGCAAGGAGAAAGAAAGACAATCTTTGATAAACACGAAACAGCAACCATATCTACATCATACGGATATATAGTAATTGTATACCGTTTCCAGTCATTGCACTATTGTTATTACATATGCAGTTGCTACATAAAACATATAAGCTACACTTATAAACTTGGGTTTCGTCTGACACAGCTACTGAACTCAGTATCTCGTAGCTGCAATGCAGTCGCATTACATAATAAATAAATAAATAAATAAATAAATAAATAAATAAAAAGGTGTGGGCCACAACACTTACCTTCCTCACTGTCATTAGATTAAATGAGATCATACTGCAACTATAATTATTTTTTATGAAATATGAACAAAATCACCTGAGCTGTGTCTAAAAAAATGTTCCCAGAAAAATTCAGTCTAAGAGTAAGCTATCTTTTGGAAAATCTTAAAAGGAGAAGTGACTTCCACCGTGACGTAAGAATGTTAAGGAAACATGGTTTGTGAAATATGGATCTGAGTTTGAATAGAGTTTTATTTTTTGTGAAAATTGTCCAAGAAAAGCTTACTTCTAAGAGTAAACTACAAGTTATGGATATATCACTTTTTATATATATATTTTTTTTAAGAAATCCTTAAGATTATTATGAACAGTCGTTGGAACTGTTTGAGTATTGTGGGTAGGAAGAAAAATTCGAATCTTTCCTCTTAGAGAATCTCATAAAAGTCTTAAGTTTGAAAGCAGATTCCGTACCAAAATTATTGTCGCATGTCTATAACTATGTTGTTGTAGGAATATAATTTGGTAACGAATTCGCCCGGTATTTCTTATAGTGTTAGTATGTGTATCATCCATGTGTATAATCAGCAAAGACATGGATGTGGCAAATTTCGTATCAAAAGAGCAGTAAATAAGAACAAGAAAACGAAAATAGAACTTTCTTGTCCATTTAACAACGTTTTGTTTTATTCATTCTAAATTTCGTATTTATAATTATTTTCCTATGAAATTTACCACAAATATACGTTTCCCGGTTATACACATAGTATTAAAAGTACCATGCAAAATCATTATCAAATTATATTCTTACAAGAAGACAGTTATAGATATGCGACAATCATTGTGGACATGGTGTACATCATACCATCACTCAAAATTAAAAATGTTTGGAAATTGTAAATGCTACCTGGCTTCCATCCGCTTACAAGTATCAGAGCAAAATTGATGAGATAGTGAGAAATGTTTTACTGATGTGGTTTCCGTATCTCAAGAATGGGATCCATCGAGTAGTAAATTCACGACTTCCGTTTTTATTATTGGAGCTCCATAATTTGGAGTTCATCGTAGTTCCAGAAGGTGAAATGAAACTCACTTTTCTTATTATTAAGTTAAATAATGCTGCTGATAGCAGTAATCGGCATCCTCTACAGGAGACTTAAATCTTAGTTATTTCATATAAAATTACCCTCCAGTATCATAGTTTTCACTGTACACTTAACCTTATGTGCAGTGAACGAATTAAAACTTTCTCAATACTGCCGATTTTGTTTTTAAATTATGATATTATATTTACAGATGGTAATCAAAATAATGGAAACACATGAAAATGCCACTAACCTGATTAATACAGGAGGGAACAAGTATTAACCTGCATATAAATTCTCATTCATCTTAGAATTGAGGGATATAAGTAAAAAATGATTTCGAGAAGGATATTTTATTATATTTCATACAGTATAGCACTCACTTCCGTAAGCAGGGATGGAGGAAAGATGTCTGCTCCACTGGCGTCTCTGGCATGTACAATTTGGGGGGGGGGGGAAATCAAAGAAACTGATTTAAATGGTACTACCTATCCCAACCTGTTTATTATCTTTGATTCTATGTGTTACCTTTCTGCTTACCTTCACGGACCCCCTGAGTTATATCAGGAACTCTGTTACCTATTATAGCGTGGGAAACCCGGGTTCGATTCCCGGCGGGAGCTCATGTGGTTCGGATTCCACGTTAATCAGTAGGTCCACGTCTCATATAGCCTCGCTGCTGAAAGGGACGCTAAACTAACAAAAAAATCAATCAATCTGTTACCTATTATATCGCAAATAAATAAAATAATTATTACTTATATGTAGTTCTGTCGTTAGTAAATAAATTAAATTAGAATAAAATATTGAATATTTTGTACTCCAAAATATTGGGGGAACGCGTCCCCCTCGTCCCCCTGCCAGAGACGCCCTTGGTCTGCTCGGGAGATCCAAACTGATTACAGGTGGTCAATAATGTTGACGTTTGAGGGTTGGGCGGTCCAGGGGAGAACTGTAATCTAATCATCCCTCAATAGTTTCAGCAATGATAGCTGGCGCATAACCACCTTTGGAAATTGTGTGATTAACCGGAAGCAACATCTAAACCACAGGATGCACATGGTCACAGAAAATGCCCACCTAATCAATGTTAGTAATGTGCCTGTGAGTGTAATTACAGGACTCACGGAATATCAGAAAACAGCAGCTCTAAAAATTACAGGGCTCTGTCCAGTTTTCACAGTAGGGAGGAGACAGTTCGGAGTATAAGCTCGTTTGGTGTCCCCATACATGAACATGACCTATTGTTGGAAATAAAGTGAAGGATAACACTCATCGGACAATATTACGCGTTTCCAATCATCGCTGGTCCATCTTTATTTCTTGGCACCATTTTATTCGCATTGAAGTATTGTAGATGGTGGTAAACTGTTTGAAAATTGCAACCAGACCGCAAATGTTTAGGTTATGTAACTTGCGTCAGACTGTGATTGTCGCAATAGGCTGCTGTATGCTCTGATTAATTCCGTAGTCAATGTTCTTGCATTCGCTCTACAATCCTTGTTGACAATTCTCTTTAGTGCCAAGCAATCCTTGACAGTGACTTTTCTTCCACCAATTATTAGTCTTCGTCAATGTTGTTTAGTCATTAATTTTGTTGGACTTTATTACCTTGAATACAGTTTCTAACTACACGTATCTCATTGGCTACCTTAGATAGATATGTGTCAACTAACTTGCACCCACATTTTGGCCTCTTTGAAACAGGCCTTTCATTTTGCATCACCACCGTTCGCCCACATCAATACCCGCATTCCTGCTATTCTGCCTGATACACTGAAGACGACCACCTAACATACGATTAACAACGATCAAGCGCTGCTTACGCATCTTCAGTATTACCACCTATGCATCTTACATCATTAGTATAACCACAAGTGTTTCCATTATTTTGATAAACATCTCTGTATATTAATATAATTTTAATAGCCCCTGCACGGAATAAACGACACTTCTTGTTGAATTTGATGAAACTTTATAGTACGAAGGTGAGCTTCTGTCAATATTTTAGAAAGCAATTATGAACAATCCTCGTAAACCTTTCTTTATCCCCGCTCTGAATCATACACAAACTGATCCGGTTATTAAGCAGTTAGTGTTCAGAAAATGCAATATGTTCCAAAAAGAAATATTTGTTACCAGAGCTCAAAAATGCAAACATATATACGCAGGGGTAAAAGTGGATCTGAAAAGGTAGGGGAATGGTAGGTAGTGGCATGACGTCACGCCGTCCCCCTGCCTATCTTTGCCCGTTGTAATATTTTAGGAACTTGGGGGGATGCAGTACAATTTTTTTCAGGTGGGATGACGGCGTCCCTCAGTATATACGTATATGATGTGACCTTATACAGGGTTTATTTGATATAGGAAACCATTAAAATGTCTAAGACGTCCACTATATCGGTAGATGCCACGAAATATCACAATTATTCTCAGAAACAGCACGAAAAGCGATGAAGATTGTGTGGAAGATAATGTCTCTCCAAGTTGCAGAATCAAATAGAAACTTTCAATGAAAAACTCCGTACTTGCGGAAGCAGCAATGAATAATACATCCAGCTAGGCTATACCGTTCAAACGCTGCTGAAAGGAAGACGTTAACGAAAGAAGTGGAAATATATAGCAAATTAGAATATCCACTGAATTATCTGGAAAATAGGATTCTTTAGTCTATTGGCCCGCTTTATTCTGCATGAAGATATGCAATGGTAGGTATTAGTTTTAGAGATTCTTACAGATCACAGTCTTTGCTGTTGATTTTATTTTTATACAATATATTAACATCGTTAAGATTGCAGAAAAATATAAGTAAAGTATTTTCAGTATTTTTCAAATCTCATGACAAATTGTTGTTTCTACACTAACATCAATATTTGTAATGAAAAGAACATAATTCAGGTTAAATAATCATTCGCTTTACTTTTTTATTCACTAGGCATTGGCGTAACTAGGAGATTTTGTTAGGGGAGACTTATTTCTAAGAATTGGAAGTACCTTTCAGAAGGTCTTATTATTATAATGTTTATTCTTATGTTCAGGTACATTCTGAATACTGTTGTCGATAAGACTATCTTAAGGTTATCTCGTCCAAAAAGATGCCCTGAAAATACTGTCCCGTCTCAAAAAATAACCATTTCTACTGAAAAACGTCGTCTCGTTTGATGTCTTGTCGTGAAACGTCTATTTCGTACCATTTCGTGGGTAACGCCAATTCTGAATGCGCCATCCGAATTACAGTCGCTTCGCTTATTTTAGGTTTCATCTGTGGAGTTGAAAGGCACAGTTTGAGGAGACTCCATACCTAACTATCACACGCTATAGAAAATTTCGCCTTATATTTACTGACCGATTGCAGTCAACTCTCGCTGCCAACCGATTCCCTAAACTTTACGGACCACCGTTTTTTCATAAAGACGGCAGATCGTATATTTAGAAGCAAAATAATATTGACCGTGTTTAGAAACAAATTTGTTAACTTATATTTCACGGTAAATTACCGTAAAATGTAGGGGTCTTTTTTAAAAAGACACAGATGTGTTATTACCGTACAAGATTTATGGTAATTATCACACCGATTCCCTATTTAGTGATCCTTGCCGGTCCAGCAATGCTCTCTTGCTAGACCCAGCAAGAACGTTTGCTGGGCAATATATATTGACCCAATTTTCATCGAATTGATGGAAACTGTATCAGCACACACACGCTAGCTAGCAATAATTTTTGCCGGATGGATCCAACTAGAGTGCACACTGGTCCAGTAAAGATTTTAACTGGTCCGTCTATAGTACAATAAATCTATGTTGCGACCGGGTTTGATTCCCTGATAGGGCCATTCGAATAATGTATAAAAAGTTTTCTAGAGTAGCCCCAGCATTTTTCCTGAGATTTTCTCACCCACACTAGACCAATCTCGGATGGTGCCTTCAGTATTACTAGACTCTGTTCTTTTCCGGATACCGTGATACATATACACTATAGTACCAGTTCTTATAACGTTCCCATTTTTTGTGAGAACCAATTCTTTTACTTTCCCTGGTTACAATTTACGAATTTTCACTATAGGGAGAGTATAAAAAACATTTTCTCAATCAGAGATCTCCTCATCTACTATACATGTATATCGTGCTTGTATGTAAGTACAAGAAGAACTACCTAGTACACTTCTAAAAAATGCTTTAAAAGAGTACTTGGATATTAACTATTTTTGATACTGCGTCCTCATTTTACCTAATATTACATACTGAAGTTTGTCACATGTCTGTGGGCTGGATTTTTTATACGAGATCTAGGAAATTTGAGTGTTTACGAGACCATCCCGAACATTCACCTGGATAATCAAGAATCAGTCAAAATGATAAATTAGCCTGACAAAATATAATAATAAGAATAAGAATGATAAATTTTAAAATTTCAACCGTTGGTTATGAATTTTAATAATAAACTTACTTCTGTATGACAGCAAAACACCCAATTCTGAATTTTCTCTCCAGTTATTCATTAAGGTATTAATGATATTCAACTGAAAACTTCAGATTTGACCAATGGGCGATACAACGGATACATTCGAATACTTCAGATTTTAGGAAGCTACTTCTCAACGTATAGAAAGGATATAATGAACTTGATTAACTACTGCTTGTTTGTACTTGTACACCCATACGCGGCAATTAACAGCCAAAGGGTAACTTGTATTTAATTCAGTACATGGGAAGAGAAACATGTGTAGAATAAAAAAAGTTCCAAACATTAAGAAAACTAGAAAAGGTACTTATGTTACACGACAGACAATACGTTATATCGAAATGGTAGCAAGTGAATCTAATTCCAAAAGACACTTCTTCCCCTTAGTTTTTTCTCCACTTATATGGGGTCAAGGTTTATAACGAGTCTTCTTCATAAAGTACTGTCCCGCAATTCTTCCCCTGTTAAACGTATCTCTCTAAAGTTAATGTTTACCATATTCACCAATTTTTCTTTTCGGTCTCCATCTATCTCTCTTCCCATCTATTTCCATCATTCATCTAAAATAGTTGTTTCATCTTTTCATAAGATGGCCTACCACTGCAATCTCCTTTCTTGGATCTTCTTAAATATTTCTACGACCTCGGTTTCCCTTTTTCTCGCTCATTTCTCACTCTGTCTCTTCTTGCTGTTCCACACATTTAGCACAGCATTCCCATTTCAGTAACATTCAATATTCTTTCCTTTGCTTTCTTTAGGCCTATTGGCCAGATCTATAATTTACAACTAGCCACACTCAGACTTCCTCCGTGAACAAATCCTTTGTTTCTCCAATAAAAATAAATAATCCTTTATTATTATTTCTTTGGAAATAAAATGATATCCTTTAGTTTCACGTCCCACGTTTATGCCAGCTAGGCTAAAGAAGACGGTGATGATGAGAAATGAATGGAATGGTGTTACCAATAAAGTAGCAGGAAACGGAAGAACCTCGAAAAACTCACGCCACACGGTGTTTGTCCACCACAAAGTTCATTTTGCGCGAGTTTGGATCGAACCAGGGACCCGATATACCAGAGGTGAGAGCTCTACTACTGAGCTGCCGCGTATTATTTCTTTGGATTACGACGTTATGGCTAATTACAACATAATAAAAGAACCATTGGACGTTTTCATAAGTACGTCATTTTATGATCGTTTTATCAAAGCAGTTATCCACAAGGAGCAGCAGATTTATATTTCCAACCGTTGAATATACTACTTGCTTGCACCACAGAACTATAAATTCATAAATCTCTAAGCATCAGTGTTAAAGAATACTCAAAGTGAAAAAAAAAGTGTCTCAGATACGACGTGCATAATATCCATAAGAATATAAGCTTGAAATTAATTCTTAGTTTGTAATATCGACCCCTTGTTCTGATATCTTTCACACACATTGCTTTTTCTGTTCAAAATTACCAATTTGGCAGGTATTGAACAAAACATCAGAAGAGGGTTTTGATGTTACATACAAAAAAAAAAAAAAAAAAAAAAAAAAAGTCTTCATTGAATCTTATACGAGTAGCTGAGTTTTCGCACGCTTTGAAGATGTAATTGGGATAAACATCCATGTTCTTTTAAGATATTCATAAATCGCTATTCTGTTGCAGTGATAAGACTAGCTCTATTGCATTTCTTTTCGCTATGAGTACCAGTAGACAAATAAACCTCAAGTATTGTAATCAGCGATTCATTAAATTAGTCCCATTATTACGGTTTTAGATAGTCAAGCAAGCAGCTGACAACATAGATAAGAATGGCCAGAAGCCCGATGGCAGAACTTTGTCTTTCTGCGATGAGCTTTTGTAAGTCTAAAGTTTTCTGCAGGAATTCTGCAAAAACATTCTGCAGAAGAAACACTTGTGATTCTTAAAAATACGCTTTCACGCGACGTAAAAAACAGTTCAAACTATATTTATGCGAATAATCCGTCCATTTAAGATATCTAATAGTATCTTTTTATACTTTTCTGTTGGCTATTATTTTCTTTCTCCTCTGGTAATTTTTCTGCACAGGCGCGGCAAATTTTCTGCGATCACATCGCAGATCGCGACATGCTCTGTTATGGGGGCCAGAAGTACAACAAAACAAGTGAAAAACCATATGACTTCTCACAACTCTGCCTACAGTGTCCAGTATCCACTATCCCCAATTAATAAATACATGTTTGCACAATTATGTAACAGTGGTATCAATGCTATATATATATAAAGTAACCCATTTTCAGACTATCGAACTTTTGCATATTTATTAAACGCTCAAATGTATTAACAAGACACCAGAGTAGGTACTCAGAACAAAATTAAAGATAAAAACAACAATTACAGAAATATTTTTCAAATATAAAAATTCATTTATCCAGAAAAAGTAGTGACAGCATGGGCGACCGAAGAAAATTTTCTAGCCCCCCTATTGGTATTTTTTTTATTATTAAGAAAATCTTAAGAAATTTAATACATTCTCGTGAGCTAGCCTTCCCCCCTTCTGGCGCCCATGAGTGACAGTACACTTTCATTTCAATAACATGAAAAATTCTAGTTGATGCAATACAATTTATGTAATGCTGTACTAAGTAAACTACAAAGCACTTTTCCTAAAATTCTTTTTTCTTTTTTTTTTTTTTAAAGTTTTTCAACATTGTCATTCTAATTTTAGCTTCACAAATATTCGTAGTTGTCTACATTAATTTAAGAACTTTAAGTGATGCATCCAGCAGCTTCTTGGTTGTGCATTGTTACACTTTGGAGCGATCTGCCTTACTTGCCACGATAGGCAACTAAAGGTTTGTTTGTCACCGAACGAAGTGCACATGTTAACATGGTGCTTTCCCATACATTACCTTGCTTAATGTTGAATTTCCAGGATATCTTCAACACTATTTTCTAGTACTGTATATATCACATCAGAAAACCAGACACAAAACAAACAAACAAACAAACAAACAAAACACAAAACAAAGCACAACACAACCGAACCTACGCGCCATCAATTCTCGCTTCGCGCATGTGCTTTTTTCTCCAATGCGCTTGCCCGACACAAGTATCTGACAGGAAAACTGTCTCTTACCATTATTCTAGAAATACGGTAAACCGTGTATTTTTCATGGTAAGAGACACTTATTTTTCACGATTATTGGTTACAATGCAGTGTAGCCGCGACTTCACGATATTCATGTTTCACAACCGTATACAGCAGTAGTCACCAAACTTATTAAGCTTTTGAGCTACCCTATCGTTTTTAAATCCTACTGTGAGCTACCAACCAAAAGAACTACCAACTTTTAGTTTTAAAAAATCTTACATTTGTTTATTTCCTATAAACTTACATTTGTATGAAATCAAACTATTCAAATTAGCAAATGTCTAATATACACACGAAAAACAACGTGCATCACCCCACGCGTATACAATCAACTGTGAGATAAGGCTGACAATAGCAGCTGCTTGTCGTCAGCGCCCCAATCGTTAGCGTCAGCCCAGTGGAGGAATCAAGGTTACCGAACTGGAGCGTTACACGATCTACCGAAACTTTCTCTTGCGAGCTACTAGTAGCTTGCGATCGACAGTTTGGCGATCACTGGTATAGAGGGAAAAAAAAACAAAGATGGTACAAGATATAGAGGCAGTATTACACATATAAACTTCATTCACAATTTAAAATTGCATTGCATAAACCTGCAATGAACTTAACACATTATTGCTATTCAATTAAAATTTTAAGAAATGAGATTGTGTTTTGAGGAGACGGAAAGACTTCCTGTTCCTCTTTTAGTTACGTCAATGCCACTAGATATCTCTTTCACCAGTTATTAGTCGGTGAAGTGGCCGCATGATGATTGCAATAAGTGACTTTCTAATTTGCGAAAAGCCATTTGAAGTTGGGAAGACTTGTCACAATGATTAGATTATGACTTTGTATACTTATAGATAATAGCAATTTTGACACTTATAGATTATTTAAATGCTATTCGTGCTTAGCATCATGTAACAAACTACTGATGTTATCAAACTTGATGAAATCACATCTTCTTAAAAAATGAAGTTAAAACTGTGTGATATTATCCCGTTGACTATACTCAATTACAGTACCCCAAACAGTATTTTGAGATAAAAAGGAATTTGTTAATTGTAATCCGTATATATTTCTCTTGTATTTATGTGATAACTTTTTTCAACAAAAAATCTATAATGATTTATTAGATGACTTTTTTTTTTTGTTAAAGCCAAAATTTGAAACTTAAATACTTCCACACTAACTGATTGTAAAATTTTGTACAGGTACGTAAACAGGATAATAATATTTTCACATAATTTCCGCTCTAGCTTGAAGTTTAACTGTAAAATATTATTACTAAGGATGATCAAAAAAAGGTCACAAAGCCTACTATAACTTATGTGTGAGATATAGCTGGAAGATCAACACATTTGATGATAGAGGGCACTCAACAATAGTCCTGGATATGTAATCACAGTTTTTGTTCAACCGCGCATCACAACGGTAGATAAAATTATTTCTACTATTTCCATAGAAATCCGCGTCAAGTTGTAGTAGACACCGTGAGGCAGCGGTTGAATAAACCAGAGGAAAGGTGAAAGTCACTGGGGCTAGGTCAGGGCTGTACAAGGAGTGCTCTAGTCGTTCCAAGCATAACGTCAGTTGTTGAAGTGGGTCTACCGCTGTGTCCAGGGTTGTCATTAACAATATTAGTCGCCTTTTTTTAAAAAAAAAAAAAGGCATGATACTACTTCCCTATGTGTTATTTTGAAATTTAGCCTTTCCCAGACACCTCTGCAATCTCCATATGAACGTCAGCAGATTTAGTGTTTTTGGCCCACAGGAACCGCACCATTGACCTCACTTCAACTCTTAACCAATTTTTCAGACGGGTCATATTTTTTTATATATACGTCCGCTTCTCGGCTATACATGATCAGAATTCGAAATCTTCAAACCTGCACCAACATGTTATTAACCTACAAATAAATTGTGTTTAAGTTACAATGAATAACATAAAAGTTTTGTGGTTTGTAACTTTTTTTTCGATCATTCCTCGTAAGTTATTACAAACATAGATTGCGGAGATAGGTCATTAAGCAATAGATGTCAGAATGTTTCAGTACTGGTTCGAGATCTTTAATGGCTGCCTTTAACTTAGTTCACAAGTGTCCTGTGTTAAGCCTAAACTCTGAAATCATATAGTAATTTTCAAGTCAAGAAAATCAGCAGTAATATAATTTATTACAAGAAATTAAATAAAACAAGAAGTAAATAACAGTAAAGAAAACTTCTAAAAGTATTATTTTCTCTCCGTTTAAACTTGTTTACAGAAATCACATTACCGTCAATTTCTAGTACATTTCTTGATATTTATCTTCTTATGTACATTAAGTAAACTACATTTCATGATATTTATCGTCTTCTCTACGTTAAGTAAACTATCTTATGACCTACTCTCTTTGGACTTCTGTGTTTCTATATTAGTTGCCTTGGGATTATACGAATATGTTTTTAGATGTTTGAAAAAAAAAAAAAAAAAAAAAGAAGAGAAAAATACCAGCTCTGACTTTATTTTGCAAGTACTTTTAGTGCCCTCTCCTTATTTCTGTCATTTTCGTTAGTTTTTTTCCTTTTTTGAGACATTTGTTTTCTTACTTCTATTTGTATTTCTTCTTCTTCTTCTTTCTGGAACTTAGCAAAAATCTTGGGAAAGTACTGCTTGTTTGCTGAATGGAAAGAACAGGAAAAAGTGAGAAGTGCTGAACAAACAAAACAAGAAAGATTTTTCAAGAACTGTTGGTTGGCGGAAAGTAGAAAACTTGGTTGAAGTTTCAGTAAAAGAGACTTATTGAAAGAAAGAAAAAAAGAGTTCCTGCATGTTGCTTTTTCTTTTCATTTCCTTTTATTCAATAGGAAAAGAGAGAGGCAAAACTATAGTTTATCATATGCGCATGTTCCCATCGTTACTGCATCAATTTTAACTGATTTAAAGAATTTACAGAAGTTGAAAAGATGTTTGAATTGGATCTTAATCTTTCGCCCTCATTTGTTTCATCTGCCTTTACAAGGACAATATACAAAGGATGGTGCTTTAAAGCAGTAGTAGGCCTATAGACTTTTCGCATTTTTTCTATACTCAAAACAAGACTATCTCATTTAAGTTTGTACCTCAAAAAGCGGAATAGTTAGTTCAAAGATTTAGTGCTCATTTCTGATATGAATATACAATGAAATAAGTGGTAGAAATTAAAAAAAAATAGGGGACGAAGATTGTAATTTATGGATAATATTAACCCTTTTAGGTCAGATGTTAGACCTTTGGGATTTGCTTTATAAAACTCTAGCAAAGCTTTTCACACCGGATTTTTTGCATTCATTGGAGTGTGCAAGCATCAAAGAACATGTTTCATGGACATTTTGCAGTCACGTGTGCGATGCCTGGGAACAGTGATGTCACAAACTTTGACTAAAGAAAAAAAGAGGGTAAATTATAGAGTTTTATTCAAAAATTTCCTGACACATCCCTATCTATCGTTGTTTGGAATGAAGTAGTGTTTTTAACTGTAACATTTACATGTCTCTATTGTGTAGCTGTGGCGAGAAAACTCCGCCCAAAGTGGGAAAAATTGATTATTTCACGAAAAATATTTTTTTCGGAAATTTCTCTCCTCAGGTACATGATAGGGATATGCAAGTGGTACCGTTTGAAACCTAGGGTCGTGTCAAACAAAACGAGGTACTATTCATGATACCAAGATAAAACTGGATGTGCCAAAACATTCCCAGAAGGGCGCAAACTTTGTAAAGAGGAATTCTTTCAGAAAATTTCCCTTTTTAGGAATTTTCTTTCCACAGGTACACGATACCGACATGGGAGTGGTACAGTTAGAAAGGATGCTTCATCCCAAAGAGAACGAGATACGATTCATGGTACTACGATAAACAGGGATGTGTCGGGAAATTTTTAAATATCATGTTCTATGCCATGATAATAAGAACGTGGGATTTGCTTCACAAATAATTAAATATTTTTTTGACCGCCCTCAGTTTTCATTATATGAGATTGAAATTTTCCACAGGTATTACATACACTACGTAGTATTTTTCAGGTGATTTTGAGAATCGAGTGATAACACATTTGCGCCCAGAGAGACGCAGACTTTGAAAGGAGGGATTTTCTCAGAAAAAATACTTTTTATTGACTTTTTCCCCGCAGGTACATGATACCGACATGTGAGTGCTACCGTCATAAAGGACGCTTCATTCCAAAGAGAACGAGGTACGATTCATGGTCCTACAATGAATAGTCTTGATGCTAAAGCTGACTGGATAAAAATAGACTGAAAATATATTATCCAAAAATGGTTAGGGAAAATTGATAAATCGGCTACAGCATCAAGACTATATCTCCTAGGACCATTCTTCGCATCTCATTCTCTTCACAATAAAGCAAACTCCTTTTGGTACAATTCGCATGCCCATGTCATATACCTGAGGAGGGAATTCGCGACAAACGAAGATTTTTAAAAATTCTCTTTTTCTCACTTTCAGCTAGAATTTCCCGCCTCATGTGTTAAACACTGCTTCATTCCGAACAAAATGAGGGTCGAACCATGATCCTAGAGTGAATAATCTTGATGCAATAGCTGATTGAGTGAAAGTCTACAAATTACCTTAAAAATGTCCTAAAAGTGTTAAAGATGACATACAATTACTGCGTCGAAACGAAGAGGTTAAGTGAGATATTGTAAGCTTCAGATGAGAGAACACTTATTGTGATTACTTAAAAACTTTAAATGCGATTATTCATAACATTTTTATATCTTTACTTTATAGTGAGATTATAACAATTCAATTTGCATAAGACATTGACATATTTTTTAACACTCAGATGCAGATGCGTGCAACATGGAATGATATGGTAGAATTGCGTGTATCCATCTCCTCAATTCACAAGTGAATGCTAGGTACTGCTTCTTCGTGAATATTAAGTACTGAAAAATAATAACTTGATTGCAAATCTTTGGTACATTTTTAGAAACAAGTTGCTATGTCACGCACAAGCAATTCAAAGTAGCTACAACATGAACTATGATTAATTTTCTTGCTAATACGAAGTGAAATCCTAAAATTATGTAATTGGCAACACAGTAAAAAAAAATCAATTTAATGCTATGCAACAAAGATGTTTTATGCTAGACCTTCTAAGTTTAAAGATTCTATTTTTTTAAGGTCAAAGAGAGTCTTATACACAGTGCATACTGCATATCTAAAATTAGAACGAACATGACGTCACACACTGAGTGTTGAAATTACGGAATATTAAAGATCTTGAAAATCACCAAAACTGTAATCAATTTATATAGTAATGTGTTCTAGATACTAAAGCGTTATGGAGTCCAAACTATGATAGTTATTTAAATTCAGAAGGTTGTTTGGTTTATATCCAACTGATTTTCAAGATGCACTAATATTGCGAAAAGCCATTTCGTCACTAATGATTACATTTTATTGTACCACTAGGTTATGAACTATTGACTGACATCGCAATTTCCACTGCAACAAACTACATTGGAGCACAGTCATAAAAGTTCTATCCCATCCCTGCTTGTAGATTTCCCATTGGTCAGTGAGGTTATGTAGACGTCATTTTAACAATCTAAATGGGTAGAAGTACATTGGGATGGAGTCAGGGCTTTTGTCGACAATGTCATAAAGGGGAACAACACTTTTTTCAGTTTCCTGCTCTGTGTTATGATAACAAGGGGTATGTATGAACTTCTTGTTCATGAAGACCCGCACCTCGTTCTTCGTGCTTCTGTACAAATGAGAAATACTTTTTTTTTTCGATAGATTGAGGCAATGATGGATTTCTGAAAACAGATAGAATTCACCTTCACATAGTATTTGTCTACCTTATGTACTTCCAACTTTCCCTTGTAACCGGATCTGGTGAAAATTATTTCTCTGCACTGGCCGTAAAACTCGGTACTTTCTTTGCCATTGTTGCCGTGATACATAACTACTTGAATCATTACGCATTAGACCTCATAGTACATTCCCTCTCGACTTTGGAAGGTCTTTCGTACAATCTCCGACACACTGTTTATTGTCAGCAATGTTACGCTGGAACCTGTTTTTAAATATGTACACGGTGCAGGCCAAGCGGATGACAGGAAACTGCACTAGATTTAATTTCTGGACTATATTACGTTATAATGGTAGGTTCTCCTGGCCGGATAGTTAACGAATTCCATGGAGTACCTGACGAGACACGAAAAGTGAACCGTCTTACCTGTAGCCCCTTCCCAATGTTGATGACAGATTTGCGCCACTGACTAATAGATTACTATAAGCAAATGTGCAATATATATTGTATTTTTGAAGGAATTCGAGAATTCTACAATGAAAATACAGCATAGAACGTTTTAGAATTCCGATCGTGATATTCAACACAGACCCTACATCAAGAAAATGCCAAAACTTATGATAAACATGTTAAAATCAGTTTCGATTCTAAATCGTGAGAATTGCAGTATACTAGAAAAATAAACTTAAAGGTTACGAAGCACAAACACTAATTAATTTAGAGAAATCGAAACAGATTAGTTAAGAGAAGCTTATTTTTGGATTAACACGTTAAGAATTACTAGTACACTGCAGAGGAGCAGCTCAACAGGAGATATTTGACGCCCAAATCTTGGACCGAAGTGAATGAATATCAGTGCACACATATTGTAGACGCAAAATGAGCGAATAGGTGTTCCGTATTAAAAAAAAAAAAAAAAAAAAGTTTGTATGGGCCCAGACTCCTCCAAAACTTTGATCGTAAAATATCAAAAGTGCACATAAGTCTTGTAGCGTTATATTTATGTTACATTCCAGCCCACAGTTCGCGTAATTTTTAGCTATATCAACACGATCAAATTGCATTAAATAAGACACGTCACCTTGTGTGATTATTACCCTTTATTCCTTTTCACTTAACTTCATTAATAATACTTTTCTTTCTCGGTGGTTGTCATAGCAGCGTTTAAATAAACAACTATTTGCTGTTACAGTAACGATGTACAGTTTATACATATAAAATCAACATATATCTTCAACTACTACGATTAAATCTTATTTTTTCTATTTAGAATCAACATTATATTCTTTTCTTCTTCTTCTTCTACACAACAGATTGTATACTTTTATGCACCGTTGCTCAAAACTAAGATATAAAAATAGAAGAAGTTCACAAAAATAGATAGGGTCTATACAATATCGTTGTAGTCTGAAGTGTTTAAAGGACATGAAGAATTGGCACGACACACTGTGTAGGCACAATAGGCAAGAAATAAACGAATACGTGTTTATTTTCTGCGGAAAAACAAACGATTTTAGGGGCCAAAAGCTCTCCCAATTTTGAAATCTGAAGCTTAGAAGGCAAGAAAAAGTTTACCGAATTGAATGAAATTGTGCACTGATATTGTAGACATAAATTGAGGTAATTGGGTTTCATATTTTCCTGAAAAAAAGTGGTTGAGTGGGGCACAGATCTTCTAAACCGTTGACTACGAAATATCAAAAATGTAAATACGCATACGTCAGAAGTTCCTAAAGAATATGGAGAATTGCAACGAAACTTCGTACAGGGACAATTTGCAAAACAATAAATGAAACTTGTTTTAATTTGTGCAGAAAAACAGTGTTGGGCTTAGGCCCCCTCCCAAAAAAGTAAATATTACCGTAATAGCGCACGAAGGAGTGGACCGAAGCAAATGAAACTGTGCGTAGATATTATATAGACACTATGTAAAATAATGACTTTCGTGCCTCAAATTTGGCACATCAACAGCAAACAGGAAATTGATCGACACGTGTTTTTGTTTATGCTGAGAAACATTGTAAGGGTTAAAGGTGCCTCCTGAAATACTATAAAATACGCTATACTGTTTGTGCTTGTTTTGGATCTGCCAAATTTGAAGAAATCGGATGGAGACACTTGTGAGACACGAAAGGCCTTATTTTACATATCCAATATCTACAGATAATTTCATTCGGTTCGGTCCACCCCTTCCGCCACTCAACGCCTCAGTCCATTCAACAGTTTTTTTTTTTTTTTTTTTTTTTTCAGGAAAATACGTAACACATATTCCCTCTTCTTACGTCTACAATATTTGTGCAGTTTCATTCACTTCGGTCCACTTCTTACCTTTCGGTCGTCAACTTTCAATTTTTTTTGGGGGGGGGGGTTTGTCCTCTAAAGCCGTTTTCCCGCAGAAAATAAAAAAAAAATCCTTTTTGTTTATTTTTTGTGTATTGTTCCTACACAAAATTTTGTTGCAATTCTTCGTGTCATTTACACAGATATACCGTTAGTACCACTTTTGACATTCGTGATCTAAGGTTTGGAGAGGACCGTTCCCTACCCAACCGTTTTTTTTTTTTTCAGGAAAATACAAAACCCATATTCCTTCATTTTATGTCTACAATAGGTGTGCACAATTTCACTCACTTCGCTTCACTTTTCCTTGTCTTCCGGGCGTCAACTTTCAAAATTTTGGGTGGGATCTTTTGGCCTCTAATACCGTTTTTCCGCAGAAGAAAACATATTAATTTATTTTTTGCGTATTGTTCACACACAAAGTTTCGTTGCAATTCTTCATGTCCTTTACACACATCTGACATACTGTTACTAGCATTTTGATATTTCATGATCAAAGATTTGGAGGGTTCGTGCCCCACCTAACCGTTTTTTCCAGGAAAATATGAAGCACGTATTCCCTCATTTTACGTCTGCAATATTTGTGCACAATTTCGTTCACTTCTTCTTGCCTTTCGGGAGTCAACTTTCAAAATTTTGGTTGGGTTTTTTTGCCCGCTAAAACAGTTTTTCTGCAGAAAATATAAAACACAGATCCGTTTATTTTATGTGTAGTATCTACCTGCCAATTTTTTTTTAAATCAAAATCGGAGTGTTACACTTGGAAGTGTTACTTGTTAGTCTTGAAATTCATTTTACACGTACAGTGGCCCCGCGTAGCATAGTCGCTAACGCTTTCGCCTTCGGCGCGAGAGGTCACGGGTTCAATTCTCGGTGGCGGCACTCGGTCGAAAAAGTGTAGAAACGATTTCTCAGGCCAGCCACCCTGAATGAGATTTTAGTGGGTTTTCCTCATTCACACCAGGCAAATGCCGGTGTGGTACCTAACTTATAGATTCCAGGTTGTTTCCTTCCTTCTCGAATCCCTTCTTCCTTCCTTTTCCAGAATAGTGTTTTCTCCGAGGGACGTTACTCCTCAAACGAAACATGCTAAATGGTCATAGACGCCGAAATCGAAATCCTATTTTGCATGTACGTATATACCTAATATTTATAGCTTAAAGACAAATCTGATTTCGACTTTATTACAGACATTTTAGGTTTTATTTTCGTCTATAGAATATCCAAAATATTATGGAACAACCTGTATTTAAATCCCTGGGTACGCAAATTTGTATGGTAGACAAATCGTGTCCGTGGGTATTTTCGAGGTTTTTCAGTTTCCTCATACATTCTCATTCTCCCAATTGCTTCATAATCATTCACTTTCATTGACTTGTTCGTTTCCTTTAGACTAAAAAGTCCCAACCGTTGGACGGTCAACTTTAGAAACTGTGGGTAAATAATGTTAGAACATCTTATTTGGAACAGCTAACAATCTTAATTGATATTTTTAAAAACTAAAACTTGACGGTTATATCTAGGCCTAAACAATGTGACTTGGCCTATTTGTGAATCATGGTATTGAGCAATGATGGAAATTGATGAATGACGCAAATCTTCAATGCGAAACATGGTTGTCAAGTTTACAATTCACATGCATTGAATTGTCAACTTTAGTTCAACATCACTTAGTTTGGTATTATAGACTAAAGGAGAAATGCGAGATACTGATAATAGATTTGATGGAACAAAAATACTCACAAACAAACTTCTAGAAAAAAAATATTTACATTGTTCAACTAAGAGTAACCCTTGAATCACATGCGCAGTAATAAAACGGTAGGCTAGTAAATTGTCAACGTTGGCCCGATGTTGTAATTCGCCGCCATACCGAGCATTTGCCAACTAACTCAATTGCCAGCGTAGCCGCTACGAAAGAAAATGTTGACTCATAATACAAGGTTGAAATTATTGGATAAATGACAGCACAGTATTATCTGGCCAACAACCTTAAATTGAATTTGGCCAATGTAGTTTTCGCTCATATTTTTGCGGTTACACATTGCTAACTATGTCAACCATGCCCAGAAAAAAATGTTTTAAGGTATTTTATCAATGAACAGAAGATGTCTAGAATACATTTCAACAGTGGTTAAGAGGAACTGTTCTAGGAGTGTTCAAACGTACCTGAACTTCGGATGTGTCCAATGAGTATACGGGCAGAAACAACTTTTAAATATGTACAGTGTCCGAATGCTATTCAAAAGGTGTTTCTGTGCCGTATATACTCTTCGGACACATCTGTAGTTCAGGTTCATTTTGAACACAGAGCAATTGCTATAAACCACTGTTAGCACATATATATTCAAGACACTTTTTGTTCACTGATGGAACACTTTGTGGTATTTTTTTTTTTTTTTTTTTTTTTTTTTGCATGTTATAAACGAGCAAAAGTATTTTGTAAAAATCCTAACCATGTGCAAACAATTGAGGATTGAACGAGGAATCTCATTCTTCACATGTGAACACACACTCGTCCAGCTTGAAATTCAAAATCTAGGTTTTGTGTGTTCACATCATAAAGCACTTACAATTCAATTTCAATAATTTTATTCATTTTCAGTGCTGTGAATAGCTCATAGGCCAAAATACAACACTTTGTCAAAACCATTATACAATAAATTACAGGAAACAAGAAAATGTTATACACCGTATAATGAATATGTAAGTTGTCAATTCAGCAGGTTAAGACCCTTGTCATGAGGTTATCATCTTTAAATTCCAAGGTTCAAACCGATTTATAAAGCAAGATTGAAATCAAAACAGTAAATTTCATAACATACCATATTCAGTACCATGTAAATTAAAGTTTTATTTAACTATCATTTAAAAGAATTAATCAATATTGCTTAAAATTACATTCAACAGGCAAAGGATCTTCGTTACTTTATTATTATATTTCTAACATATAGGGTAAATTACGATATACTGAAGGTACATACTAACGAAATCAAGACTGCAAGATAGATTGTCATAAAGTGAAAATGGTTTAACCTATGTTACGAAAACTCTGTTACTTTTTCTTAACGTATGTTTATTTTAAACTACTGTCTCTCTTCTCAGTATTTCACATTTTGAATTTAGCGCAACCAATGTCGATCGATTTCTTAAACTATAATTCGATAAACTATAATTCCTTAATTTTAGCCAATATTCGCTACTATATTTGTTATCCAACACCATTTGAATAAAGAATTTATCAATAAATTTCCTTCTTTCCAGTAGATATTAAAGTCTTCAATAAGTTCACTAATATTCGTGGTCATCTGAATAGTAATCTTTTTACATTTTATAATAATGATAATAATGAAAACAGATATGAGAAGGAGAAGGAACTACACTGTTTCCCTGGCAACTATCGATTTTAATAAACAGAACATAAATGGGCATCTCGTGTTTCTGACATCCTACTTCCTTTAGTTTAATGTACGAGAGCTCGTTGACTTATCCAATAGAATAGTAGACACTAACTGTCATTTTTAAATTAAGGAGTAATGTTTGTTTTTTTTTTTCAGATTAAATATTTTTTTGTAGAAGTATTCTAAATTAGACATATTGAACTGCAATTTCTAAGAAACCTGAAAATCACTAGCATAAAATAAGCTTTAGATTTCCATCTCTCTAAAAGTAAAATTGCACCCGAAATATTGACTTGCGCATGAAGTAAACAGTTTCTCATATAAAATTCCCTTTTATCAATAATTTGTAAGTTTCAATATTAAATATGAGAAATATGTGTACCAAAATACTCGTGTAAATAGACAAGACGAACACTTCTTTCAGCAACAGGTAAAAATAGTAATTTATTTAGTTTTGAAGTTGGCTATGATTTAAAGTGGAGAACTAACCATATCTAACCCAAAAGGTATGAAAGAATGTCATTTCCTCTTCAAAAGGAAAATACCCACAACAGAACAAACACAAGAATCGATTTTTGAGTTTTTTCTCAACTGTCACGTCACTTCCCTCTCCCACTCTTCTTTTCTACTCCCCCTCCTCCCTCTGTGTAAATGCCACTGAGCGCCAGAGTAAATTATCGGCTGACACATGGCTACAAAAGATGCCAACCACTGAGCGAGCTAGGAGATAGATCAAAAAAGAAAAAAGCATTTTCCACTCATTCAGACCTAATTTTAGGTTTAATGTGGCGCGAAACACTCAACCTTGTGGTTCTGTCACCAGTTGCTGTCTCAACCTCAGAACAATGCAGTTTCACAAACTATACACTCTGCCTCCTCCGTTTCTCACCACCAGCATCTCTTTTTGTGGGTTACAAAAACAGGAAGTACAGCTGACAATGGTAGCCTTTTATGCATGGCACAATTTACGAGAGAAAAAGAATGTGAGTGATTTTGTTATTCTAAAAGACATATGGACACAGGTGTAAATATGGAGTATCATACACACTATTATTTTGTTGCTATGTTACATTGAGAGTAGTCTAAAAAGAGATTGAGAAATACCACTATTAAAGAATATTACGTATTTTAAAAATAGAATAGCTGAAATTTGTACAATTACGTAAACTTGAGGACTTTTGGCAAACGCTCCTGCGACGTTTAAGTAGATTGCGCTAAATCACAAAGACAGCTGTACAACACACTAAATAGTTTTGTATCAGTGTATGAATTGAATTATAATCTATCAGTATTGAAGATAAATTAATTGAAGCTAAAAAATTGAGTTTTTCTGAGTCTTTACGTGACATATATTTATTATCGTGAGTTGCAGTCAATGTTTCTAGTCTTGTTTTTAACATCCTGGGTTTATGCCATGTAGGCTAAAGGAAACGAATGAATCAAAGATTAGAAAATATTGGTAGAATGAGAATGTTGAAAGGAAGTGGGAAAAACCTCGAGAAAATGCACGGAGTCGATGTTGCCCATCACAAATCAATATGGTCTAGGTTCGAATCAAGGATTACATACACTAGAAGTGACAACTGAATAGATCACGAGATATAAAAATATATATGAATGAGCGATACATATAGTGGTCCAAAAGTCAGTATCCCCTAAAGAGACAAAATACTCCTGAAGAAATGTAATAGAGCCATAATCTATCGTACATGTTCCATATTTTCCTCGTCATTAGCAAAACATTCTATTCAATAATGATATATAGATTTGCGTACGTTTGATAAACTTTTGTTTGCTTTACCTTTACCAAAAGCATTTTCAATGTCTTTTCGCAAATCATTCAATCTTTTTTCATTATTTTGCAGCGTAGATTTTAATTATACACCATAAGGCGAAATCATAAGATAGAAGAAGAACTCTCTCGTAACTGTGTGGCTAGCGTACGCATCTTTGGAAGAGCCGGATTCAACTCTTGTTTGGAGCTCATGTGGTTTATATCCCACGTTTAAGTTTTAGGTCAATGTCTCATAATTATTACTTCGGTGCTGAACGGATTGCTAAACTCCAAATCAATTAACCAACCACAAGGCAGGAGTGCATCTACGGGGGAAGGGTCTAACGAGTCTAGACCCTCCCCAAACTTCGTAGCTCAACATTCAATTGTGGCCTATACTTTCTCAATAAAGTTATACTTGTTTAACAGTAAAATGATAGATGTAGTATGGAAATTTGATCTTATACCTCATCTGTACTACTCCTCTTATAAAAACCATCTAGTTCTATCCTTTTTTTCTGAAAATATAGGTGGAAGTATTTTACAATTACCTATCTGTACGGGTACAGAATAATACCCATTCAATGCTACACACACGTAGCGACTTGTAGTATTGAACTCCTCCTAACAAAAATTTCTGAGTGCGCACATACCACAAGATGAAAAGTCACGTGAGCGAGGAGGCCAGACGAATGTCCTACTGAGACCGATCCATTTAGAGAGGTGCTCATTCAAAACATTGCGAACAGAAACACATAGTGTAGTGTGGCACCTTCTTGTCAAGTGCGCCGATTTCTCTGTAAATTTGGGGAGGGAGCAGTCAGATGCAGAAGGTATATATATATATATATATATATATATATATATATATATATATATATATATATATATATATATATATATATATATATGAGGATGTTAAGACAAATTGCATTCAAATTATGCCAAATATTGTATATGCATAAATACAATAGGGGCCCACATGAGCTTTGGGGGGAAGCGGCCCCCCAAGATCGGCACTCTTGCTTTTTGTTACCAGATAATGGGCAGAAAGTTGTGCTACATAATGTTGTTTTCAAGTCTTTGAATCGCACTATCCTGTAGCATCTCGATATATGACTCTTTTGTTACAGTTCATAAGGAAAAGTACAGCCCAATCAAACCATTCGCGCTGATCTAACGCCAAACAAGGAGGAGTATGATCTCAGTTGTTCCTCAATAATCACATCAGGGTTTTCGTCCGAGCAATACAGTCAATTGTGATTACTTATATATCGAGTATGTAGAGTAGATTGTAGTTCTCTTACCTTCCTACAGCAATAAAATTAATTTTCCTACTACAAATATCAATTCTGTTTTCTCCTAGATGAAACTGCGTTTTGGACCATACAGATAACATTTTTTAGTATTATATTTTTACAAAATCACCGTCCCAAGTATAGAAAATTTACAAATATATACGTATGTAAATTTTATAGTTGTGCGCAATTTTCTCTCTCTAGAAGGCTTGCAAATAAAATACTGAATTCATCTATATTTTGCATAAGGAAGTAGACCTTACATAACGTTAGGTTAGGAATTACAGCTTCCGCTTGAAACCAAATTTGTATTTATTTAAACTCAAGGTATAGGATAGTTTAAATATTGAACCGCTTATTATTACTTTTATTGCAATTCTCTTTAAATTATCAAGATTAATGTTACTGTAATCAAGAATTAGCTTTTTCTGGTACACGGCACTGTATACATGTCTCTAGATTATGTATATTGTTTATGACACAGGATTCAACGTAACACATTTTGCAATTTTCAGTAAAAACTATTTTCTACGAACACAACGTATAGGTTCAAAAATAGCGTCAAAACTGCTAATATAGATACTTACGACTCTACTATCACACTATTAGCAGACATTTTCATTACCCGAGAAATGCTAATGAAACATCTGTGACCTTAAACCAAGCATCCCTTTATAGTCTCTCAAAGGAGAATATATACACTAGTCCATTAATGAACATGTTTATAAGGGATTTAATGCTAGAAACACGTATATTCCAATATACATACGAAAAATATTTGGATTATTTTTTATTTTTTGGTCCAATTTGCCATAAACCAACTGTCGAGATACAAACAGCAACTCATTCGTTAGTATTGAGGCAAAGAATCTGAAATATGCTGTGAAAAATTATTTTTGTTCCATTTTTTTCTTTCCATTTTAGTCGGAAAAAAAATGTTATCCTTACTGATTACAATTGTAAGAGCTATGTCGATTTTCTACTCGAGTTATGACCCAAACTGAAAAGCAGAAAAAAAGTTTTTTTTCAGTAGCATTTTTTTCCTTTGTTGAAAAGCGTAATAAATTTATGATTTATGGTCAGAAAACTAAATGGTCCGGATATAAATAACTCTCTTATTTTATACGTATTCTTTTTCCTCTTTTTTTTTTTTTTTTTTTTTTTTTCAAGAGATGGAGTTACAGGTATTTTGTCTTACCGACAAAAAATTAGTAAGAACCAGAATAAAGTATAAACGTCATCAAAAGTATTTATGGGGAAAGCATTTAAGAAATGAAATACAAATATGCAAAATAAAAATCGAAGCCCATTTCTATTTTTATTTTTTTAATGATGCAAATAATACTAGTAGATTGGAAAAGATCCAATATGGACATCTGGTTACACTTGCTTTAACACGTCATCAAACATTCGATGATTTATTGTGCAACGTTTTAAGAGCTGCAAGAATACAAACACAAAATAACGTATGACTTGAACGCTAGTTTCAAATGGTCAGCATTTCTTCACGTTTTGTTATTACTGTAGAATCTGCAAGACAATTTTAGACCAATAATTTGATTGCTTGTAATGAACGTAATGCACTGTAGGATATGGAAACCTTTATCAGTATTGGAATTGGCACTTTCTTGTAAACAACATTTTGGAGTTTCTAAGTATGGAGACCCGGAAAAATGCTGGGTCCCAGCAGTGCCCATGACAAATGGTATTTCTTACTTTTAATACTTTAACTGTTAAATGCCAAGTTCTGTAACCAGATATTTTAATACATTCAGTAATGACACCCAATAATACACCAAGTATGTACAAAATATATGCAAATGACGCTGCAAAATATTAATTATATAAAAAATATACTTAAAGAAAATATTATTGAGGACTGCGGTAGCTCACTAGTGCCCTCACCTCTGGTATTTTGGGTCTCTAGTTCAATCCCAGTTCCCGCCAAGTGGACTTTGTGGTAGAAAAATACCGTGTGTGGGGGTTTCCTCGGGGTCCTCCTGTCTCCCACCACTTTAGTTATTCCATCATCCATCTCATCACCACCGTCTGTCTTAGCCTAAATGCATAAACGTAAGACGTAAACGAAGAAAAGAAATCCAGCTAATAATTTATCAATAGTCGTGAAACAATTTTTTCCATCTCAATTTTTTTTAAAAAAAAATGTTAATACAATGCTTTGCTGACTAGGTTCATGAATAGAGAAACCCTAAACCGTAACATTCACTAGCGGATTCAGAAGGTTCGTTTAAAGAGGGCGGATCACCTTCTCAATGATTTACCTAGATTTGAAATACGAAGATTTGCATCAAATCAGGATGAAACTGCAATACTTTATATGTAGACCAATAAAAAGATGATCTTTGGCCACTGCCCTACTCGTAGATCAGTCTGTGACAGCACTTTAGACATATGCCGCCTTATGCAGAGTCATTTTGACGTACGATTAGAGTCATGCTAAAGGCCTGACTACTGCAAGGAACATATGTTAATAGAACTCTTTAGTATGCCACTAATCACGCGTCAAAACGACTCTGCATAAGGCCCATGGTTACTATCCGGAACATGACTTTCTTTAGACACATTGTTCTTATACGGAATATAACTTTGGTTGTCTAAGGGTACAGATACAACTAATTTTAACAGCATATTTAATGAAAATAAGGATACAAGCAAAGTATGTAAAATAAAGCATAATCCTTGGAAAATTACCTGTTTATTCTAGTAATTGTAACCAAGAATTAAATTTATTATTTCATTTCCAGGATTGAAAGACACTACAACAATGGATATATTTAAACAGTAAAATGATGTTTTCTTGCGTACTCGTATAGAAGTTTCATATATTATATAAGATATATATATATATATATATGTATATATATATATATATGGTTTTGTGAGGAACGTGATAACAATTAACACCACACTACACACTAAAATATATAACGTTAACCAGACCCATAACTACGATTCGTTTTATCCGGGCAAACACGAAATTCAGCTCCCTAATTCGTATATATCTATCCCCTTTATGCGCCCTTCCAACCACGCGCCCGGAACTCGTGTCCCGCTTTCACTCCCGTATTTGATCCATTAAGTAGTGTTGTGAATTTTTTCTCCCGGACGTACGAATACAATGACAGGATAAATATTTATAAAAATGGTTTGGTAAATCAAACTCCTTAGCAACAGACATATTATTAGAATAGCCAAATAATCAGCATTAGAAACACATACAAAACAGAAACAAAATTTGCGACTACGTACGGATTATTAAAATCTCAACTGTGTATTATATTCAATTATAATGGAACATAAAGAAAGGCGACTCTCAAAACACTTAAGAATAAGGGATTAATCTCACAGTACACTAAGGAAATCATTTCAAAGGAAAGGAAATTGAAGATCAAACAGCCTATAAAGTAAATCATGAGACTATAGGCTTTGTTATTTCTTCGACGATGGGAATTAGCTATTCGCAGAAAGGACAGCGATGAGAAAACAGTTTCTTGCACATCTCCTATCCCTATTTTCCTAATATAAACGTGTATAATATCACACACTACTTCTATACACTACACATATACACACATACACATACACCAAAAGTTGGATGGACAAAATAGCTTTGTTGGCATGGCGTCCCTTTATCCTCTCAGAATAAACATACTTTTATTTTATGCTATATTACACTAGTACTTTCATATCTGCAACAGGAAACTTGAAAATAAATAATGAAGTAATATTTAGATGGTTGGAGCTGGATTTGGTCTAAAATGTTGTTGTATTGGATGTTATTGAAATTCTTATTCAAAAATCGAAACTCTTTAAATATTTATTCCAACAACAGACAATTATTCGGATAAATATACTAACAATGAGCAATTACTCAAGTAAATATCTAACAATGAGCAATTACTCGAATAAATAATCTAATAATGAGCAATTACTCGAATAAATATTCTAACAGGGAGCAATTACTCGAATAAATATTCTAACAGGGAGCAATTACTCGAATAAATATTCTAACAGGGAGCAATTACTCGAATAAATATTCTAACAAACAACTACTCAAATAAATGTTCTAACAAACAACTACTCAAATAAATATTCGAACAACAAGAAATTACTCAAATAAATATTTTAACGATAAGCTATTACTGGAATAAATATTCTAACTATAAAACACACAAATCAGATGATTCATACGTGTACTTAGAAACAATGAAAAATATAGCGTAGGTCATCTGTGTGAGACATATGGTCCAGCAGGTCACCTATTGCTAGAATGACTAAACTTTGCACTAAAATTACTTTAAAATATTGAAGTGATTTGAAACACAAATTCTGAAAATCTAGGATTCCAACCCTCTCTTAATACTAACATAGCACTAACCTTCCTGAATCAAATATGAGACGACACTAACCAAAAAAAAAAAAAAACATTATATAGAAGAAAATACATATAAACAACCTAAATTTACTTTCTGCTTTTTACCTTCGAACTTCTAGTACACAGTACACACAGAAGTGTTACTTGAGTGAAAATTTCGATCGCAACAGCTGTTGAACAAGCTTATCGCAGCTTTCGGTCTCACTGTAGAACACATCATTAAGATAATGGGCACGATAATCATGTTTCCTTTCACGTAAAATTGTTGTTTCTCAGGAAAAGAAATATTTTACTAGGTACAGCTTTTGTTCATTCTGTAGGAGTGGGCGGCAGAGACAGGAAAAGGATTGTACAATATTGACATGCAACCAATTTCAGAATAGTTGCTATTCTTAGCAATGCCATTGTGTATGAGAAGGAAGTCTAACCACTCTCAATAATCACTGATCTACCTTAGATACTTTCTCGTAAAGGTGATTTCTCGTAGAAGCTTTTGTGACAATTTTCGTTATTCATGTATAAAAAAAAAAAAAAAAAATACTTCTGGTCTTCACATTATAAAATACTGTTCTATACCCTGAAATGAGGACTTTGTAGGTGTTCTATTGGATACATCTCTAAGGATTTTCATAACATTAGAAAAAAAACTTTGTCAGTCAAAACTTTGGGAAACCTCCATTAACGATGATTATAAAATAATTAACATCGGAGATGTCTCAATAATATCTTGAAAACAGCTGTTTATATATATATATATATATATATATATATATATATATATATATATATATATACAAAACTTGGCAGAAAATTAATATTATTTGAGCTTTAATACATTTTGTATGTCTTTTAGTTAGAGTAATTCATGGCTATCAGTTTTCCCGGAAATATTGACCATTTTTGAATAAATAATATTGAAACATTTATCAAATAAACTTACTTATTTTCAATCAAAGTCGAAACACCTTGCAATCTATATTTTTGAATTATTGATAGATATTGCTATTTTTAAAAATAAAGTAAGAAGTTTAGATATTAAACTGGAATGTTTTCATAAAGTTCTCTTCGAACATATCTTGCAGTTAAGCTAGATTGTAAATGGAGGTATAAATTACAGTGGAGTACCGATTATCGGAGTTTCGGTTAACCGAGGTTCCGTGTTATCCGAGCTCAACTGAAACAAACAAAGAAGAAAACATCTTTTAAAACCTAGTCTGGTTACAACGATAAGCAATTTGCAAGTCTTTGTTTCAGCAGCAAAGCAAACGTGAAGCTGCCGTAAAGTTAACGACCACGCCTGACATTGTCATATTTTGTTTCTTCCGTGTGACTTTTGAAGCACTTATTGGAATATCTAGAAAATAAGAATATAACCTGACTCGTTATACACAGGTCCTCAGTCATAATTATAGCTAGATTATGTTACTAAAATCACTTAAAACAGTTTATGTTGCGTTTAGCGTTCCTGGCTTTTATTATGGTACACAGTTATTGAAATAAATACACACCTTTATGATTATGCGTACATTCCTTTTTTAATGATAGTTCCTGAATTATATCGTTTATTTACAAAACGTTGTTATGACAACGTAAAGACAAAAACTCATCAAAACTCATCATATTAGCATCAATTTTGATTCTCTTTTCTTTTCGTATTTTCTTCTTCTTCAAACTGGTTAGTGCATATTTTAAAATCATAAGAAAATATATTTAAAATTACACTGAAGATACAAGATGTCGTTGGAAGAATACAGTTGTCAAAAGCCTACAAGATGTCATTTACTGGGTGAAAGAATCTTGGGGCAATGTGAAAGAATCTATCGTCTTGAAAAGCTGGAAACATATTTCGCACAAACTCAAGAATCCTCAAATGATATAGAATTAGTAGATTTGTTAAATAGGCTACAGGTTACAGGGGCAGTAACAAATGAAGATATGGATAATTGGATGCGAGATAATGAACAGTGTGAAATGTGTGATGGTAAATTTGATCACACAAGATAACAGTTCGGGTGACGAAGGTGACAATAAAATGATAAATGTTAAAAGAATCAGTCACACGAATGATTTGATCACGATCGAGAAGGTACTGCTCTGCGTCGAACAGTAAGGTGACACGGCACCACCTGACATTATGTTATTAAAATGTTTACGCAATTTAGCGGCCAAGAAACGAGGCAGCTTATTGAAGCAAAACACTATAAAATATCTCTTTTTAATAAAATAAATTAATAAATATGTGTATGCTAAACAGTGCCTTATTTGTATTGTTTTACTTACGCACATATGCAAGTACTGTACTGCATGTACTATAAAAATAATAGACACAGGAATAAGTAACCTAATAAAGAGAAATAACCAGTAAATAACATGATAACTACTGTACAAAATTTCTTATGCATCCATCCGTATTAACCGAGTTTCTGCTTATCCTAGTTAGATCCGGTTCACATTAGCTCGGATAATTGGAACTCTACTGTATATTGTTTTAATCTTATAGCTGATGGAACAACTACTTTACCACACTCCCAATCAGAACAAAAACTCTTTTTTGCAGTTAGTTCAAACTACCAAGAAAGAGTACTTTAAATGTCATTTACGCATACCGTTCATCAGATTAAAATTCCGGAGCATATGCATAAAATTATTCAGTTAAACACTTGATATCCAGAAAGCTGAAAGAGGGTCTATTATGAACTCTTATATGCAACAGTTTCGAGCATTCAAGAAACATAATCACGCGATGTTAGCCAATAATAATAATAATAATAATAATAATAATAATAATAATAATAATAATAATAATAATAATAATAATAATAATAATAATAATAATAATAATGCGAACTGTTCAGTTTGTGAGGGGAAAAGGAAATATTTAATTATGGTTTGCTTGGTCAACACTTGAGTACTAAAATCATTGTTATTTGATTCAATCGTCCTTAAACTAAATAGAATTCAAAAAATCCTTCATGATATTAGTTGATTTTTTTCAATTTGGAGAGACAAAGTGTTTTATACATGCTATAAAATGAATTCTAACACTAACAGCTGAAAAATTAGTCGATTCAAAGGAGTAAAATAGCAATGAAATAAAAAATACAATACACTAGTTTTATTTCAACTGTTTTTCTAAACGATAAACAAAAAGAGAAAAATAAAAAGAATAATAGGAGATGTCATAATATTTGCTTTGCCCTAAGGGATTCACCATTTTAACTGTCCGAGCCAGAACAATCATTAACGTTTTATTTTCATTTCGTTCTCCCAATTGTACTCCAAATTATTATGAGGTCCGTTTTTAAACAACCACAGGTATATATATATATATATATATATATATATATATATATATATATATATATATATATATATATATATATATATATATATATATATATATATATATATATATATATAAATTTTCACTACATGGTTATATTAGATCACATTTACTGTAAATGTAACCCATTTATATACCCTTGTATCGACGTAAAAATAAAAAAAAAATTAAAAATTAAAAGCATTAATTTAAATGTAGTTTCACATACAATGCACGGTAAAGTATATCTTAATGGAAAGAGATGTTTCATTATTAGTACCATTTAGTATTGAAGTAACTTAATAAATCGCTTTTGACATTTATTGGTTTGTGCAACTGTAGTCAAGTATAATAAAAAGCATTACTTTTATTTGTTTATTTGTTTAGTTGGTGCAATAGAAGTCTTCGTTCCGAGAAATAAATTCGATATCTGCAATGCAAAATAAGTATCAAAATATTCGCAATTAATATTTCTAATCTTCCATCTACGAGGTATGATCAAAAAATACGTTAAATAATTTTGTTAGAGATAAAATAATAAGCTAACATAGAATTTGATTTAATCTTTGTTTTAATCCCATTGAAATATTTCGTTCTTCGAAAGGCTCTCGAATAGTCATTCGCCTGTTTGAACAAATCATTTGTACCATGTTTTTCTCTGTTTTTGACGTCGAAGGACGTCTCGATCGTTGCTCGTTTTCAACCAATTTCTTTTGTCGCTTTTGAATAGCTCATACTACTTGCAAACAGTCTTCAATGCCACTACTTCATCGCCATATACTGATTTTGACATTTTATGAGCTTCTTTGGCACATTTTTGCAGCTTAGAACAAAATTTAATGTTGACACGCGACAGACACTCTTAACATGTCCTCACTCTTCTGCCTCTGGAAGCCAGCTAACATGTTACAACTCGTTCAGACTAGACACTGCCTGTACTAAAGGTTTAGGCTACCAGGGTTCCTAGTTGAAATGCATACAACATCAATAGATGGCACTGTGCAAGTACAATCACCGTACGTTTTGATCATACCTTGTATTTATAAGAATATATTGTGTATGAGAAAAATTAATATGGATCTGAATTGAAAATCGGATTCATAAAAAGCTTTTTACTTTAAACAAATAATTAAGTCAGGAGAAGTGTTGTAACTGATTACTTTGTAATGTGTGGATCTAATAACATAATAAGGGGTTTTATTTTTCTTTTAAAAGTAGGGAAAAGAAGAAACTATTGAAGAAAATTTACAGTAAGTAATAAATTTTCCAATTACGAAAAGAAAATCACACTATGTTGATTTTAGCCTATCTTTATTGAATGTAGGTTCCCACTGCACTTACAACACAGGTAATCAACTGCCTTAATGCCAAGAATAATAGGAGAAAAAACAAGAATGTACGGACGACTATTTCCGAAAGAAGACATTGGATAATTAAACACATTATGAGACTTAGAGTAAACACGCTATTATCTACCGAGGAAAATGGCAGAAAGAAAACTCTCTTGGGAGGCCGTGATTGAAATATACAGAAATGAAATGATTTTTTTTTCAGTTTAACGTATGGTGTTTATTCCCGTTAGGTTAAGACAGATGATTAAGACAAGTGAATAATGATAGAGGAATTGGTGGAAGGATAATCTCGGAGGAAATGAGACTACCCCGAGAAAACCCAGGTATACCCCACACACAAACTTAGTTGCACGGGATCTAATCAGGACCCCATGCACCAGAGGTAAGCATTCTACCACTGAATTAAGGAGACGCAAATTCCTGCTCAGAACAAAGAAGTGTGGAAAGCTGTGCTAAACCATTCGAAAGATTGCTGATCCGAGAAAACAGTGCCTCAAATTAACAGGTTTTTAAATGCATTTTTGTTCTAAATACCAATATACTGTATATATTAAGCAGGTCAAGGTCAACCACTATTCTACGTTTTATGAAGATTGGATCAGTAAGATTTGTACCCGTCATTTTCCATTTGGCCTACGTATGATCTGGGAGTTGAGAAGCTTTTACGATCTGAGAAGGGCAGACAGAAACACAATGAGTAAACGAGAGAGGGGAATGAGATAGGAGAATTAAATAACAAAGTGTTTGCAGCAAGTTATATGCGTAGTCATGGATGCATAAGTAATATGCCTGTAAAACTATCGATGTTCTTGTTTGCCCGCCGTTAGCGTCTTTTATCAACGCCTTTTTATCTGGGAGTTCCTTTCCCTCTCTGTGTGGTTTACAAAAGAAAGAGAGCAGAAAACTGTGACGTCACAACTTTAGTTGAAAATGACTGCTAAATAATAGACTTCTGATATAGATTCTTTTAACAAGAGAAATGTAATGAATGATAAGGGAATGTAATATACAGTATGGTGGAAGCAAAATTATTATTTTTATATTAAGAGGAAGACTTTTGCTGTGACTCGTGTTGCATGGAAGTTTCCCAATTTGTGCATCTATCAGTAATGTGAGAATTCTTATTACACGTGTAATAATTATTTGTCATCAAATACAATGCGGGTAATTAAATTCAGACATGGATGGAATATGTAGTTTGAATAGCACATGTGAGCAGAATACATCGTAAACATTTTCTGGAGAAACGCTTTTGGGTAATCTAAAAAGAGTAGATAAAGCCTGTTTTTGGAGAACTGAGTAACACTATCAGTCTCTGTAAGATTTTTAATAGACTAATCCAATCACAATCTTCAGATACTTGAGAAATTAACTTTAATAAATTTTCTTAAGCTATGGAAATAGTATTCATAAACATAACATTTCTAGATTTTGTATTCGTGTTCTTTAAGTGCGACTTAGGTTGAAAAAAAACTCTTAGCTATAACGTGCATTTCAAATACAGTTCTCGTCTGCATGGACACCGAAGGGGAAGGCAGGGTGGGGCCCGGATCCCCCATAGCTCACGAAAATGTATTAAATTTCGTAAGATTTTCTTATTACAAATAAAAAATACTAAATGTAATATAGCAACCAGGGAAATAAGCACCCTAGAAAATTTTCTTCGGGCGCCCATGCTCGTCTGTTATGTATGAAACGTGTTTAATACTTACTGTAAATGAGGAATGTTTATTATAGAGCTCGAAATATCATTTATCTTTCCTTATGAATAGTCCATTGATACATTTCGTATTACCTCTTATTTTAAAGTAGAATTACAAACATAATAATAATAATAATAATAATAATAATAATAATAATAATAATAATAATAATAATAATAATAATAATAATAATAATAATAATAATTTACATAAATTAAAGTTCTTACATTCTGAAACAAGGCTGTTTATTCTTAGTATGTAAAGGGGGCCGCGGTGGCTCAGTGGTGCCGGTGGGTGTAGCCGAGCGGTCTGAGACGTTAGGTTGATGATCGTTAGGTGAAGCCCATTGGGGGTTCGAGTCCCTCTGTAGTAGCAAGGCTGGAATTTTAACTGTCCTCGATGTTTCTGTGTTCGTGTCCCTGTCGTGTCTAGTAGTCCTGAAAAGTGGTTGTAATAGGAAATAAGTAAGGAAGTTTTTTTTTTTTTTAAAAAAAAAAAGTGGTAGAGCTTTCACCTCTGGTGCTTGGGGTCCCGGGTTCGATCCCAGCCCCCGCCAAGTAAACTTTGTGGTAGACAAACACCGTGTGCGTGGGTTTTCTCGGGGTTCTCCCGTTTCCTCCCACTTTCTTCATTCCACCAATTCATTCATTACTCATCATCACCGTCTCTTTTAGCCTAACCGGCATAACCGTGGGACGTAAAACTCAAAGATTTCATTTCATTTTCTTGATATGTAAAAGCCCAGTTCCTCTGTAAGAGATGGACTCCTCTTAAAAAAAAAAAAAAAAAAAAACTTTCTAACCACATTGCTGGAAAGAGAGAATATTTGAACGAGCTACAAATTCACATTCATTGAGAAATTCTCTTACTGGAACCAGAGTTGAGTACTATGCCGCACCAGGCTTAAACTTTGTGATTTCGAAGGCCCCTTTAATATAATATGTATTTTGTCCGACCCGTAACCATCTCTTAGAAAGGAAATAGGAAAACATTTTAATATTATATACAGGGTGTAACTAAAGTTCGTTTACAACGCTTGGGAGGTGATTCTCCACACGAAAATAAACAAAAAGTTTATGTGACATTTTCTTCAATTCGGCGTAATTTCCGAGTTACAAGCTGTCGCAAATGGTGGCAAAACGACGTGTGACACCTCATTGCGGACAAAGGAAAGATGCAACAGCAAGCGGATCTACACAGTTTAGAGAAAATAATGCCTGAATAACATAATGGTGTCAGAAACCAGGCAGTAGGGACACGGCACAAAGAGTTCCTTTTCTGCATCCATTTTCCGCATGTCAGTCTGTCCACATAAGAAAGTCCCCTTTGAGAAATTTCTTGTGCCGCGTCCCCACTGCCTTGCTTCTCACACCATTATGTTATTCAGGCATTACTTTCTCTGAAGAGTGTAGATCCGCTTGCTGTTGCACCTTTCCAGGAAGATTTCTGTGCGGCTCCGAAAGGCTTTCCTACAAATTATTTTATGTGGGTCATTAAATTTTGTCATAGAATAAACACAGCAAACATATACATAAGTTGCTAAATTTTAAACACAACAAAGTGAGAATACCTTTTTGATATTAGTGCAGCTGAACATTATCATTCTATATTGACATAAATGCCGTGATATGCAGACATTGAGTATAGTTTAAAACAAACAGGAAATGAGTTTAGATGTGCTGAACGTTGTCTACCGCTCTCTATAACTTGGCAACACCGTTTAGCAGATAATTCTGACTTCTGAAATTAAATCCAGTTAAAAACTTTAGGAGATAGTAACTGAGGCATTGCAATTGTTATTTTAAACTATGGTAGAGTAATTCGAGGAAAAATGTGGTTGATCAGAGAGCATACATACATGCATAATAAGTACATGAACTTACACACAAGCATATCATATAAGTAACCAAGAAAGTTCTATCGCATTTTCACCCACCACCTTCCAACACCGATATGTCAACTAAGACGTACCTGGAAGATTAAAAATAGTACCCATCAGCATCGACAACCTTCTGGAAGGCCATGGATTCCATCGCGGTAAAACTTGGTGGGCCGTGAAGCAAAGAAGGCATCAAGTGTATTTTGCACTTCTACTAGTGATTTGAACTAGCGTCCTCTAAAGTGATTGTCCAAGGAATGGAACAGGTGACAATCTGACGTTGCAATGTCCCGCAAGTATGGCGGATGCAATAGTGTTTCCCATCTAAGGCGTAGAATGGTATTCCGGGCTTAACGTTCTCCTGTAACAGGAGTATCCCTTTGCGATTCAGAAGTACTGGCTCCAGAGTTTTTCTTGAGCACGGCTCAACTACTGACAATACACAGTTGCATTGATGTTCTGACCAGCTCGTAGCAGTTTCCGATGCACGATGCTGCAAGCAGTCCACCAAACATATAGGAGAACCTTGTTTTGAAGCAGTGTTGGTTTCGTCTGTTTTCGAACCGGGTCATGGGATGCTAGCCAATGACGACGGCGCCGTGGAGTTTCGTACAGGGCCCACTTATCATTGTATGTCAACATCCTGTAAAGAAGTGGCTCATTTCTCAGACGAGACAGCAAAGAAACAGTTGTTTGCTTACATTGCCTTCTGGCCCATCATGTGGGACCCATCAACTCAACTTGTAGTACTTCCCAAGTTGATGGAGGTGCTACCGAATGGTTTCTTCAATCACCCTGAATTGTAGTCCCAGCTCCTCACATGTCTGACCACTGTTCTTCTTAATTGCTGCCTGAAAATCTTAATTTTGTACATGTGTTGGTCTTCCGGCACGTGGTACATCTTTGAGTATTTCTTCACCGTCCTTAAACTTGTTAAACCAGCGCTGCACTGTCCGTATAGTCACGACACTCTCCCCAAAGGCCTGGCATATCTTAGGCCCCGCTGCAGCGGCGTTTGACCCAAGTTTGAACTCGTACAGCATACACACCCTTATGACCCTGTTCAGAGGTCCCATGTTCATTCTGTTTTTATGCAAGTTCACAGAGTAACTGAATTGCCACAACCAGGTAGTATGTTGGATATACCAACAAAAAGTAACCTTCGCCTTATCTCCATTCCCATTCAACTCACGGTGTGAGGGCCAATTGAACACAGATCTTCACAAAAAGCGACTCTTAGTTGCCTTCATATATATATATATATATATATATATATATATATATATATAAGATTTTTTGATCTAATATAAGTAGTTTTACATTTACCTTTATGACATTAAGCCAACGTCGAAATATGAGCTATTACCAACACTTGAATCAGAAACCACAAGCATACTAATTGAGCATATTAACCTTAAACTACCTAAGTAATTCAGGTTTGTACAATGAATAACAATTTCGTATTAACTTTATAATAAAGTGAAATCGATTAAAGAAGTTACATTATTCGAAGTCGATTAAAGAAGTAAAGAAGTTAAATATTGAATGAATGTATAAACACTACTTTTGGTATATGATCTTTACAATTTATCTCGCAAATTACATATTTAAATCTTAGAACCGAGGTTTTGACCCATGTTATCGTCAAAATTAATAAATAAGTAAATAAATCCGTGAGGTTGTGTAAAATGTAACACCATTTGCAACACTGAGGCTTAGATAGCATACCGTTAAGGTCGCAATTACAGCAGTGCAATCCGCCGTTGATTACTGATGTCCAAGCAGCAGCACATTATCATTCGTTGGAGGCAAGTGAAGTCCTTGCCAAGTGGTACTTGAAGAGACTAGGATGTGACGGAAATGTAGAGATGGGAAATTCTGTACGGTCTGTTGAAAATTGAAGAGTCTAACGCGGGAACCACGACACCATTTACACTCTAGCATTACGACGAGAAGAAACTCACTGTTAGCGCTTGGTAGCAGCAGCATGAAATAGGTTTTGAACATAATATTATGTTAACAACATACAGCTGGCAATTCCAGTAATGCTTTCTTTTATGAAACAGCAAGAGGCTGAAATGGTCTTCTCATTTAGTAAATTTTCAAATCTATCTGTAAACTAAACTTTTGTTTTACGAAAAAAAAATATGAAGTGATTATATTTGCGGATTATGAAGTGCTTCTTTGATCCAAGAGAAAAAACGAGGGAAGAATGGACAAAGGAAAGCTTATCTTGTAGCTCTTTGAATAAGCAATTAAAAGGAAGACTTGTAAAATGGTCTGTGTAGAGTATTGTATTCCTTGCAACAGAAATGTGGATGTTACAAAACAGACCAGAGGCTTTCGAAATGTGGGCGTGGAGAATGGAGGGGACTGGCTGATTTGAAAAGAAAATGTACAGGGTGTGGAAAAAGTCCCGGAATGGTCAAATATCTCGCGAAATATATAGATCAGCAAAACAAATAAAAATATGTATTAAACATTTTTAAAAAAAGCTATCTAATATTACCAAATGCAACCCCCTACCCCCACGACCTTCAGGGCTACGGAGGGTAATTTTAAAATTTTAAATGGGAACCCTATTTCTTATTGGACATTTGGACTCTCCAGAAAAAGGAACCCTTAATTGAAATCAGTGCCTTCACAGATGACACTTGAATCGACACACACGAAAAAGGGGATAGCTAAACGTAATGAAAATGGTCACTGGCATTCCCGTAATTTGTGGCCATACGGTTAGCGTACTGGACTGGATTTAGATTCAGAGATCCTCCGTCCGATTCACGCGCAGAGTAATCATTTTTATCTGTATATTTTGTACCCAAACAATGAATTCATATATTTTAACTTCGATAAAAATAATGTGTTTGTCCATAATTTATAAGCTTGCAAGAAAATTCAAACTGCGACAAAAATGGTTTGTTTTGGCGTAAATAACCCTATGAACTCTAATAACCCTATCACTAAGAACCACTTCATAAAGCTAGTTTGCAAAACAACTATCGAAATTTATATTGTATGTAACTTGAATAAAGTACTTATTGAAATTAAAACGTATGGACTTATTATTTGGGGAAATAACAAAAGATAAAAGATTGCCTAAAGCGGGGATCGAACTCAGGACATCTAAATCCGCAGTCTACTACACTAACCGTATGACCATAGAGTACGGTCGACTGACAATTTGTGATTTCATAATGTTTTTATACCTCCTTTTTGTGTGTTTCGATTTAAGCGCCATCCGTGAAGGCACTGCTTTCAATTCAGGGTCAAATCACTGTTCCTTTTTCTGGAGAATCCAAAGGTGCAATAAGAAATGGGGGTTCCCATGTTAAATTTTAAAGTTACCCCCGTATCTCCAAAAGGGGTGGGAATAGGAGGTTGTGTTTGGTATCATTGGACAGCATTGCACCTTGATATTTTTGTTTGTTTTGCTGATCAGTATATTTCGCGAGATACTTAACCGTTCCGGGACTTTTTCTGCACCATGTATAAGAAAATACCTAGAATAGTGGAAGATGACATAACTATATCTGGGGAAATCAGGGAGAAGATAAGAAACTGATAAAAAACATTGTTTTGCAAGAATTTATTGTTATGTTTTTAGCGGACCTATACAGAACGTGGTGAAAGAAACGAAGGAGGAGAAGATGAGAGTGAAAAAAAGCTGGTCAAACCTACCAGTACTAGGACAAGATAATCAAAATGACGATAATTGCAGTAAGAATGAGAACATATTAAATAATGAACGTTTATTATTGACTAATAATATTATAATCATACTCTACTATATATACACCAACTGATCATTCATTTATTCCTGGTATCTCTTTCTTTTTTGTTAATCTCACTGGCATTGAGTAGATTTGGTTGATTTGATACTGTGGATTATATAAGTTGTTATGTATAAAATACTTAACTTGATTTGATTTGAAACACTGAGCAGACGAAAAATAAAATTAGATTTTTACATGTATCGCTACCTTTCATTACAGTGACACTCTCGCCACATAACATGGTCTAGCTCGCTTAGTTTCTAAGAAAACGAAACCATTTTAATATCAATGGAAAGAACAGATTCTACTCTACAACTTTCATTACAGATGCGGTTTTGGTATCTTTAACGGTTTCATAGCTATGTGCCAATTACTATAAGTAACAAGCCGAATGGAAAGTAATTTGGGGGAGAACAGCCGCCATATTTCAATATGACGGAGTCATTTCACAACTTTACCAGTTTTTGCACTTCTACAATCTAATACCATCAATTTGACACAAAAACGAAGTTTCTATCTTAATTCTGTGAGAAGATATACCTGCTGTTTCAAAATAAGGTGTTCAGTTCAATTATCCAAAATGGCTGCTCAAAATGGCGGGAAAATAAAAGTCAGATTTTGCTACACTTTTGATATGTTGTTTAGATTGCTTTTCTCTACCACAAAATCGAAACAGAGTTTCTATTACAGTTTGTTGCGGGTCAAACCATATTTTGACTGGACTAATTTGTTTTGAAGATACTACAGAAAAGCTCTAAAATAAGCGGTAGTTTATTTACGCTGTAGTGAAGACCCATAACTTAGTAACCGAAGATCCCCCACTTGACCAAATTTGAAATGCTGTTAGACAAGCTTAATATACATTAGAATATCGTACTAGCCCTATACGTAGCCTGTATGTTGATGCACATGAATATTTTCTTCATCATCGCAGGAGCTGTTTGATCCACCGTTATTTTGCATGACTTAAAGCACTTCCTCGTCACCCTTCTTTCGTTTTTGAAGCGGATGATCGCTATCATCACTATGAGACACAACCTCGTGTCAGCCGTTCTTTTGGGATTCGTGCATTAGAACTTTTAGTGACTCTAAAATTGGTTTAAACTCTAAGCTTCCTCTCTATCCTCTTAGCTTGCTCGGAGCTCTATTGGGGGTTCTAACCTTAGTCACCTAGCTTACTCCAGAGCTCCGTGACTCTTAACCCCTTCACTCTTGCACAGAGCATTACAAATTCTAAAATCCACTCCACCTAATTTGCTTCATAGTTCTGTAAAAATTCTGCTCTTGGCTACTAGGGCCTTGGGTTACTTCTCTTTACCCAGTATTATAAATTTTGCATTATAGTAACATTTTGTAGTATACTGTTTATAATAAATTTTATAATAAAGACCAACAATAAAAAACAATTCCAAACTGTAATTTGCTCTATCCATGCTCTACCTACACCTACACAAGAAAAAACTTTACAATATTAATTTCATTTAAAAAACGAAGCCTGGAAATCTAGGATTCCAACACTGTCTTTATGACTAACGTAGTACTAACCTTCCTGAATAAACTGCCGGACGACACTAACGAAAATAAGACTATGAGTAGAAAATGCATATAAACAATCTAAATTTGCTTTTTCCTTTTCACCTTCGAACTTTCAGTTCACACAGAAGTGTTTGTTACCTGAGTGAAAATTTCGATCGCAACAGCTGTTGAACAAGCTTATCGCAGTTTTCGGTCTCACTGTAGAATACATCATTAAAATAATGGACACGATAATTGTCCATTATTTTAAACTGTCCATTATTTTAAATAATGGACAGTTTTGGACAGATAATTGGATTAAATAATGGACAGATAATTGTCCATTATTTTAAATAAACTGACTCACATTGATAATTGTCCACGTAAAATTGTTGTTTCTCAGGAAAAGAAATATTTTACCAGGTACAGCGTTTGTTCATTCTGTAGGAGTGGGTGACATGGACAGGAAAAGGATTGTACAGTCCACAGCAAAAAACCTGCAACATGAGCATATAAGTTTATCATGAAACTACGCCTAACAGCGTAGGGAATCAACATACGTCTAAGTGGCACGAATCTCGCCAGGAGAAACCTCGCCGTCTTCCCCTGCACACTTATTTTGGAGCAAAAGACTTCGTCGTTTTACAATAAATTTACATGCTCATGTTGTAGGTTTTTTACTGCGAAGTGTACAATATTGACATGCAACCAATTTCAGAATAGTTGCTATTCTTAGCAATGCCATTGTGTATGAGAAGGAAGTCTAACCAATTTCAATAATCACTGATCTACCTGAGATAATTTCTCGTAAAGGTGATTTCTCATAGAAGCTTTTGTGACAATTTTCGTTATTCATATAAAAAAGAAAAAAATACTTCTGGTCTTCACATTATAAAATACTGTTCTATATCTTAAAACGATGACTTCGTAGATGATTGTATTGGAATCATCTCTAAGGATTTTCATAAAATTTTTCAAAAAGAACTTTCTCAGTCCAAAACTTTGGGGAACCTCATTTAACGATGATCGTAAAATAGTTAATTTCTAAAATGTCTCAATAGTACTATCTTGAAATTGGCTGTAACAATTTTATGAAACTTGGTATAAAATAAGTAGAATTTGAACTTTAATGTATTTTGTGTCTTTTGGTTAGAGCATTAGTGGCTATCAGTATTTCCAGGGAATATTAATCATTTAGGAATAAACAATATTGAAACAATTATTAAATAAACTGACTCACATTGAAAGTCGAGACAAGTTTCACACTACCAGTATATTTTTGAATTATCCTTATTGCTATTTTTGTAAAATAAAGTAAAGAGGTTAGGTATTTAAATGCCACTTTTTTTTTTTTTTTTTTTGATAACTCGTCGAACATCTCTTGCAGTTAATCAAGTCTGTAAATGGAGTTATATATAATGTGTGGAGAAGACAGTGTTGGTAGACAAGCTTAATATGCACATACAGTACGGTGGTGTAGTAGCTTTTGAATTTTTAATCAAGTAAGTCCAAATCTAAACTTTAGAGGCAAATAATTTGAGAACCAAAAGATCTTCACACCACAATATTTTGTATGCGTACCAAGATGATGAAGGACTATCACCATGCCAATGTTGGTCAAGGTCGGATGAATTACATCAATCACGTTTTAATAAAATTTATTATTAAAATCACGGAATTCAAATCCAGCTTCCATTACCAACAGCTAGAAACTAAGCATTTCCACAAAATAATGTTTCATTTATCCTCAAAAGTGTACAAATCTCATGAACAACTTCTACTACGCCAAGATTGGCCATGATCAAATTAATTTTGTCGTTTGCGATCTACTGAAATTTCTTTATTTCATAAAGTTCAAACCCAAATTTGAGAGTCAACTTGCGGAGCAATGGTCTGCATACCAATATATTTCACAAACGTATTAAATTATACGAGATCTACCACTATGACAAATTTGGTCTCAATATTGGATTAGTATCGTCAATAAAATATTATATAATATTCTTTCACTAAGTCCAACTTCAAATTTAAGAGCTATTAACTGAAGAACCAAAATTCTTCCTACCATAATATAGTCTTGTAAAATATTATCATTATTCCAAGTTTGGTCAAGATTGGATTAGTTTTATTGTTTGTGTACGATATATGACATCGTTATGATTCATTTTTTTTTTAAAAAAAAGAAAAATCAATCGAAGGACGAAAGGTTACATGTGTATTTGAAGATGGATGTTTTATCATAATAGCGCTGCTGGATCTATCCCATTTACCTAATGAAGCTAGGCCAGACCATTAAACCAGCAAGTAGTCGCTGGTTCTTATAAAAGTGTTCGCATAGTGGTACAGTGAAAAATCGAGAAAATAAATGATGAGATGAAAACACAGAAGTAAACTGAGAGCAAATGAATGAAATACTGGAAAGTGGAGAGAGAACTGATTAAGAAGATATCATCTTGAAATATATAAAATTGTGTTTCGAGGAATATGAGAGACGGTAAAATATTGACAGGAAAAAGTTGTAATTCGTGGATAGAAGAGGGTAGTTTTTGCGTTAAAAAAGAGATAAAGAAAGGGAGGGAGGGAGCGAGAGACAGAGAGAGAGAGAGAGAGAGAGATTCGTAGACTTGTGGCCGTTAATGGCAATATACATTATGATCACGTATCTCATCCACCATTTTCAACACTATTCACTATACAGCACCAAACATGAAAAATCTCATTTGCAACGCTTGGGATTATTTGGTAATACCTTGGTATTATTATTAAAAAAAACGTACAATTCTGAAAGTATTCGTTCACAGATACTTAAAATTAAAGTTCAAGAGAAAATGATAATTTTATAAAATTAGTTCTCATTACCCTGTGTTTTGTTCAATGGATGTATCATTCCAATCAATCCTTAAACTCCTTTATCTAGTACAGAAGTGTGTGTTTCCAAGGAGCAGGTGGAATCTTAAGAAGTTTGAAATTGAAACGAAACAGTGAGAATCGAAACGATAAATGAAAATAGAATCTAGCAATCCGAAAAGAGATAGGGAAGGACTTAATCTCAGCTGTCCATACTGAAGGAGGTTAGGAATTCAAGAGAGTTTCCTTCTCTTTCTTTCTCTCTCTCTCTTTTCTCTCTTTCTCTCTCTCTCTCTCTCTCTCTCACACACACACACATACAAATACACACACATTTTGGAAAGAAAATCTAAAGTTTCATTTCAGTAGACACAACATTCCTCAAATAGATCCTTTTCTTTGTCAAATTAATCTAACAAGGATTTGACCATCTGCTTAAGTTTCATTCTTTATTCTAACATTTTATTATTGATACATTCAAAGGTATGTTCTCTGACAGGCTTTCCAGCCAGAACTCCACACAACTCGTCAGCTATAAAAATCATAACCCGGTTCATATTGCACATAATTTGCAAACCAGAACATTACATACTCGTATTAAATTGCATATGTAAATTTCTTGGTGATATTTTGAACTTTGTAAACGACCTGAATAGCTTATTTAGACTGGAAGTCTATTTTCTTATTTTGTTTTGAGTTTTACGTCCTACCATGTGTCCTTTAGGCTTAATTTGTACGAAATAAGACAAGGTAGTATCTACGAAGGGCTATTAAAATAAAAATAAACCTGTTTCTAAATCTTTTCTTATACACTAGAAATGTGAATGCGCAATACACCAAGCCCGTGTTTCAGTGCTTTACAGGCTTAACAGCTGTCTGCTAGTTGAAATGTTAAGTATAAATTGTGTTGCATCCGTCCAGGCGTTTATGATTGCACCAAAAGTCATGTACTAAACCTAATGGAATTATAGAGGTCAGGGGGTGAGATATTTCCTACTGATTGTACCTAGGTGAAACAGAAAATGCAGCTCTTTGAGGGATCAAAACCGAGGTGTGCACATTTTAAGCTCCGAATTAAGATAATAGACCTACTTAAAAATATTACTACTAAAATAATTAATTTTTAAAATTTAATTTTCAAGATTGTACTGAAAAGGAAGGGTCCAGATGCAAGAAGCCCCTTTTCATTCTATATCTTTACTTTTAATGTTTCACATAGATACACAAATTCGCTCATACATGGCAAAACCAACAAGAGAGAATATTACGCCGGAAGAAGCCATATTAATCAATTCTAGGAACCTCGAGTCTATAACGCAGTTCTACATGCAATAAACCAAAAGAGTCATATCCTACTAATGAAAGGGATTCCTAATACCGTTCTCTAGCATCCGCGCGAAAGAGGAGAGACCAGACCCCCGAACGAGAGACGTATAATACTGGTAAAAACAGTGAAGGGTATACGTAGAACAATACAACTATACAAGGGAGGACAACTATCCTAAGTTTACATTGTAATTATTGAGAAAAGTGCAGACACCAGTCGAAGACGTTAAAAGGTAAAACGCTAGCAATCCCATTTAATGCTTATGGGTGGTAGAATTGAAACTCAGACGACAAAGCATTTAGGATCTGAATTGTGTGTATGGTAGAAGATAGATTTAATATTTTTTTTTCAGGGTGGATGATGAACACAATTCCAGTTCAGAACTTTGCTATTATGAATTGTCTTAATGTGAGTGCAGAGGAGCGCATAAAACTAACAGATGGCTGATATTTCAAGTAAATTTTACAGATATAATATTTAATAGTAATTAAGTTAAATTTTAACATATGAACATTTTTCTTCATAGGAGAAACTAATACAATAAGCAAAGAGTAAGTCCCTGCATTTTTTTTAAAAATTTAATAGTTGTAGGACCTTTCTATACATCGTGGCACAATCCTTATAAGAATATACAGTGGCGTATCTAAGGGGGCTTCCGGGTTTAAGGCCCCCGAAATTCAATAACTATTTTAAAGAAATAGAATATCTTGCAGAGTTTTCACATTTCCAGGAATAAAGTTAGCAAAGCCCTCCCCGAAACAAAATCGTAAATACGCCACTGAGAATATATAATGCGTACGTAAGTGATAAACTTATCTTTCAGAAGGATGATTCTAATTGTACTTGAATAATGGATATTTCAAATAGATGAAGATAACAATACGAGCAAAAGCAGTTTTTTAAATAATAGCTACACGCAGAATTTCTTCTTCTCACTTAAATTATTTTAACTGTTGAGTGTCTGACCCACATGGGGGCAAAAGGAGCCGGACCCCATAAACTTCGTAACTCTTTTCAAATAACATATGGTTGTGTTTTGTTTGTACTAGGGGCGCACTCCGAACCCCTTCCAACCTTTTGACTTTGGATCCCAAAACAAAAGTTTTAGCTTATGAGACTTTAACTGGTTACAACATAACTGGTAGTCAGCCGAAGTGCCTATTTAACCCCATATATGTTACTTCGTCAATAATATTACGAATTGACGAATTTTAACCTAATTTTCTTTACTATTATTACGAAATATCCCTATTTTAAGAATTTAACTTGTAACATGACAAGGAAGAAAACCTTCCTCTGTAAATAACTTGCAGACAGTTCCCCAGATTAGGATAGCAATCACAGACTGCATGTGTAATTTGCGCTAGAAGTGAAAGGTTTCCAACTGTGGGTGGCCCAACTCTGGAACAGGTATTTGACAATATGTGCATTCTCATTTATGACGGGTGATTAAGCTAGATTTCTGAACATTATATAATTAGTTTTCTTGTTATTGACATATATACCTATGTATTTATTTTAACTTCTTAATTTGTGATTTCCATTTTTACAGCATAACTGCATGAGACATACTTTTATGAAAAATGAAATTTCCGCAAAAGCGGCATCACAAATAAAAAAAATAGTTAGGACATTTTTCATTTTAAAAATGTTCAATATCTTACTTACTCAAATAGAAGAAAAATGTTGGTCCTGTTGAAAATATTAAATTAAGTCTCTCTCTCTCTCTTTTTTTTTTCTCTTTTTACAATATCTTGTTCTTAAGAATGCAAAGAAGAAATTCTCCATGAACAGACAGGGTGTAACTGAATACTTGTTACAATGTTTGGAAGGTGAATCTATCTTTAGAAACAAGAAAAAAAAAACTTTCCTGTAAACTTTTTCTCGGGATCGCTTAGTTTCAAGAGTTGCAGGCTGCCGAAAACGTAAGAAATTGAACTTTAAAAGCGAGTAACTCCAGAAATGTCTTACACTTGTAATCCGCACTATTTTAAAATGTATAATTCAGGATCTTTTAGTGGCGGCGAAAGGATTTCCCTTTACATAGAGTAAGGGATTTTCGCGTATTTCCTTAGGAAAGGTGGGAACGATGTTCCAACAACTAAAAAATAAATAAATAAATAAATAAAAAAGGTGAGAACATGGAATTTTTGAACAGAATCAAGATGGCGATGTATTTTTAGTATGTTGTGTGTGGTTGCATAACAGCAGCAAGGAAAAAGCAGCTAGATAAAATGTAATGAAGTAAATTGTTCAGTTTATTGAAACACGATCGTGCCTTGCGAGTGAAAGTAGATAGATATTGGTGGTTTTAATGATTTAAAAAATGATGCAATGACAATGTACGAGAAAATACATGTATACCCCAAGAAAAAGAAAAATAACACGGATATGATGCATTTCTTCCTCTTCCTTCACGTACCGAACTAACTGAGGATTTTGATGCAATGAGAGCGTATGTCTGAAACATGCATTTGGAGAAAAACGATGTTGAAACTTTAAGTAATGATTTTTTTCTTACATAAAACAATGTAATATGCAGCATTTTATTCCGTTGTTGAATAGAAATGTTACCAGGAGGCTAAGCAAGCATGACTAAAGCCATTAATGCGTTTTATGCAAAAAGGGCGTAAACTCTCTTACGCCCTTATTACATCAAACTCCTTAATTGTTGACAACGTATGGGATGTGATGAAACACAAAGGAACAAAATTGTTTGTGTAACAAAAAGTTGAAAACTGACATATTGAGGAGGTAGACACTTCAAAAGCCATGGGCAAATGAACTTTTGAGACGGACAACGGCGAAGACGATAATACTTCAGAAATGCGGGAACAGGCAGTCTACAAAAGACCACAACGTAGACTGTTGAAATATGCAAAGATCAAACGTGTAAATTGAGTGCACCCTCCGTACTACTGTGGCTGTAGATAACAGACTGGCCTTCTTGCGATTTTCTCGATTATGTTCCCACAGAGTCAATCCATTCTAAGTGATCAAGCATGTGCCGTTCGACCATCTCCAAAAAATCTATTTTTTTTCATGAATGTTTATCCTATATCAGGGTACTTCAAAACCATAATTAATTATTTTTTTTACAACATTCCATGGCGACGCAACGGCTGCCTCCATTAAACGTTTACGTTTTGAATATCTCAGCATTTAATTGTCCTACCAAATTGAAAATTGCTGGACGTCTCCAACTCGTGCAGAGTTAAAACTTTGAGCTAATTTTTTCCCCTAAAACCAGGGTCTGCAGTAGCAACATTTTTGGACATTGAAAACATGTTTGGGAATAGGAAACAACTGACGTAGAGGTCTGAATTTATGTGTGCATGTAGTCCGGGGTCATAAGTTAATACACAAAAATTTAGAGACCTGTAGCTGCTACGAGAGTCACTACGAAAGTTTTGAGATACGCATTGTTGTGGCATAGTATTTGAATTCCAACAATTGCGTTCGGTAGTGGTATCCAGAGCAAAGAAGCGAAGCAAGTTTCAACTCGCCTCACTTATCGGCGTGGCCGTATCGCATTCACTTGTTTGTTGATGTGAGCAGTATTCGGCTGTCTAGAATGGAGATCGAAAGGGAACATTTTCGGGCAATGATCCTTTATGATATCAAAAGTGGTTTGAGGGAGGCGCGGTGGCTCAGTGCTAGAGCGTTCACCTGCGGTGCTTGGGGTCCCTGGTTCGATCCCAGCTCGCACCGTGTGGACTTTGTGGTGGACAAACACCGTGCTCATGGGTTTTCTCGGGGTTCTTCCGTTTCTCCCCACTTTCTTCATTCCACCATTTCACTCATCTCTCATCATCACCGTCTCCTTTACCCTAAGCGGCATAACCGTGGAACGTAAAACTAAAGATTTCATTTCACTTTTTCAAAAATGATTTGAACAAGACACAAAGCCTTGACCGTTTGCAGGGGCCATTTGGAGACCTTGCTCCTTCCCGTGCTACAATTTTTCGGTGGTTTGGTGAATTCAGAAGAGGCCGGACATCGCTTAAAGATGAAGAGAGAGCTGGACGTCCGGCAATAGCTGTGTCAGATGAAAATATTGCCGCTGTGGAACAAATGATTCGAGAAAATCCTCGAACAACTTTCAAGGACATTGAATCTACAGTGAACATTGGATCGCCAGCAGTAACAAAAATTCTTCATAATCATCTTCGGCTCAGGAAGGTTTCATCTCGTTGGGTGCCTCACACTTTGACTGAACAGCAGAAGCGCATGCGTGTGGATGGTATGAAGAAATGCTTGCAAGATTTGATGGATGCAATTCTCGACGCGCCTCTGACAGTTACTGGTGATGAGACTTGGATCTATCAATTTGACCCTGAAAATAAACGCCAGTCTACAGTTTGGATCTTTCCAGACAAGAATCCACCCACGAAAGTGAAGCGACCCCGAAGTGTGGGGAAGAAGATGGTCGCAACTTTCTTCTCCAAATCTGGCCATGTTGCAACTGTTCCACTTGAAGAACAAGGGACTATTATGTTCAGTGATACACCACTGTTTGCCTAACAAAAGTGTTCCAGAAGCTTTGGGAACGGCGTCCAAGATCTGGATTGCGTGGACAACGCGTCCGCACACACGGCCAACATCACAATTCAGTTTTTGGAATCCACGGAGGTCAAACTTATGACTCATCCACCATATAGCCCTGATCTGCCCCCGTGTGATTTTTTTTCTGTTCCCCAGGATCAAAGATCACATGCGTGGGAAGAGATTTTGCAGCCCCGAAGAAGCTGTAGTGGCCTTTCAACACTACAGCTGTAGTGGTAAAATGACCTATCAACACTTGAATAAAAAGACTGGCAACACTGCTTCCAAAAGTGGTTTTCGAGGATGCAAAAGTGTGTACAGTGTAATGGTGAATACTTTGAGAAAATGTGTTACATTGATTTTAAGTATGTAAGTTATTTCACATCTCAAAACTTTCGTAGTGACCCTGGTACTAAAGGCCTGAAAAAAAGTAAAGTAGCATTTTTTACTGTCCAATATCTCAAATGAGCCTGGATAAAAAAAATCTGAAATTTTGGGAATAGTTAGTCCTTTAGTATACCATAACACACAACAAAGCACGATTTGTGTTTTTGAGCAGAAGGGGGTCAAAGTATTAAGTAATGACGTCATACTCTAGGAGGTATTTTGTTCATAAAATCTTTTCTGGAAATTGAAAACATGTTTCGGAAGAGGAAACAACTGACGTAGAGGTCTGAATTTGTGTGCATGTACTCCGAGGTCATAAGTTAATACACAAAAATTTACAGACCTGTAGCTGCTCCCAAAGGCCTGAAAAAAATCGTAAAATTGGGGAATTAAGCCAATTTAGCATATTTCACTGTCTGATATCTCCTCTGGGCCTGGCTAAAAAAATCTGAAATTTTGGGAATAGTTAGTCCTTTAGTATACCATAACACACAACAAATCGCGTTTCATGTTTTTGAGCAGAAGGGGGCCAAAGTATTAAGTAATGACGTTTACATTCCGCAATGTGTTTACAGCGAGTAAGTATTCACTGACTTGAGAATGTAGATCAAACGAAAGAACAACAGTCTCCTGCATGAGTTAACAGTTAAAACAAGAATAACATGTGGGGGAGAGGGTGTTTATGGGCATGAACAACCATGAAAGGAGTACAGGCTACTGTAATGCAATGAAACGCGTAAGGATTTTATTTTATTTTAATTTACTTACTTATCTTTTACCACGTTCATCTAAATATTGTATTGAACAATCCTTTAACATTGAAATTTTGTTTTTCTATTGCGAATGTGTTTAGCGATGTTGGCCAAAGGAAGAGAGAAAAATCCAACGGGTGCCGAACACCCATTAAAAGTTTTCAGTGTGCTTGAGCCCCGGAGAACCCATATAATCAGCGCGTTTGACAAGGGATAGTTTACTTCTAACTTTTTTTTCTTTCTTCAAAAAACGATTACAACTTTGTCCATATTTCATAAATACATGTTCCACTAACAAATGTACAGTATGGTATAAATCATTATTCATTTAAAATTTCACAAAGGAAAATTTCCCCTGGAGGTGGTTTTTCTTGGACGATTTTTTCATAAACAGCCTTAACGATTTTGTTAATATTTCTTTCAAAATATGTCATTAGTGACATGTCAACATAGAATAACTTCTTTGTCCACAAAAGGTGCACAAGAGGTAGTTTACTCTTGCAGAGAGTTTGCTTTGACAATTTTCTTGGAAACGACTCAGGCAATTTTGTTTAGGTTTCATACGTAAGTATTTCGTTAATAATATAATGTTAGAGCAATTACTTCGCAGGAAAATATCCACAAGGAATAGTTTACTTTTACGGGTGAGTTTTCTTTGGACGACTTTCTCGAACATGCTTTATGATTTTGTTAGTACTTTACAAATCAATATTTCATTAATTTATAATACCATAACGTGTTTTGGGTTATGAAATTGCACCGAAAAAGTCTAGTGCGGTAGGCTATACCTTGTTTCTTTTAGTTTGTTGACGAAGCAATACGTGATGCATTAAATCGCCGTAATATATTACTTTACTCATACCTTATCTTTTATTTTTTTTTCGCTATATCTAGTAAAGTGGGAAAACAGTTAACACACTTGAATTACGCAACTAAGTGATGTGTGGTCAGTACAAATGGTTATGAATTTAAATTATTTGAACATAATACATATAAGACATACATCAGTCCTGTAATTGTTTGCCTTTGTGGGTACGATTGCCTCATTTCTGCTATTCCAAATCATTACCCTTTGTTAGATATTACTTTCCTCATTCAAACAATAGTAACTGCTTAGATAGTACAAGAGCCATTTTTATTCAATTTGCTGGATGTATACAATCTCACCAGTGATAAAGGTAACTAGTAAGAGATGAAAGACAAAGCATTGTACTGGTAGCTTTCGTAAGTCTAAGGAAAGCAGTTGAAGCAGTTGTAAATTTGGCGAAACCGTCTTGGTGCTCCTGTTTCGGAATTTCCTCCAAAATCGGGCTCAACGCCTTTTGGATGTCTGAAGTGGTTTTGAAACATCTTCCTCTTAACAATAATTTCAGTTTCGGAAATAGCCAAAACTCATATGGACCAAACTCTGAAGAATATGGAGTGTCACTGAGCTCCTAGATCCCTCTTCTGACAACAAGCTGCCCTATGATTATGCTCTTGTGCACGGGTGTATTGTTGTACAACAAAGATCATGAGCCTTGTTGTCGATATTAAGGTCGAACTCGAGGAATCTTGGCCAACAGACGTTGCTAAACACCCCACGTAATTACCACGTACGTAATACCTCTGGAGTGTATTTCTTGTAGATGATAGCTCTGGAATCGAAAAAAAATCAGTAAGCCGAGTTTTGATTCTGCTCTCCTGTATGCACACTTCCTTCGCGTTGATGTTACCATTTCGAGCTCTGACGGTTTGTCTATAGTTTGTACTGAGATAATCTATTTCATTACTTGTTACAATGCTTGACATGAATCCTGGATTCCATTTATTTCATGTCTCTGCAGTGTTCTACTCTGCAATGTTTTTCGTCACTGAGTGTGTGTGTGTGTGTGCCACAAACCGTGCACAAATCTTTCGTTTGTCCAAATTTTCAGTTAGAATGAAAGCGAGAGTGGATTCGGTGTTCCACTGAAATCCTTAATGAGTCATGGAGATGTATAACGATTCTTGGGAACGATTTTCGCCACTGAATATTTTCGTCAGTTCACAGTCACTGCTGGGCCTGGTCGTGGATCATCTTCAATGCTCTTTAGGTAATTACGAAATTTTGCATACCATTATACATATTCTTAAGGATCAATGCCTAACTATAAAATTTAGGTTGAATCTTTTGAAACGTCTTTTGTTGTGTTTTCACCCAATCAGAAGCGAATTTTTAGGGTGGACAATGCAGCAATCGCCCCAGGACCCCGCGCTCTGAGCATTTTCGTCCAAGAAGTAAATACAAAAGCACAACACACACACACACACACACACACACACACACACACACACACACACACACACCCACACACACACACACACACACACACACACATCAGATAAATTAGATAAAATTTACATCAGATACATTTTGAAATCGCACGCTCATCAATTTCTTACCAGTACTATGGCGCCGCAGGGTCATTATTGGCACTAGGCTCCCGCGCGCTCCTAATGCCGCCTCTGTACCAAATTTAAAACAGAATTTATTGTTGACACGCTGCCCAATTGCTCCCTTACTTGCAGCTACAAAATCCGTACGCATGGACCGTCGCTGCTAGCGTTTTGTAGCTTTGATCGGATAGTCGAAATGCATTACTAACTAGTAAGTAGTACATATAATTTTCCATAGATGACGCTAAAAATAATTAGTTACTTTTTCCACTGGACAGATTGTGTATCAATAACGATTATTAGGAACGTAACACACATCTGAAATTTAATAAAAATATATATTCACATATAAAGTATATAATGCAACATGGCTCACTCCATTAACATTCGAACATACTATAAATTAAGATAACGTATGTAGTTATTAAATCAAAGGTGTACAACAGTAAAAATACATAGAACTATACAACTATTTGACTACTGCACAAGTATAAGTGTAAGCAAGCATAAACCGATAGGATAAGTGCAAGTTACGGTAAACCGAAACTGACCCTTTCAAAACGGGGTGTACGGTAATGCTAGTTATGTGGCGGAAGAAAGTTTTAGGCACTGAACGGTTACTTAAAATTACTTTCAGAAGGGCTGCTTAATGGGTTAGATTAAGCCCATCTTGGAAGGTGTTGGAAGACAAATAGCTAATTTAGGGTGGATGCTGTTACACTGCGCTATCTCTCGATAAAAGAAAAGTTTAGGTAATATATATTTGGATAGACTGTAATAAAAATAAACTATAAATTTCGCTTGACATTTAGTCTTTGGAATAACCAATAGATGTGTTTCAAAATTTGCATTATAACAAAAACACCGGAAATTTATTTGGTTTCTCGAGGTCTGCCAATCGTTGTAATAATTTCTAAGAAACATAGGCGACAGTGACTATATTCCTGAGATTTCGAGTTGATGAGAAGGCGGAGCAATGGATAGATTTTGTGAATCACATAAGGTATCCGGTAGTAGCTCAAAATCGCAATTTTTTAGATACGTCCATTGGTTATTCCAACAAAGATTTGTGGAACTATGGAAAACTTGCAAGACTATGAAAATTCAACATGGAAATTATAGATTCTCTATTTCCGGTTTCAAAGAGCAATAGAGAGAGAGAGAAATGTAACCTGTTTATCCGACGCTGAATCCATACTACGGTTGGCAAGCGTCCGGTATTTTACCGAACAGTTCGGCTTTGACGTTGTCCGGTGTCCGATACGATGTCAAAACCAGATGCGTGTTCAGTGTTATCAAAAATCTTTGGAGTGACGAAAGGAATCCTTTGCCGATGAACACTGTTAACACTTAAACCGTATGCCTTGTTCTCCAACTCCTAACCGTATGCCCCGTCTCTCAGAGGGCCATTGATATATATAGTTTAAGAATATCTTTGGAATGGTTTATAAATACTTTTCTTAAACACCCTAAAAAGCAACAAGATACTTTACACTTGCACAGATACACACACACACACACACACACATATATATATATATATATATATATATATATATATATATATATAGGGTGTCTCAAAAGTTCCCTGATAAGGGTAATTCTGTTGTTATCAGAGTTACAGCAAAATGTAAGAGGGGAAACTTTCTCCAAATATGATATTTTCAATCTAAAGTGAAGGAGTTTTTCTTAAATCTGATAAGCCGTTTGGGCTGTACACTATTTATACGCCCAATGTCAAATGAGAATGCAACGTTGCCATTTACCTGGACCCACAACATAAGGGAATAAAGTTACTGTCTTTTACGTTAACATGTCGATGGCCAGCTCGCATTTCAAGCTGTAACTTCATTCACTTATGAAATAAGTGAAGAATCAAGTAACAGATCAAATAGAAGCTCTTTCTACTAGATCAGACTCTCTATAAGTATGTTTGACAGTGGAATTAGAATGTTTCTATCTAGCTATAGCATTTCTTTTGTCTCCAAAACAATAACATTTATCATTGCATCTGTGGAAAGTAAGGACCACACCTCATGTTTGTAAGGATTTTGTCCGAGCACTCGAGCCTGAATAGTCAAACCAGGGATCCCATCTCTAATGATGTTATGCTGCAAAGTCTACGGTTCCTAGGAGGCTCTTGAGAAGACCATGTGTTGCCATCCTTAACTACATAATTTGGCGGAGAAACATCAAATTGTACTGGGTCAGGCGCTGGCAATCCTGTCAGGTCTTCAACATCTTTTCTTTCTGAATTATCTTCCTCCTTATCATCTGACTCTTGCTTCTGCATCTGCTTCTGCACCACTCGTATCGTTAGGATCGTAATCCCAGACTGAGTCCGTATCGTCAAACTCGTTAAAACTTTCATTTTCTTCTGTCAGTAAACGACTAATACGTGCATCAAATTCGCTATCGATTGCACGAGCAATATCTCCACGACTAGCACAATGCCTCTCCATTGCAAAAAGATTCATACAAGCATATTTCATAAAAACGAAACACCAGACTTAAAACTTTTATACGCTTAACCTATGCCTGGTCACACAGACTGGGGAAAAGTAACAATTCCCGTATGCCCCATCCATCAGACGGACTAACTCTCAAAAATTAATCTACTTCACAAAGACGCCAAGCTCGTACTGAGTCGTAGAAATTCCCAGAGATGCAGGATGAAAGGGAGGAAAGGTACTGTGAAGGGGAGGTTTCTAGCGCCTTCATTGTTGCCACACCATAGAAACAAAAGTACCTCTCCGTCTCACAGACTGGGCATACGGTTTAAATGTTAAAGCAGAGCATATAATTTGTTTTGAAATATACCTGTCGTGCACGCAATTTGCTGACGAGTTGAAGGCAGGAAGAGTTACTGAACTTATTAAAACTGCTAAAGGTCAACAAAAGTACATTTTCAAGAGCGCAGCTAACACTGCTTCATTCTCACAAGGGAACAACTTATATTGATAGTAGCATTGCCCAATCAAACAATGCGCAATCGATAGAGGAGTGAAGAAAAGTGGGAAATCCAAAGTTTTACGGGCCGATACCCAGAAACACAGGAGATACAGAGGAAAGATGGATTTAGAATCATGTGAAGATAGAAATGTAAAATATACACTGACACAGGGAGAACTTTAAAACGATTAAAGTAATCAAAATGGCATTTACAGGGAGTTCATAAAGTCATGCAGAAAGTAAAGCTCTATAACTTGGAAACTACGTAATGTATTAAATACTTTTTGATGTATTTACAGAAAGGTTCAAAGTTTTGTTTCAGCTAGTTAAGGTTCATCGCTAAACCTCCAATTGTGCACCATTCACGACCAAACACTCTTGCAGTCTTTTTGGGAAACCAAGAATTGCGTGTTGGCGGTGCTCGTCTGGAATCTTCAAAATCACATCAGTTATTTTGTTCTTGAGATCGTGCAGATTATCTGGCTTCTGCGAATACACCTTGGTCTTCACGTGTCCCCACAGCCAGTAATCACAAGGCGACAAATCTAGTGATCTTGCAGTCCAAGGTGTGGGTCCTCTTCGGCCAATCCATCTCTCCTTAAATTCTTCGTTAAGAACATGTCGAACTTGAAAGGCATATTGTGGCGGTGCCCCATCCTGTTGCATGTGGACCTCATTAAGGATGCCTAACCTACTAAGTTCTGGCAAAAGGAATGTCTGTAACATGTTCAGATAATTGTTATCATTTACCGTCCCTTTTTCGAAGAAAAAAGGGCCGATAATGTGGTCCATTGAAACAGCACACCGCACATTGACTTTGAGGCTACCCTGCTTGTGCTCCTAGAATTCACGTGGATTTTCCACCTCCCAAATTCGGCAGTTGTGCCTGTTCACTTTTCCCGACACATGGAATTTGGCTTCATCTGAAAATAGAAATCGAGACAGAAGGTCATCATCTTCTTGTAAGCTGATAAGCATTGACTCACAGAATTCCATTCTCATGTCACAGCCTTCCTCTATCAGCTCGTGCACAAATTTTAACTTATAGGGCCGGATCTTCAAATTCATGCGTACGATCTCGTGTAACGTTGACTTCGGTATTCCCAGTACCAATGACCTACGTTTAAGCGAATTCATTGGACTCCTGGCTGCGCTGTCCTGCAACGTGTGAATAACATCATCACTCGTTCCTGGCCTTCCACTGTGTGGTAAATCTGACACACTTCCCGTTTCTTTGAACTTCTCGTACCACCTCTTGATACTTGTTTCTGCTTGGGGTGTTTTCGCATACGTTGTTTGGATCTTTCTCCGCACTGAAACGCAAGATTTTAATTCCACAAACTACATTGTGCCTTTTCTTTAATAGACGCCATCTTAAGTCACGTGATTATCATCGCAAAAGTCATCAAGCATTGTGGCCAGCATTGAGCATTGTCGCCAGAACAAAACTTTAAACTTCCCTTCTTCCAACCCCCAAACTTTATACACTTAAACTTAACGGTTTCCAAGCTATAGCGTTTTAGTTTCCTGTTGGACTTTATGAACTCCCTGTATACAACGATATAGTAAGCAAACATTGTATCCCCAGACATGCTCAATAACATTATATGTAATGCAGTGTTGCCAACTGAGCACAAAATGAAGTTTTATTAATGGCACGGAAAACAAACTATAACATCTAGAAAATCTATTTATGAATAGAACCACACCTGTGACGTCTTGATGCACAGTGCTGTCAACGTTTCAGGATAGGTCTACATGAATCTTGGATGTAGAAGAGTACATACTGTACACGATTCGAACTAGTTAAAACCAAAATATGAGACCCCAAACAAGAATATAATCACTGAAGTACGAATATAAGGGACAAAGCACAGTGTCGAAGCAGTTTTTCTCAAGTGGAAAATCAGAATAGTATCAAACACAACACACAAAACTTCATACAGAAAGTCATATAAAACTATCTTCAAACGTTGGCAGCACTGTACATCACGACTTCACAGGTATGGTTCTACTCACAATAATTTGTGTTCCGTGCCATTTAACAAAATTTCATTTTGTGCTCAGTTGGCAACACTGCATCTCTGTCTGTGGGTACATTGCTTACTATACTGTTGTGTAAATGTCATTTTGATTACTTTAATCACTTCGAAGTTATTTCTGTGTGAGTGTATCTTTTGCATTACTATCTTCACATGATTCTAGATCCTTCTTTCCTCTGTATCTCCTCTGTATCTTTGGATTTCTCATTTTTCTTCACTCCTCTATCGATTGCGTATTGTTTGATTGGGTAATGCTACTATCAATATAAGATGTTCTCTTGTCAGTGCTTCCGCCCTTTCTTATCAATTATGATTTTGACTATCGTGATCAAGTTTGTCGGAAATCGTAAATTTCCTCCACTTTCGGTTGACGAATTTTCTTGGGAAGCTGAACTGATTCCGAAATGCCACTTCTCCACATTTCATCGTTTTCCCCTCTGTGGAGATCAATATGCAAACTATAAATAGTAGTAAAGTTCGATTACTTCTGATCTTAGTAGAGAGATACAGGAAAATATCGAACCTTTTCTTAAGACACTAAATCAATTAAAAAAAAACATTTGTCTTTATCTATTACCATTTTCTGTTTTATGATAACGCTGAAATGAGAAATAATTTATTTCTGTCACTTTCATGTGGAGCAAAGGGTTAACGGAGGATACGGAATGGCGAATCTATTTCGTAAGACTACTTCTCGATATCTCTTACCGTTTTCCTCTACAAATATTAATATTAGAACCGGAAACACTATTAGATTTTTTTACAACTTCCAGTTTTAGTTAAGTGATAGAATGAAAACGAATCTATTCTTTAGATAGTAAGAGATTAAAAATAAAGATGTTTCTCTCTATTACGATCTTTGTTCAATAGCGATTAATGCTAAAACCAGAAATGAATCATTTGTACAATTTCCATCTTCAATAGAGGGTTAACGTACGATATGAAGTATATTTTTGGGAAGTTGAATCGACTCCCAAAAGCCGCTTCTCGATGTATCTTATTATTTTAGTTCTATAAAGTCAAATTGAAACCGAAAGTACTATTAAATGTCTAGCATTCCCGGTTTTAGTTGATTGATGTGTGTAGCAGAGATGGTAGGTTTTCGTGAGACGCTGAATCAACTCCGAGAAATAGTTTGTCGCTATGATACTATTTTTGTTTTATAGCGATCAACTCTGAGAGCGGAAAGTATTGATGTCTACCAGCTCCGATTTTGAGTTCTGCCACTTGAGAGAATTAACAGAGGAAATAGAACTTATTGGGTCGCAGAATCGATTTCAGAAAACCACTTCTCGATATTACTTAACGTTTGTACTGTGATACCCATCGATAGACAGACAGACAGATAATCGCTCTATAGAGGCTCCCGATATTCATTTGAGCATAGTTTCGAAGTTTGAAACACTCACATGAAACTTATAGTTTAATGTTCTACTCTTAGGTCCTTCAGGACTAATTGAAGCGAATCATTGTCTAAGAAGTGATGGAATAAAAAGGTTGGAGGAAATAGAAAAACCTCCAGAAAACCCACGGACACGATGCACCAGCATTGTTTCGGACTTTTTAGAGGAACAAGACTATGCCGACACAAAGACTTTCATATTTTATTAGCATAGAAGTACAGAGTTGATTAAATAAATATGTGTTTCTGAAACTCAGGTGGGGCAATTGCCCCTTCTCCTCCCTAAATGACGCCACTGACACTGTGTTGTCACCGTAAACTCACTTGGCCTGGAATTAAGATATGAGGAGCCCCTCACACCAGATGTAAGGCTCTGCAACGAATCCACAATGCCCCTCTCCCTAAATGAAAGAAAGGATAGCTGTTAATAGTCATTGTCTTCAGGGGGAAAAATGGGCTATTTATTTTTGAATCCAGTTCTTACTAATCGGGTTCTAATCAAGTATATGTAGATATTAGAACTTGACATATCTGTAGAAGAAACAACTACGCTTTCTAGTGATGTAAACACGAAAATAAATAACCAAAGAGTACCGTTGGATCTTCCTACAGAAAACTAAACCTAGGCTCTCTCAATCTTCCTTTGAACTGTTTTGCTACTTAAACCTCCTTCCCTTGCCTAACCATTATAATTAGAACATTAACATTTGCTTTCTCCTCTTCCGTTGTATAACCGCATAATCCTTTCATATTCTCTAGACTCCTAATTTCACCGCAAGAGAGCATCACTACCAAAACATGTATCCTGTGGATTTCCAATTTTTCCCTCCTAACTTTTTCTTGCTTGCATAAACTTCTAATTGCTTTTGGTAAATAAGCATGTAGAAAAACAAGCTTTATAAAACTTACACGAAGGAAGATTTGAGCTTGGTAATAACAAAATTACATGTAAACAATTTCTTTTATGAGTCATCTGAAGACGAATTCTACTTCATTTGTAATTTATGTGGTATCATATAATATTTGATTTATTTCATTAAGCTCTGATTTTCCCCTTCAAACATTATAGTATAAATTGAATACCAGCATGGGCGCCCGAAGGGTTGGGCAAGGTGAGGCCAGCCCCCCCTGACTCACGAAATATATACGTAATATAGCAAACCACGTGTATTAATTACAAGAAATACCAGACGTAATATAACAACCATGGAGATGCACCCCCCTCTAGAAAATTTCTTCGGGCGCCCCTGAATATCAGTAATTATACGTTTCCAAACTTTATTTTTCAAAGAGCAAGAAATATCAGGATATTGTTTGTAACCTCATTATTATCGTTCATTTCAATTCTCCAATTTCTGTTATATGAAAGGACATGAAAATAACTAGCAGTATTTAATGATACTTTTAGATGTAAATGGCATATGCAGATCCATTTCCCTCTTTTTTTAATTGGTCTTTCTAAATTAAACACACTTTCCTTTCGCTATTTAATCCAAAAACATTAGAACCTACGTGGTAAAAAGAATATTTACTACTCAATGATTTGAAGCAATCAAATGTCATTCATGAAAGCATCATTAGAGCTTGAGAGAAGTGGTACAAGATAAAAGGGTAAAAAATGGTATTTTCCTTATGATCTACTTTTTGAAATAAAGCTGAATTCTTCTATCTCCAAATGCGGGGTAATTGAAATTCATTGAGGCACTTTCCTTCCAGATGCAGTTGATGCAGAGGTATCAACTGTGTGTGATATCTCTACGGCCAGTCTCCAGTAATATGCTATATACTGGATTAGTTTGTTTAATTGAGAACCCAGACACCTAGAAGTATAACGTAGGGATTTCGATCAGACAATCTATACAGTACTTGAACTAAATACGAGACCAAAACAGAACTATTCTCTCCTGGAAGAATGACAATGTTATACTGGTTTCTGTTGCAGAAGCAATTTACGTTGGTGTAAATCATAATCACAGGTGTATCGCATTTGATATTTGTGTAGTAAACTACGTTGTGATACCGGTTTAAAAAAAATATATAATAATATACGTGAGAGATAGAGAGAAAGCTGTTCCATATTCAATTCATATAGGAGAAACCGCGGTATTCACAAACAATTAAGCTTGCAATACAAATAATAATTCGTACTGTATTTGTGCAGAGATAAGATTGAGATATTTTATCTAGAGAAAGTTTGGAATATGTTCAGTTACTAAAGTGCAAAAGAAAATCAAATGAAGATATTTTAAACCAGAACTGTTAGTTAAAAAAAATCTTCGAAATCACCCTGGTGGTCAGAGTAATTCCAATTACACTGTATATACATAAAAAATATACTGTAACTTTACTATTTATATCTTTAATAATATTTGTATTTCATAAAGAGCTTATCATAATGAGGAATTTAAAGAAATTCATCTAATCGTTTGATTTATTTCAAAGAATTTATTCATAGGCTAACGTAAGCTAAGCCACTTGTTGAAGCGAATAAAGAAATATTAGTTTTAAAAAAAATATAAAAATAAAAACATAGCATTAGGTGTAATTGCAGAAATTAAAGTATATGCGTTAGCCTTTCGCTTTCAAGTACCTGAATCTTTGTTAACCCAGTGTTTACAGACGCCATTCGGCTCCGGGGTAATAAAGAACTTTCTGTGACTCATTGCCTCGTGAGACGTCACTTTGTTCCAAAGATTAGAATTATTTGTTGAATGCATTACAGCTGGTGGTATTACACAGAATTAATGCTGAAATAGAGCAGGAATAATACAGCTCTGCAATAACAGAAATAAACTTACCTTTCCGAGAATATAGACCCAAAGTTATAAGGTAGATATGGGAAAACTAGCATGATTGCCACCATTCCGCCCAACGATTGTCATCAAGCTGTGAGTTAAAGGTTACTACGTCTCTCCAATAGAATGCGGCTCTATCGACTAATATTTAATGAGCAACCTTCAGTCAAGACAGGGATTTTCGGTACTACCCCGATGTTCTAGAATACCCTGGTCTCCCATATATTATCTTGTAACATAATTTCCTCCGGATTCCCGAGTAGAATATTGCTAATGTTGGATACACAATTGTAGCAAGCATTCTCGGACATATTTTCAACATCTGTTTGTCATATGGCAGAAGGATGCGCTGCGGTCATGATCTTCGTTACTTGGGGTGTCACGTGGCATAGGAGTACACACCAAATCTTTGATATAACCTTAGAGGAAAAATAGCAGGTCATTCGATCTTGTTTAGAATAGAAGAATATGATCTTTTTCACAAGAGCGTAGGTAGATACGCACATCGCCTTAAAAATAACAGTCTCACGACGTGTTGTTGAAATTTTAACTATCATTTTGTAATTGTTGTATATATGAGCTATTGTTCAAATAGTATGCTCCAATAACTGTGGAGCACAACTTACAGTACGTTCACATTTGGACAATCAAAAAATTGTTTAATCTACTGGCGTACACAGATTTTCATCAAGGGGTGAGCTCAGGCACGAAATTTCATATCGCTTCAGCACACGTGTCATTTTTATTCATATTTTAGCATAGTAAATTTTATTACTCGATAATATCTTGCTCAAGATAGTGCAACCCTACATACGTACATCAGAGGCTTATCGCTCAGTTAGCAAAATCTGAAGTGACGCTACTATGCTCTGTACTGGGTCTTTCTAGTTACTGCACTGAAAGTTCTTTCTCTGTCTCTATGGATTAATCTTTTGTAAATTCAACTTTCCTGTATAGGCTGTAACTTCGGCACTGCTTAGTAGAGTGATGCCAGTGCAGAAAATGTAGTTACAGCTGCGTCGTACTGTGCTAGGTTCTTATTCAACAAATCAATTTTTGCATCTATTTGATATTTTTACATGTAATTTATTATTGCTTATTATTTTTCCTTGTGTACAGCTATAGATTCTGCAGAGGCAATCAGGACACATACATACATATACATACATATATACATACATACATTACATACATACATACATACATACAGGTACTGACCACTGTATTAAATTTTCTCTCTCTTTGATTGCTTAAATTAAATCATATAATGGCGCAGTTACTATTAATATGTACACTTATGAAATAAGAACAAAATTATAACAGATATTCCTGAAAAACAGTTCGAACAAAACTCATCCGATATATAGTGCAGCTTTTCTAAGTGCCTCATAAAGAAATTAACTATGTCATAGTCTAAATTTGTAATGTTCATTAGCAACGATGTCAAGAAAATCGTTGGAGTAATATTCAAGAAAACTATTGTTGGAACAAGATATACCCAGACCAGTAAATACCCTCTCAGAAATTTTGCGAGAAATGAATTCTGCATTATTTTAAGGTCGTTAGAGATTTTTTTTTTTTAAAATATATAAAGGTAATTGACCGATCTTTTGTGGAAGTCGCTATTTTTGATATCTATTCTCCAGTTAACTAACCTATATTTAGAAAAAAATTAGAAACCCATCTGGTGCATAATCATATTAAAACAGTTGTAAATGATAGTATCAATACAGTGAACAACGTGTCTTCGTGACCTCTGACTATAATAACGACAAGACAATTAGAATCCAAAAGCCACTTTTTTGGGCATATACTAGTACAAGTCATGAAACGTGTAAATCGTTCGTCATGTTTTTCTCATGGTCAAGAGACCACTATTATCGTCGTTCGAAAGCTTTTTTTTTTTTTTTTTTTTTTTTAAAAAAAAAGAGTAATTTACCCATAATTTGTTCTTCTGACTTTTCCTTGGATAAAGCTATATTATATTGTTGGGGTTGTTAATAAAATATGTATTTATGAAATATGAACAATATCACCTGAGCTGTTTTAGGGAAACCCAAGAGTAAAAGTTAGGGGTAACGCAGAGGACGATGTTCTCCCACTTATGGCGTCCCTCCACTTCCTAAGGCACGGTGGACGTCGTGACGTCATGCATCGCCCTACCTTTTCAGATCAACTTTTACCCCTGGAGAAAGATTTTAAAAAAACTCATTCCCTGTAGATTTTTAAAAGGTAAATTACTTATTCCAGATTGTAAGGATGGAGACGAATTATTTATTGATGAAAAAATAATACAAATCGCCTGCAATAACAAAAGTGTTCGCAAAATCTCAACCAAATTAGTGAACTACAGTTGTGGATTTTTACTACATAGATAATGATTTATAACCATAGTATTATAGAGTTGGTAACAACATATTGTTTTACAGAGTCTTCCAAAAGTCCTGCAAAAAAAAAAAAAAGAAAGAAAAAAAAAGCTGTAACTGAAAGTATTACTTACGATTTTGTATTTTGTTTGTAATGTTTAGTGGAAATGTTAAAATTTTTGTTGGCAACAATGGGCGGATGTAAACGTTGACGTCATAACCGCAAATCACGTGACAAAGATTGCGTCTACTCAAGAGAAAGCGCAGTGTGTGGCCTGGTTTTGTGAGTTAAAATCTAGTGTTTTGGTGATCTCACGCCTTGTGACTACTGTCTTTGGGGACATGTAAAGACAGAAGTTTACAAGCAAAAACTGAAAGATGTTCAGGACCTCCGGAAGAAGATACGTGATGTGATTGGGAGTATTACGGATGAAGCACGTCGAAATGCCATTCTTGGATTCCCGAAAAGACTTCAGCAATGTTTGGACGTAAATGGTGCTCAGCTGGAGGTTTGGCGTTGAAAAAATGCTTGGAAACACAATTTCAGACTTTCTTATAAGTCCACTAAAAGTTCTGTACAAATACAATAAATGGTTACAAAGTTACAGCTTTTTATTTTTTTGCAGGACTTTTGGAAGACCCTGTATTATAACAAACAAAATAATTACACCCTTTTCGATAAAGTCACATTTTAAAATCTTCATTTTTGAGTAACCTAACCTTACGATTGATGGTAAGAACAAAATTTTAAAATCTCGGTGGAAAACTATACAAAAAAAAAAAGTTTAAAAATTATTCTGAATACGTTGGCATGACATGCTCTTTACGTTAGTACATACTTTAGTATAAACATGACTGCACGAAGACCCAATAATAACTTGTCCAACATGTAGTGATCACAAAACGTAAATATTCATAAAAAAATAATACGATCACAAAACTTTCACCCTTCTTACTGTCGATCAAAACGAACATCATAATACCAGAACTTTTATTGTGTAAATTATACTCTTATTACGTGTCTATGCCACAATGAAAATAAATTTGTTGTAAAATATTCGATAGTGCATAGTTGAAAATACTCTCAATCCCGTTCAAGAATCAAAGAAAATATTTTGGTGTATCATTCATAATAATGATTACTGACTTAATTTTGTGCCATGATAAAAATATTAGCCGAAAATACACCCCATCTACCTTTCTATGAAGTTTCTTACAGTAGTGCTTTACGGAAACTGATGACCTTGGTTGCCAAATTATGGAAGTTTAGACAGTAAATTTGAACTCAAGATTTTCTCTTCTGTTTCACAATGTACTACAGGAGTATGAACAACTTTCTTATGAAGCAACAAGTGTGGTAATTAGGATAAACTTTGAACATGATTATCTCTGACAACTTTCACTGCTTGTACTTACTAGAGCTTTCTAAATCGATTACATCTAGAAGTGTACAAACTTCATAGAAGATTACTTAGTGAACGAAGAGATCAGATGCATTGAAGTTTTCAGATAAAAACCTTGAGATGAGGCCCCATAGTGATTTCCTTGCTCTTATGTACTTTTAAAAGTATCAATCAAAACATGTATCTTGGCAATATATAGAGTTGTTAATGAACTAGTTCTAAATTATGAAGTACAAATTCATTAGAGTAATTTTAGAAAGTCCGTTCTGTCGAGTAAACACGGAACGGCGCTAGAGGAGTATTAACTTTAAAAAGGTCACTGCTTCTTGTACCTTTTACTCCAAATTTTCAAGCACATATTAGTAAAGATATTTTTAACGAATTTAAAGAATTAATATGCTCTTTCATTTTAGACTTTAAAACTATGCTGTGGATGGATAAGTACTGGAAGTTTCATAGAACTGTTATATCCATCCGTCCGTCCTTCTGTCTGTTGACAGGTATGAGAGCAAAAAACGGTCCGTCACATAAAATGATACAAGAAATGGTTTCTTGATATTGATTCAGTGAACCCGAAAATAGGTTTCATCTCCTCCCTTTTAACCATCTATTCAAACTGGAAGTTGCAGAAATTACCCTTTCTGGTTTGAGCATTGGTTGAAAATGGGCAAAAGTGGCAATGAAAAGCAAGAAGCTCTTTAAAAAAAAATAATTCATTTTCTAAGATTCAACCTAATTCAGTATCTCTACTAAAACCCGGAATACTAGAAATCTATTTCCCCTTCCAGTTTCAATATTGCATTTTCATACAGCAAAAATGCTAAGCGTTTTTTCTGGTATAAATTCGGAGTCCGAAGAATGTTCCATCTCAACCTTTATCCTTCTTTTGAAACCAGAAGTGGCAGAAATCGAGTTTCACTATTGGTCAAAATAGCAAAAAACAACAATAGATTGTGAGAAGCTATCTTTAGTATGTAGATTTTGCGTTCCAAGAAAGATTTCTGTCAACTCTTTTAGTTCAAGCTCTAGTAAAACAAGCAATGGTGCAAATCTACTACAAATCTTCAGTTTCCATAATGATTTTCACAGAGCTGAAAAAGTAAAACATAGTGGATAACGAGTAATGGTTTTCTGATATGAATTCATTTTTCCTAACACACGTTCCACCTCCTTTTATCCATCTATTGAAACCGAAAGTGCAGTGGGAGCACTCGGTCAAAAAAGTGTAAAATGCTTTTTCAGGCTAGCCATCCTGAATGAGGGTCTCCTCAGTTTTCCTCATTCACACAAGGCAAATGCCGGTTTGGTACCTAACTTATAGCTCCCACGTCGCTTCCTTCCTTCTCTTTCTTCGGATAGTGCAGTCGCCGAGGGACGTCATCCTTCTTACGTGACGGGCTAACATGGCCATAGATGTCGAAAGCCCAGAAATTTAAATCCTAAATCCTAGACCGAAAGCGATAGGTGTACTACCTCAAGTTTCAATACTGAATTTAACAGTTTGCAAGTCTATCGTAGATTCATAGTATGAAACGAAAGTCACATGCTTTTATTCAATCTACCATTGTTTAAACAAAAGGAATTTTAAAAATCCATCGTATGCCGATACTTTTTTTGAATAGCCATCTTGTCCTACTGACATTTTTTTAAAAAAAGTGTAACGAATACAAAACTAGAGTTATTAAAGATTACAATATTGTGTTTTCACCTTTTGGTGCTCTGAAAATAGTCATCAAAACAGTCCAGCAAGTTATATGCAATGTTCTTGATTTTAGATCTTTGTTTTGGACTATGCAGCTTCATAGTCATTATTTTGCCGAACCACTGACTGATTAAGTGACTAACTGCTGCATATTTTGAACCTATGCAACAACGGATACACAATTTGGCGAGTTCGTTATTCTTTATACCCAGGTATTTCCTAAGAAAGGGTTTTGAAGCAAATTTTAGGTGGTTTAAAAACAGGTTAAATTAAAAGAATACCACAATGCCTACTAGTCTCTATCAGTTTACATTATGCATAAAATGTACAGGATGAACACATTATTTCACTTTCGCACTAAAGACATCTTTCAAGTTTGAAATATGTGTAAATTTTACAGATTTGTCCTGAAACACTTATTTACCACAGAGATTTGAAACAAATAAGATGGATGGAAACAAATAGCAACTAAAAATATGTATTTCAAGTTCTCTTACAAATCGGCGACGGGGGGGAAGGTGACTTCCACATTGCATTTTGGGACTCAGCAGTGTTTTCAATTTACAAAATACACAAGTAAGAATGATAATACAGCGTTTCTAAGTTAAATACTACCCAACAATACTTTTAACTACTTCAACACTAAGAATTCCCACTCAATTCCCACTTGAACCACAGAACACTCAATTCTCATTGGAATATTCAGAAGTTCTAGGCACGGTTGAACCATCCCAATGAGTGTTGGTACGGAAAAGTGTAGAACTAGCATTGACCATTTATATTTTGAATAATAATTACGGGACACCTGCGTCATGTTTGTTTAGAAACGGGACATTTAGGTGCCCCGTTTGAGAAACAGAAAAAACAAACAAACGGGACAACGGTTGAAAATAAGGGACACTCCCAGCTAAAACGGGACGTCTGGTCACCTTGCCCTGGAGCCTCGGAATTCTCATCAATTTATCATATCGTACTCAATGTGGATTTCCAGTATTTCCTTTTAAAATCGCGTATTGGAACTCCCATCCGGATAAAATCTGAAAATCATCACTGTTCATATGGTTCGGTGTTTGAGGTATAAGACTGTGCCAAAATAAACTGTGGAGATTCGATGGTAGATACTCAATTATTCATTTTAGAGTTCCAGCCTATCGTTTTCCGATTATTATGTCTTCTGTTACTGACAAAAAATAAAGAAAGAAAGAAAAGGAAGAGAAAAGAAAACTATAAAAGTACAGCCAATTCATCAAGGATGCTGAGCCCTGTGATGCTGTTGACGACTGCTATCATAGCGAACCAAGAACGTTCTTTGATTATAGTATTTACTATCTAGTGACGCGTTGAGACGACACCTTGAGCCACCAAAGTCACTATTGTAGCTGTTCCCTTACTTTCTGTATGAATGTGATCCCTACTGTGTATATCGTGGACAACTGTACCATGTAAGAACCTGCCACTACAACGCTATGAGAATGGGTGGTCTTTATATAACGATACATCAGCATAATGTATAGTGGCGGGAAAGAGAGGGAGGGGGCGAAGGAGACTACAATTAATGGACGATATTAAAACAGAAAAATCATACGCGAAGACGAAAAGATTAGCGGGGGACCATGGAGCATGGAAGCTTCTCAGCTGCGGCAAGTGACCTATGATGATGATGATGACATCAGCATAAAATAAATTCTGTACTTTGGTTGATTCAAGGAAAATAGTCAATAATATTTACGACCAACAATTGTTACCTTATTATCAGCAGTGTTTCCAATGTTAACGTTTCTCTATAATTCAAGAAGGTTGTTGTGGTAACACATTTAATAGTGGTAGATTGTAATTGACTGGAAAAGCACAGCGCATAAACTGTAACCATAATTATTCGAAATTAGGACAGTCAGCTTCATAAAATTTCACCGCAATGGAAATAAAAAAAAAAATTAAAATAATTGAAACAACAGATGTAAATTGTAAGAATCCATTGGTAAATTTATGTACGTTACACACCACTAATGAGTTTTGTGGAAATACATCTAATAGCATTAATTAGCACTGCAAATAAATTGCTTTAATTAAATGGAATTATTTTTTCACGTTTTCATATCCAATTTGTATTATCAGAAGAGAATATCTAAAAAAAAAATCAATTCAACATAGTGATTAAATATAATTGGTATCAATATAATTGTCATGCAATAGAAATTAAAGTAGTTCAAATTACGTTCAAACTACGCATTTAACGAATACAAACTAGAAAAAAAGGAATTTAACGTAGATTATAAAAATATAATTAATACACTTCCATTTCTATCCCATCATGCATTCGAGTCATGCATAAACTTAATATAGATGTTTTACATAACAATATTTTTTTCTGATTAAATTAGTAATCAATATGAAAAAAATAAAACTCCATATGTCTGTACCTCCTTGTTTATTACTCACAAACACTGAAAAACTTTTAATGAACAAATGTTGAAAATATTTCCAGAAATACTACTACTAATATATATGTTAATGTGGATAAGTACACAACATATGATGTGGATAAGTACTTCTTAACTTACCAACGAAAAATGAAATTATTCAGTGGTTAAAACCAGTAGGCTAAAGAAGACGTATAATCAACGAAAATGAATGATTACACTGGTCAACAATTTTTTTTATCTCTTAAAACTGAAATAATGGATGATTCTTAGTTACTTCTTCGAACTGATTTAACATATTTTTACACATTTTCTCTATCACCCATGGATTTTAAATAATCGCATGAAAAGCAATTTTGCCAACTGGAACCACATTTGCTTCCACATACGTTGCTGTTTTTGGAAATTGAAATTCTCAGAAGATTGGCCCGAATGATACCAAACTCTGAGGATTAATAGGAAAAAGTGATTAAAGTTATGGAAAGATCCTGGGCGCGTAAGTCCATCGGTGCCCTCCCTTGTGTTAGCGTTACGATTCCTGCTTGTGGTATTGTTATACCTCGCTCAGTTAGTGAAGAGACCTTAATTGAAGTGGAAACATAAAAGCAAATGCCAGTAAGCCTCGTTGATGCCGAAGAGCGTAATATCAGCAAGTAAGTGCATTCGACAAGGAAGAAAGACCGGTTTCAGAGAAACGGGTATGTGATACTGTGACGTTTCAGCTCGTACAAGGAAACGAGCGTTGCTGTTACGACAGTGATACGTGTGAGGAAACAGTCGATAGAAGAGTGTTATACAAAGCGAAGTGCAGGTACTAGACCACGCAATGCGACCAAAGCACGTGATGACTGCTAGCTGTCCTCATGGCCCTAACGAACCATACAGCTTCTTTCAGTGTTGGCTCGACCCTAGAGCACTGTAATAGTTTTGGATTTATATGCGTCAACGGTTCGACGTCGCCTGTTGCTGGATGAACTAGTGGTATGCATACCATTGCGTCCGCTGACATCAGCAATCACAAACACTTCAGATTCGAATAGGCACTTGAAAACGTTCGCTGGCGTGCAGAGTGGTGAAATATAGTGTTTTCGAACAAAGCTCGTTTCAACCTATTCTACATTCATACCTATGACCTGTATTTCAATAATTCGAAACCCATCTTCAGGCAAATAGACACGGTATTTTTTGAGGCACGTTTTGTGGATTAACCTGCACGACAAGAGGGACTAAAATTAAAATAACTACCTTATCACGAAAATTTCGGGAAAAAATCCAAAATTTCCCCCAAATACATAAGTTATGACACATGTGTGCTATTATTCGAAAACTAGATTTAATCTAAACATAAGGATGTACGTACAAATCATGAATGTAAGATATTTAGGGTACAAGCAGCAGCTTTGTATATGAAAGTCTATGTATTTGCTTTGTAAAAAACTTGTATTACCTGTGATTTTAGAAAGTTTAACATTACAAAAACAAATGATAGGTGACGGAAATTTTTATTACTTCACTTGTAGAATCAGCAGATGGAAATACATAAGAAAATCCTGAAATTTTATATTTAACAAACTCATTGCTGACCAATGTTAAGAAAGAAGATGATGGAAACAGAATGTGAAAGAAAACGAGAGGATCTAAAGAGAACCTATGACTACAACATTTTTCAGCACAAACTTTAATTGTCTGGGATCAAACCAGGGACCGCTCCTACCACTTAACACTTTATCGTTGAACCACTGTACCCTTATTCTTCAATTATGATTAGTATAATTATATTAGAGACGAATACTCGACTTACACAATATGTCTATATATACTCACATAAATTGTGTTATTTGCTGGTTTTATTTGTTTATTTTTAACAATTTCAATTGGGAAACATTTTCCAATTTGTAAATAAGTGTATTAATAAAATCAGCGTTAGACCAAAAACCATTATATAAAGTGTGTCTATACTTAGTTTATGCTCTCAGTAGCATTATGTCACAACTATAAATAGCTCAAAAAATACAACTACTTTTTGAACAATTTGGCATTTTCTCTAGGAAGAAAGTTATGTCTTACACACTATGGAGTATTCTTGGGTGTTTCAAAGTTGGTTCTCCCAGTTAGACCCAATAAACCTACGTATCAATTCAGGTATGCCATCACACACAAATTTGTGGTTGGGGGTAAGGTTTACGACTCTTGTCTCCCAAAAGGCTATCAGAAAAGAGTAGAACAAAAAAAGTCCTACGGAATATTTCTATGGTGAAATGTTATTCAAGAAACTGCAACTTACCTGATTAATACGGCGTGAAATCTCTGTTAGCCTGCAGATCATCTCTTACTCACCGTGGAATAGCATGATATAATTCATGCATTATTTCAAGAGGAAGCTTGCACCGTTTTTAATGCAGTGCAGCACACTGTTCCGTCTGTGAGAAGGATACATGAATAGCAGGCTATCTGTTCAGGAATCTTATTTCCAGAATTGGTCACAGCTGTTCCATAATATTAAGGTTTTGATACTGCGTGGGCGAAGGGAGGCGTTGTTCATTGTAAAGTTTATGAAATCATACCACAACAGTTTCAGTAATGTGAATTAGTGCATTGTTATTTACGAAAGTTGCATTATCAGCCTGAAAAAACATCTGGAGAATAGGATATGCGTGGTCACATACACTGTAAAAAATCGTTGTGTTATTTCAACGACATACCTATGTGTTAACACGATTGTGTTAAAATATAACACAAACAAGTGGTTAGAACAACTTACTCTCCATTTGGAGTTGTGTGTCAAATGCCGGTAGTTGAAATGACACACAGCCTATGTGTTAACACAAGTGTAGAATCTTCGGTGTTGTTTTCTGCGTGATTGCCAAATATGTTGGGCATCTAATTATAAAGGCTTATAAATTGAACTACAGACAAACACAGTAGAAAGAAATACTTAAACAAATCCAGGTATACGCAAAATTTCAAAATGCAAACCGCGCGATGTGTTTTCAATTGTTTTATATAATGTTTCTGAAGAAACCCTAACAGCACAAGATGTGCTAGGCATGTGCCATTTAGGTGTTCTAAATTCATCTGCGACATTTGATGCATTTATTGCTTCTTCTTCTAAGCGACTGTGTACTAGAAGCAACAAATGCATCAACTTTATTAGATGGCAACTGTCGCCGATCATTTGAAAGTAAATATGGAAGAACTATAAATTAAAGTAAATAGACAGTCGTCATTTTGTTATAAAATTAGGTCTACATGGCGAGCAGATTTTATCTCATTCCGAACGGTTATCGTCGAATATACGCGGCTTAAAGGAGCACTCTGATTAGCCAAATTCAAAAGACCTCAACAATTTATCCCTCTATAAGCGACGGTTTCTTCATCGCCTCCGTGGCCAAATTGGAAGAGCACGCGGCTAGTAATTGAAAGATTGATGGTTCATGCCCCCCCACCACCACCACTGGAGTATATTATTTTACTTGTTTAAAATGTTTCTTTTAGACTCAGCATAATGTAAACACATTACGCATATAGGCGATTTAACATATTTTGGGGGAGTAATTTTCTGGTTCATTAACACTTACGGCATGGCTCAACACCGGTTGTGTGTTAAAGACGTAACACACCCCCTGTGTTAAACGCCAACACCGCGGGGTATGTGTTGAACTAACACCGCATAGTGGTAGTCACGCTGGAACCACTGCCCTGTGTTAAAATTGAGTTGCATTAACACAACTATTTTTTACTGTGTACTTAAGATATGCATGGTTCATATTCTTAATGGCAGTAATGCTAACTGTGATCATCACAGATCATACAGGTCACAAAAAGAAATTGCGGCTTACAGCATCACAGAACCGTCACATGTTTTAGAATAAAGAGGGAACAGTTTGGAGCATAAGCTCGTTTGGGTCTATTAGAAATAAGGTGAAAGAGGAATCGTCGGATCATACTACACGTTCCTATAATCGGAAATGTCCTTTACATATTCTAAGCATCATTTTCTTTGCGATAAAGAGTTTTTGACGATGATCAGGGTTTGGAAATTGCAACCCGAGCGCTAATGATTAGGTTATGCAACTCGCGTTGGATTGTATTGAAATTGGCTGTTTCAGGGACTGAGTTCCGCAGTCACTTTTGCCGCATTTGCTGTAGGCTACTGTCTTTGGGGACAATATTTTACAACGCTTGATGATCCCAATCGTTCAAGCTTTTCTTTCGTTTACTATTACTGTTCGTCGATCTTGTTTTACCATTAGTTATCAACTTGGACATTGTTCTTTGCGACACATTCAACAACTTAGATTCACTTGTACTAACTAACCGCACATCTAGAATTTGTCCCCTTCAAAATCTCCCATTTTCCATCAGAATCTTAGAATCTTCTGCCCGATTCAACATACGCTTATGTTCTACCCACGCTATATATAGAGAGATAATATAATGCGGTTAAAATTCGTTGTTTCCTCTTCGTCAAATTGTCCTACCACATATGCCACTCAACTGCAACTTAGTTTACATAAGACATTCTGCGACTATGATCAATGAAGGCTAGACAATATCCTCATAGTTTATTCTTACATCCTGCACAGTACACGGGCGTCTAATGGACGTCCATTTTTGGACTTATGCATATTATAAATTTGTAATGAACGCCTACAGCCTATCAGTGTATGTTATGGACACACATCTCGCATATTCATTAGGTATTCATACTGATCCAAAATGTCACTGGACCTTGTGGACATCATACGTTCATGCAATGAATATCATGGCATATCAACTGAGGCTATGGTTGTGAAACAGATATAATGTACATAGTATGTACACCATTTGATGTCATACGTAGTGCGCTCATATTTGGAAAAAGACAAGTGATAATGTAGACTGACATGATCTGACAAGACTGGCTAACATAACAATTTTGATTGTTAAATATACTATGAATGAATAAGGTGAGGTAATCCTAATTAATAGTCATTAAATGGACAATATAAACTAATGTATGTATCTTCCAGTAGGACTAATTTAAGTTCGATTTTAGCTACGTATGTAACAAAGCAAATTAATGCTTTCTAAGCCCATGATCAGATAGCTAGCACATAAGGAAAACCCTTCCTATAGTGACTTCGAAAGAATATAGATGGCAGAAAGATCTAATTATGAAATTGTTTCGAACTTTCGTTCTTACGTTTCTAGTTTTCCTTAAAACAAAACACATTATATTTGTTACCAGACATCAATAACATTTTGCTACGTTTTATCATTTGGAACCATTTGCACATTTTAATTTTCTTTAAAAAATTAAGAATTACGAAGAAAATAAATATGAGTTTCTGCATATCATTAAAATACAAAGTTAACTTTCGAAATCTAACTTATCCCAATGGTTTTTTTATCAAGTTAATGGTTGTTATATTCCAACTAGCGTTATTTTAAGAAAATGAGAAAAATCTAATTAGCAAGTAGATGAAGTTCCTTATTATCTTACATGCGACTTTCCGGATTTTTAAGAAATATTTTTTCATTCAGAAGCATTGTGGAATGCATACATATGTATATACGTATTAGGGATGGGCAAAACTGGTTTTTCGAAAAAAAAATTCGGTTTTCTCCAAACTCGGTTTGGTTTTCTTCAAAAAAAAAAAGGTTCAGTTTTTCACCGAAACCGGTTCTACTTTCTCCAAAAACTGGTTTGGTTTTTCACCGAAACATGCTCAGTTTTTTTCAAAACTTTTCTCTTAAAAACAAACAAACAAACAAACAAAAAAAAAAAAAAGATTAAGGTTTTTGCCCAAACATGTTCGGTTTTCTTCAAAATGGTTTTCTCTAAAAACGGTTCGGTGTTTCACCGAAACATGCTCGGTTTTCTCTCTAAAAAAAGGTGTTTTTTCTTCTTCCCGCAACCGGTTTGGGTATTCTTCACAGAAGTACTCAGTTTTCCATCGAAACCAGCCGTTTTCTCGAAACAAGTTTCGGCCTTTTCACTAAAGCCTGTACAATTTCAGCGAGGCAAGTATCGGTTTCTGAACATACTGGTTTCGGTTTGGACTTCTTTCCAGTGCAAACTTACTCATGTTTCAACTTTGTACCGAAAACTGCTTTTGAGTTTCTCGTTAAAATTCAGTTTCTATCTTCATCAAAAACCTAGTTGGAAGTTTTTTTCTTTTTCTTTCTTTTTTTTTAAATGCTACTTAATTTCCTTTTTTCGAAAGTTAAGTTTTACATTTGATTCAACTTTAGCTTTTTTTGTGAATCTCTATTTTTTTCAATCCAACCGGATGTTCCATATTGACTTAAGAGTTTTAGAATATAGATTTACATTTTGATAAGAAGTTTATAATCATGAAGTTCAAGTTGTGAAGAAAATCAGGAACGAAATACTTTTCTCTGCTTTATAGAGTTGCATAGTCTTGTGCAATAAGTAGATGAAATCATGGTATTAGTGAAAAACTGCCTATCTATTACCTTCATAAAGAAAGGGACGTCTTTTGATTGTGCTAGGGAAGTTCGCCTCCGTAAGTTTTTTCTTGATCCTTCGGAAAAGTATTGGGTATTATTTCTTTGGAAAATTTTGAATCCCTCCTCCTCTACCTTTTAGTTTGTAGAGGGCTAAATCAGGGTGTCTGGAGATATATTGTTGTGGTTTTCCTGTTTTTCTCCATTACCTCAAATACATTGCGTATAAACAGGCCCAACATAATTAAATATAATGCTTCTCTCATAAAGCATTGCTCTTATCTTACCTTTAATAAAGAAAATAATTGTCTTTCTCATCTTCTTCTCCTACAACCGAAAGTTTAAGCTGAAATCTAATCTTAATCTATCAAACTAAGGTTGTAGGATTTACTCTGAGATTTTTGAAATTAAATATATATAACTGGTAGGATTAATATTATTTTATTCACAGAAAAAAGGCAATATATGTAATATCAAAATTCTGTAATCGAGATTCTTTCAGCCTCAACTAAATAACATTAGTATCGTTTGATTAAAGTATCTTCATTTCGGTGCTTAAACATTTCAAAGTCTGGGTGCATAACTCAGCACTACAGATTCCTAATTTCCTTTAATCGGAAACCCGCTGTCCGTCACTTCGAAACCAGCTTCGACCGATCACCTACTTCTATCAGGAAAGTCTGACTCCAGCTTTCCACCAGTATATATATATATATATATATATATATATATATATATATATATATATATATATATACAGTGGCGGATCTAAGGGGGGGCTATAGGGGCTACAGCCCCCCCCCCTTGACGCTCAGATATACACTGGATAAAATGAGCTTCAATCCTGCTTTACACTGGATAAAACGGAAAAATATGGTTTAGCCCCTCCCTTGATCATATCCTGGATCCGCCCCTGTATATATATATATATATATATATATATATATATATATATATATATATATATATATATATATATATATAAACCTTTTCTCTATGACACCCACTTGTGAACATAGAAGATTAACTTCCCCAAAGAGAATACCATCATTCGGGTCTTCTCTGGTCTAATAAACAAAATTTTAGTAATTCTGTATATTGAAATAATAATAATAATAAAATTCAAAACTCAGTCAAATTAGCGCTCTGCGATAGACCATTACTCAGGCCTTCCCTACAACATTAATTCGTTGTCTTTACTAAATAAATTCTTCGGCCATCACTCAGGCCTTCCTTACAACATTAATTCGTTGTCTTTACTAAATAAATTCTACGGCCATCACTCAGGCCTTCCTTACAATATTAATTCATTGTCTTTACTAAATAAATTCTACGGCCATCACTCAGGCTTTCCCTACAACATTAATTCGTTGTCTTTACAATATAAATTCTACGGCCATCACTCAGGCCTTCCTTACAACATTAATTCGTTGTCTTTACTAAATAAATTCTTCGACCATCACTCAGGCCTTCCTTACAACATTAATTCGTTGTCTTTACTAAATAAATTCTACGGCCATCACTCAGGCCCAGAGAAAATTCCTTCTCTCTGCAACTATCATCATTTAGATAGTCCCCCATCAGAAGACAGAAAAAATCAAAAGGACATCACTTACCGCCCTTTCACATTATCAGGCGATTTGCCGGATCCGTTTCCGGCAAATTGCCGGACAAGGTAAAAAGACATTGCAAGCAATGAAGCTCTTCACATATGTTCGGCGGTCGCCGGACATTTATCCGGCGAGCAAAAACAGCCGGATCTCCCTGCTAGAATCTGGCGCGGCAGATCGCCGCGTATAGCCAAGTGGGACATTACAAGCAATGAAGCTCTTCACATATACGCGGCATGGGTAAGGAAGCAAGTGTTGCCAGGAAACAGTAGAGACTGGCTGCGATAATATGGATGTGTGTGTTTTACGTATATACAGTATATGTGTGTATGTGGAGTGTGTTTGTGTATGTGGTTATGTTCTAGCCCAGTACACCTGGAGTAATTTTAACTTAACTTGTTACATACAATATATGGGAAAAATGACGTGTGAAAATAATCGAAAACGACCGATACTACCGGAGTGTCGAATCCATAAGTCGTTGATTAAGGAGTCCAAATCAATATAAATTATTTTTTTGTATGTAATAGAAGATTGGGAGAAATAAATGTCCGGGTAGCACTGGACAAATTAGCTTGTAATTCTATAAATTTCTGGTGCCCCAAAATTGAAATATACACTATCAAATATTTAAGCAATATTATATATTTAATAATAATACCTTTATGTACTTTCGCAAAGAAAAAGAGAATTCATGATACGATATTTGATAAATATACCGTACTTTATATATTTTATAATTATCTTTAACACTTCTATGGTTGTAATTTCTTGAATAGTCCTTTGAATACAGGGACTAGAGCAGTGCTTTAAAGAAACTTGAGTCAATAGTCGGAATGCTTAAAACAAAAGAATAAACCCGAAATAATAATAATAATAATAATAATAATAATAATAATAATAATAATAATAATAATAATAATAATAATAATAATAATAATAATAAATGATGCCTACAGATTAGCCTTGGACTCAGTGGTTGTGCTGACTTAGGATTCTGGCAGTGGCGGATCTAGCCCGGAGTCGGGGGGCCTATGCCCCCCAGTTTTCAGTGTGGCGAAAATAATTTAAGCTATTATTTATATATTTTTGAAACTTCAGAGTAAACTTATGATATACTTCTGATAATCTGGGGTCTGGCAGTCTTCCAGTTTTTACCTTCTAAATCCGCCACTGGATTCTGGGATAGATCTCGACTGCAAAGAAATTGCGCACACTTTTCCGGTTTTATCAATTTTATCTGATTAGGCATTGACAAGCTGTCATTATGTACAGGATTGCGCACAGAAAAATTACGCAATATTGTCAGATGGAAAATATTTTCTCTTCTGTTATGTAAATCTGTAAGGAAAGAGCAGCGGAATACCCGAACCAAGGGTCGAATAAAATTACTAGGACTGAGCTAATTTAGAAAATACGGAGGAATTAACACATAAGGATAGAGAAGCTATATACTCTATTCGAAAAAAAAAAAAAAACACCAGTTCGTCCGAGAAATATTACAGAGGCTGTTCAGTGAATGATTGAAAGAGAAGTTGAGTTCAGTTATGATGGAGAAAAGTTTCTATTTATAAATGAAGAAGCTAAGGTTATCGTCCTAACTTGTGCGAGTAACATTAGGTACAGTCAATGATAACATTTACTGTGCATAGTCGTAGTGTATGTAATAAAACATAATACTGTTTCTAACTAATAATATATTCTAACTAGATTTAGGAATGTGATTTAACATATATTGACAGATTTCATATTATTAATAAGTAAATTGTGTAATTGCAAGGATTATATTGGAACGCAGTGTAATTAATATGAGGAAATAATTTACTCACATCGTTGTATTATGTTAATAGTATTGTAATTTAAGTTTATTGTATCGCACACAAGTATCCTATAATATGACCGGGGAAAAACAGACGTTAACGACAGACCTTAATAAATTTACCAAAGCAAAGCTTTACGACAATGGAGAAAATTATTCACTTTCATTTTAAATTGTAAATGGTCAATTTTTGCATAAAACTTGCCTAGTAGTGGGAAGTATGTATACTATATTACTATTATTATTATTAACATTGAGAATGTCATCATAATTGTTTGCTTCGTTTTATTTAGGTTTCCACTTAGAATATGGGCTTCAAAACCCTCAGTAGCTCTTCGAACGACAAATAGGGCGGAAGCATTTCATAAACATTACAATTATTCTATTCTATTAGATTCTATTCACTGGGCCCACATATTTATCAGGTGATCTCATCTTTGTTGAAGATACTATCAGAAACAAAATTGAAATTAAGATCAATTGCGAAAGGAGATACCAGTACAAAAAGAAATTAAGATTCAAAGAAACATGACTTTATATTGAAGCAGTATGAAATGCTTACAGGTGATACATGTTCAGATTATGAGACAAGAAAATTTCAACATTTAGATTGTAAATTTGAAGGTATCATGACTTCTTGTATCTACTGATCAAATTATATTTAGTTAATCCCCAACATAATATGAATTTTATTTCTATTTCTGTGCTAGTCTGAAGGAAAACCTTCTTTGCGCACAGATTTTAATCTACCATTGTGGCAACGTTGGACAAAAATCTGTATTCAGAAAGGCCAACAGAGATTTGTGCGCAATTCGGGATCTATAGTGTGCGCAATGCAGTTGCTCCCTAGATCTCAACCACCGACTATCCTGAAAGGACTTTATCCTGCTTTTCCCAGTCACAACAGGGTCACACAGGGATGGTATTTTAAATATCCAGAACCTGGCCGCTATTTTGCTCAAATCTATCGATTGTGGAAAGAGTATAGAAAAATCTCCTTTAAGTTGTAACTTCTCTAAAAAAAAGGCTGAACCCATATCGTCGGTCCAATGCCAAAACCGCGAATGTGCAAATTTTGCTATTTTCAAGTAAGTGCAGTTTCATGTTATTTGGGGCACACAGATTCCAATACCAAGGTACAATTTGTGAAATATGAGTATATTAGAAGTTATCGTCAATCCCTAAAACATGTGTCTAAGTCTATATACTGATTTTTTGGAGTAAGTTGAATATTAGAATGCTTATAACTCAAAATCAAATTTAGCACGTTCGCGGTTTTGGCATTGGATCGACGAGTGTCTCTGACTTTTTTTCTGTCTATCTTAACAAGGCGAGTAGAAGACACTTTTTGCATGTCAATTGCAAAAACCACAATACGACAAGAGTCACAAGGTTTTGTTTCTTCAGTTGCACAGAAACCCTGCTCGGATATTTTTCACCCACGGCAAAACGTCGGATAATATGAAAGGGTACACTTTTCATCCGGCAAACTGCCGAAAACGGATCCGGCAAATCGCCGGATAATTCATTCTTCAGCATTCTTCTACTTCGCTACGGTCATTAGATGGGAACAAGACCACTAGAAAAACCACTTTCGAGCATCGGACGTCCGATGGTGATACTTGTAATACTCATTTCCAAACAACTTAAATAAAAAGCAAAAAGTATTTTTTGACAGAAAACCGAACCAGTTTTGAAACCGAAATCAGTTTTAAAAAACGGAATCCTGTTTGATAAAAACCGAATCGGTTTGATAAAACTCGTAAAACGGTTTTCAAAGATTTTTAAAAACTGGAAATGGTTTCTCTAAAAACAAACAAACAAACAAAAAAAAGATTTCCATTCCAACCATTAATGCATAAAATAGATCTCCAATATTCTGTCTTTCAGCAAAACTCGTACGATTCTCTAAACTTTTGTTCCAGCATAGTTGTTTAGCTCCCTAATTCGGAGATCAGTGCACACGTTTGAAATTAAGTACACTCATGTCCAAAATAATTGTCGCATATCCATAACTGCCTTCTTGTAAGAATATAATTTTATAATGATTTTGCAGGATACTTTTAATACTGATACTATGTGTATAATCGGGAAATGTATATTTGTGGTAAATTTCATAGGAAAAGAGTTATAAATACGAAAATTAAAATGAGTACAACAAAATATTGCTAAGTGGACAAGAAAGTTTTATTTTCGTTTTATTGTTCTTATTTACTGCTCTTTTGACATGAAATTTATCACACACATATCTCTGCCGATTATACACATACTAACATTATAAGAAATACCGGGAGAAATCGTTACCAAATTATATTCCTACAAAAACATTTATAGACATGCGACAATAATTTTGGACATGGGTGTACATGGTAATCTGATAGAATTACCATTGATTCTTAAATAGTGATAAGAGATTTTGATCAGTACTTTGTTTAAACTAATATTACCGATGCAATCATTCCTACGTTTTTAATGCGTAAATTAATTAGGATTTAAAACGTTAATTACATACTCAATTGGTCATTACGAATTTTTAATGGGAGTTTTCATACATTTTTCAAGTAAAGAACGAAACAATCTTCTCACTTTGCATGTTATTTTCTAAATTTCGAAATTCAATAAATAAACATAAATGTTAGGAAATAATTGTGAATATCTGCTCCTATATTTTCTTTAGTGACATAGGTACCTTCTAAAGAGGTTAGTTCCTTAATTGAATTCCATATAATTAATCATCAGAATATACGATACTGATTTACAACTTCAATCCGTACCTGTTAGCACACTATGATGTAGCAAATGGATGGACAATCTTGTTTTCATTAACATTACTAAATCGACCATCAAAAAATATGATGATCTTAAACATTCTTCAGCAAACGTTAATTCTTTTCTAATAAATTACAAACAACTGGATGGGTTGGCATTTTTGTCTCAAGAAACCCGTCTTAATTGTTCCCTATTAAATGCTATTACCTCAATTGCCTTTTAATAAATGAGGTCGGTAAGTTGACAGTGAGGGTGACTTTCGGTGACCCTTCTTTATCGTTATTCATTAAATTTGCCCTCAGTTGTTATTCAATAATTTATGATAAAGACAATAGGTTGATATTCTCGTAAAGGGTGATTTTGCTGTACTTTCACAAAATTCTCAATTGATTTAAAATAAGTTACGATGAGGTCAGTAGATTGATGCTCCAAGTCGTCAGTAACTATTCTTCATAATTCTCTCATAAATTCTCCATCGCTCATTAACTAATTAAGACGAAGTCCGTCGGTTCCATAAATTCTCAATGGCTCTTTAACAAGTCATAACAAAGACAGTCGGTTCCATAAATTCTCAATGGCTCTTTAACAAGTTATGCCAAAGTCCGTTTGTTCCATAAATTCTCAATGATTCTTTAACAAGTTATGTCAAACTTCGTCTGTTCCATAAATTCTCTATGGCTCTTTAACAAGTTATGCCAAAGGTAATCGGTTCCATAAATTCTTAATGGCTCTTTAACAAGTTATGACAAAAGTCACTTGGTTCCGTAAATTCTCAATGGCTCTTTAACAAGTTATGACAAAGTCACTTGGTTCCGTAAATTCTCAATGGCTCTTTAACAAGTTATGACAAAGTCACTTGGTTCAGTAAATTCTCAATGGCTCTTTAACAAGTTATGACAAAGTTACTTGGTTCCATAAATTCTCAATGGCTCTTTAACAAGTTATGCCAAAGACCGTCGGTTCCATAAATTCTCAATGGCTCTTTAACAAGTTATGACAAAGTCCGTCGGTTCCATAAATTCTCAATGGCTCTTTAACAAGTTATGACAAAGTCACTTGGTTCCGTAAATTCTCAATGGCTCTTTAACAAGTTATGACAAAGTCTGTCCATTCCATAAATTCTCAATGGCTCTTTAACACGTTATACCAAAGACCGTCGATTGAATAAATTCTCAATGGCTCTTTAACACGTTATGCAAAACTCCATCGGTTCCATAAATTCTCAATGGCTCTTTTACAAGTTATGCAAAACTCCATCGGTTCCATAAACTCTCAATGGCTCTTTTACAAGTTATGCAAAACTCCATCGGTTCCATAAATTCTCAATGGCTGCTTAACAAGTTATGACAAAGTCACTTGGTTCCATAAATTCTCAATGGCTCCTTAACAAGTTATGACAAAGTCACTTGGTTCCGTACATTCTCAATGGCTCTTTAACAAGTTATGACAAAGTCACTTGGTTAAGTAAATTCTCAATGGCTCTTTAACAAGTTATGACAAAGTTACTTGGTTCCATAAATTCTCAATGGCTCTTTAACAAGTTATGCCAAAGACCGTCGGTTCCATAAATTCTCAATGGCTCTTTAACAAGTTATGACAAAGTCACTTGGTTCCGTAAATTCTCAATGGCTCTTTAACAAGTTATGACAAAAGTCACTTGGTTCCGTAAATTCTCAATGGCTCTTTAACAAGTTATGACAAAGTCACTTGGTTCCGTAAATTCTCAATGGCTCTTTAACAAGTTATGACAAAGTCACTTGGTTCAGTAAATTCTCAATGGCTCTTTAACAAGTTATGACAAAGTTACTTGGTTCCATAAATTCTCAATGGCTCTTTAACAAGTTATGCCAAAGACCGTCGGTTCCATAAATTCTCAATGGCTCTTTAACAAGTTATGACAAAGTCCGTCGGTTCCATAAATTCTCAATGGCTCTTTAACAAGTTATGACAAAGTCACTTGGTTCCGTAAATTCTCAATGGCTCTTTAACAAGTTATGACAAAAGTCACTTGGTTCCGTAAATTCTCAATGGCTCTTTAACAAGTTATGACAAAGTCACTTGGTTCCGTAAATTCTCAATGGCTCTTTAACAAGTTATGACAAAAGTCACTTCGTTCAGTAAATTCTCAATGGCTATTTAACACGTTATGCCAAAGCCCGTCGGTTCCATAAATTCTCAATGGCTATTTAACACGTTATACCAAAGACCGTCGACTCTATAAATTCTCAATGGCTCTTTTACAAGTTATGCCAAACACCATCGGTTCCATAAGTTCTCAATGGTTCTTTAACAAGTTATGCCAAAGACCGTCGGTTCCATAAATTCTCAATGGCTCTTTAACAAGTTATGCCAAAGACCGTCGGTTCCATAAATTCTCAATGGCTCTTTAACAAGTTATGACAAAGTCCGTCGGTTCCATAAATTCTCAATGGCTCTTTAACAAGTTATGACAAAGTCCATTGGTTCCATAAATGCTCAATGGCTCTTTAACAAGTTATGCCAAAGACCGTCGGTTCCATAAATTCTCAATGGCTCTTTAACAAGTTGTGCCAAAGACCGTCGGTTCCATAAATTCTCAATGGCTCTTTAACAAGTTATGCCAAAGACCGTCGGTTCCATAAATTCTCAATGGCTCTTTAACACGTTATACCAAAGACCGTCGATTGAATAAATTCTCAATGGCTCTTTAACACGTTATACCAAAGACCGTCGATTGAATAAATTCTCAATGGCTCTTTTACAAGTTATGCCAAACTGCATTGGTTCCATAAATTTTCAATGGCTCCTTAACAAGATATGCCAAAGGCAATCGGTTCCATAAATTCTCAATGGCTCTTTAACAAGTTGTGACAAAGTCTGTCGGCTCCATAAATTCTCAATGGCTCCTTAACAAGTTATGCCAAAGGAAACCGGTTCCATAAATTTTCAATGGCTCCTTAACAAGATATGCCAAAGGCAATCGGTTCCATAAATTCTCAATGGCTCCCTAACAAATTATGCCAAAGGCAATCGGTTCCATAAATTCTCAATGGCTCTTTAACAAGTTGTGACAAAGTCTGTAGATTCCGTAAATGTTACCTAACATCTCATATCATATTAAGTCTCTTTCAACCTTCTGTAATGTTATTCGGCTTATACTTTTTACATTTAGTGAAATATATTGAATTACTATACGTAAAGGCTTTTAGTAGCTTCTTGTTCATAGTGTCACTCAATCCTCTTTATTACGTTTCCTTGTATGACTTTTATTTAATGTATTTTTGATTTTAGCTTTATCTGTTCTTGTATGGTTATAGATGACGTCTCCCGTTCTGTAAGTAAATAAATTGACAATGATGGTAGTAACGTGTATAGTTAGTTGTACGTGTTGAATACTCTTTTGTAAAGTAGTTTCATTATTTATTTAACACTAGAACTAAAGGGAAACAATTTATTCAAGAACTACCAGAAGGGTCATGTTGACCCTTGTGTTCATAGATACTGCAATTGATATCTAAAATGAATTATTTTACATAACCAAAGGAGCTGAGTTTAATTGATTTTGACTTGAACGTCTTGTTCAGCAGCGAGGCTATATGAGACGTGGACCTACTGATTAACGTGGAATCCGAACCACATGAGCTCCCGCTGAGAATCCAACCCGGGTCTCCCACGCCAAAGGCGCGTACGTGAACCGTTTAGCCACGAAGGAACTCTGCAGCATGGAAGAGTTTGGTACCAGAAGATATAGATATTGCGAGAGATCTGATACAGGAAGTTTAGGATGAGGAAAAATCCCACAAATTATTTTTGTTCCATTTTGTAACATTTCTAATTGCATAAAAAAATCTAAAAAAATGATATTGTGAAACTTGACCCCATTCATCATAAAACTTACTTGCTTAGTTTATATTGTTATGTTTTCTCTATTTATAAATAAAGTGACGTGGGCCTCAGAGCCCCCTTCCTGGTAGTACAAAGGGGGCTATTCATCGCATACGCAATCTGTTATATTCCAGTGTTTTGGCTATTTATTTTATTTTCCTTTGAAACAATTTTGGTACTTCAATATGCAGAGGTACTCTGAGCTATTATTCTGGTGCAGTGTTGCCAACTGCATATTATAAAAATTTAGTATATACATTTTTCTGATTATTTTTTGGCACCTAAATATTTTATTTTCTATTAGTTTATTCCTTGAAACCTGATAAAACCTAAATATGTTACTTTATATTAGGGTCTATAATCACACACACACACACACACACACACACACATTTTATATTATATATATAAAGAAGGAGAGAGAATCAACTTTATAGTGATTGGAAAGAACTATGCTGCTGCACCTCTGGTGTTATCAAGTATTTTTAATCACATAACCTACAAGCAGCAATCTACAACACTGACTGGAGACGCATATTTCATAGGAAATTGTTAGTTCGTAATTCTGTAACTGAGACTGTATGTGGGAATCTGCAGCAGCATTGGAACAATGGCAAATCGTGCTCTTCGCCAAAATTGAATTGAGAAAGCACTTAAAGAACCTTTAAATGATTCTATTATAGAAGGTAGTGAGCTCGAATATAGCAAGGAAATAACCCTGTCAGATATTGATGCAAAAGACTGTGATTTGAACATTTTATTTGATAAAGCAATGTAAAGAGAAGCAGTGGTACGTTTCTTGCAATGAATCTCTTGTAATATTCATGATTAGGTAGTGGTGTTAGTTTACAAAACTGATAGCCAAGTCGTAGCTTGGTTCGTCCGTTTAACATGTTCATTCCACAGGTGCAAAAACCTGACGTTGTGCTACTAAAAAAATTGTAACTCATGTTGTGTTGGCAACACTGCTTCTTTAAGTTTAACGTCCCTCGCTTATGCCAGTTAGGCTAAAGGAGACGGTGATAATGAGAGATGAGTGAAATGGTGAAATGAAGAAAGTGGGAGGAAACGGAAGAACCCCGAGAAAACCCACGAGCACGGTGTTTGTCCACCACAAAGTGCACACGGCGCGAGCTGGGATCGAACCAGGGAACCCAAGCACCGGAGGTGAACGCTCTACAACTGAGCCACCGCGCCCCCTATTTCTTCTCTGGTAACATCAACTATAGTGTCCAATGAACGTCTCTCTCACTATCTATCTTTTTGTGGAAACAAAATTTGAAAGAATTTCGCCATTCCAAGAATAACCCGGATGGAATTATAGAAGATTAATCTTGAATTCATTGGAATACTGAAGTATACCCCATTCTTCCCCATTCTGCCCCACTGTACGGCACAACCATGAAAATGCTCTTAGAAGCCTCTTTTGTACTCATACTACACTGTACTAAGTCCCTATTGATCTGTTTGATAGTTTTTCTACACAAAGAATTAAAACAAATAAGTCATAGTTACTGACATAAATAAAAATGGCAACTTAAACAATTACACGCATATAGTTGGCAACACTGCACTTAGAAACCTAGTAATAATAGATAATAAAAGTATATGAAATCTTAGACATTCCAAGTTCATATCAGACAAGATACGTTACTTTCAGTGAGAAATAATGACCATTATGCTGGGGCCTCAGAAGCCCGAAGCGAGAGACTGATAACTGTCAAGATATTCAGGATTAAAATTATGAATGTAGTCTGCCCATATGCAACCTAAGTACATTAAGAGGTAGAAGACAAGACAGAATTCTGGGAGGATTGGACCACGAACTTCACACATCCCGTATGAGGACAGATTGATTGTAGGTGGTGACTTGAATGGGTATGTTGGGACAAGAAGCAGAGGTATATTGAGAGAATACAGTGTGACTGGAGCGTGAAGGAAAGGAACGAGGAAGGAGAAAGAGTGATAGACTTTGCGACAGCATTCGATTTGGCGATTTGCGATATTTCTAGGAGGAGGAGGAGGAGTACATTTTAACATGGAAAATAAAGTCAGAGTAGTGGAAAAGAAAGTCAAATCGATTGCATTTTGTACCGGAAACAATATCTCAAGGAAATTAAAGAATACAAGATTGTACGTTGCCCCATAGCACAGAATGGTGAGCGTAGACTGAAAGTTCGTGAGTAGATACAATAGAAGGTCGCAGAATAGAGAGTCAGAAATTAGATTCAGAAAGGAGGAAGTGCAGGAAGCAATTAACACGAAGAAAGAACGAAAAAAAAAGAGTGGGACGTTTCTAGGACAGACGAGGGTAAGTGTAGGCTCAAGGTGGCTGCTAATAAGGTAGTAAAGAAGGCAGTGGCTAGAGCGAAAATGCAAGCATGGTATGACGAACTTGAAACATCAGGCAAAGTGCAAGAGCTGTGGAGGTTAGCAAAAACTAGACACAAGGCGATAAAGAACACTGCAGATAACATGACCAAGAATTGGTGCTTACTGATGAAACAACGATCAAAGAAAGATAGGCCAGTTATTTCGAAAAGCTTTTAAATAAAAAACAATTTTCAGTGATAGAATTACATATCCTTGAGAAGCAACATCAAGAATAATCTGGGAAGAAGCAGAGAAAGATTAAAGAAAACAAAAGAGGGAAAAGCTATAGTTTGATTTAGTTTAACATCCCACGAATATGCCTGCCAGGCTAAAGAAGACATGGACCTATTGATCATAGTGCAATCCGAACCACTTTGGTCGTTCAACTGTATCCCCACCGGGAATCGAACCCGGGACAAGACGGGAAAAGCGATACTGTAGGTCCAGATGGCATACCAGTAGAAGCATGGAAAAATTGAGTCGATTTTGAGTTTAACGTCCCTCTCAGCACTGAGGTTATATGAGACGAGAACTACTGATTCACGTGGAATCCAAACTACGTGAGCTCCCTCCCGGAATTGAATCCAGATCTTCCACGCCAAAGGCGCGTACGCTAACCGCTTATCCACGAAGGAGCTCTGCAGCATGGAAGAGTTTGCTACCAGAAGATATAGATATCGCGAGGGAATTGATACAGAAAGTTTAGGATGAGGAAAAATCCCAAGTCAATGGAGGGATAGTGTTGTTGTATTTATTTTTAAAAAGGAAGATGTATAGAACTATGGAAACTGCAGAGGAATCGAACTGTCACATATGAAGATTTGGGAGAAAATTGTAGAAGGGTTAATACGGAAAGAAACATCAATAGAGAAAGGACAATTAAATTTATGGCAGGAAGTAGTGTAACGAACACAATTTTTATACTAATAAGAACAAGCTATGAAAAAACATAATAAAAAAAGAATTACATATGATTTTAATTAAAAAGAAACCTATCTCAGAATGCCATGTTAGGGACTATGGGGATAGCTGAGAAAGAAAGGAATGCGAGAGAAATACTTAAGATAATGTAAGATACCTATACAGGAGCTATACCTAAATAAGAAGTAATGTGGGATTAAGAAGCCAAATTCAGGTTTGGGTTGGATTACACTAGGGCTTAGCCTTAAACCTATACCTCTTTAACATTGTCATGGATGTTATAACTTAAGATGTGAGGGACGAAGTTTCCTTATGTATGATATCGGCTGATGATATTGTACTATGCAATACAAATAGGGAAGAGGTTGAAAGAAAAGTAGAGAATTGGAGGAAGTCTTTGGAAGATAGAGGCCTAAAATTGGTAGAAAAAACTGAGTATCTTGAGTTTAACAGAGAATAAAACGTGGAGGTAAGGCTACAAGAAGAAAATTGAATGAAGTACAAAAAATAGGCTCATCTGTCGTCAAGAATGGTGATTCGGACATAGAGATAACACACAGAATGCAAGAGAAATAATAAAATTTGAATGAAGTATGTATGTGGCCTTCTGTGTGACCGCAGAATCACGGCAAAGAATAAGGAGATGCTTTTCAAAATAGTACGTAGGACAGAAATGATTTGCGGAAGAGAAACACACTCAATAGAGAAAGCACATGAAAAAGGATTGAATGTTGTCGAAATGCGAATCCTACGCTGTATGTGTGGGACAATAAGAAGAGACAGGATTAAAAATGAGAGAGTAAGGGAAATAACCAAGGCTGTGGAGATATCTAAGAAGAGCTATGAAAGAAGACTAGCAGTAGTACGGCCATTTAATAAGATGAAACAACTGGATGGGATGAGAAATAGAGGAAGACCAAGAAGGAAATGGATGGACATGGTTAAGAATGACTTCAGGAAGGAAAGTCTAACAGGGGAAGAATTTCGGAACAGGGCTTTGTGGAGAAGACTCATCAGAAATGTCGACCCCATATAAGTGGGAAAAGTCGGAGAGGAAGAAGAAAGTAATGTAAGAGGAGTTTTATATCCTAGGGAAGGTAGGTGCGATTCACTACCATAAGGATTAAACGACTTTCTGCATTTTCAGTCCTGGATTCTTAGAGCAATCTTTAAGTCATTTGAAAGTCCATCAAACACATTCGATTGGAACTTGAAAATGGAACCACAATGGAATCACACTAAAACATTTATCGAACACAAATGAATTAATTATTTTGCACTAAACTGATGGCTAATTTTATATTTCATAGTTATTACCGATTAAAACAGACAGAAAAAAAACAATAACGCTGCTTAACATTTACATGTCTTTTTCACATATGACTTTCGAAGCATGAGTTCTTTTCCGGAAGATAGATTCTAATGTAGTTTATTTGCTCAAAACAAAAACTAATACCTTAAAACATGGAAAATTGTTTAATTAGGTTGATACAAAATTTCGTAGCGTTTTAAATATAGGTTTGTTGAGTTTCTTTGTTTATTGTTTTATTTTTGAAATTCAGTTACATTTTTTTAAAACTTGATATATAAACACATTTTTCATCATCAGTAATAACGTGTGATAGGAATGATTGATGTTGTGCAATGGAAACTCGATGACAAGACAACAAAGAAGCACAAATTGTCAAACGATCATTTTTGTTTCGTTCATTAAGCACGTGCGGTACCCATGAACCCACCTTCTGGATCTTCCCCATGGAATGTAAATGTCACACCATGGTTGCTTGGTCACATTCCATCACACTATCCAATTCTCTGATTGTCTGGCGCGAATTTTCGTGTATCAAACTGTTTAAACGTTCATCAAAATTGGGTGGTCTTCCATGATGCAAATCAAACTGATTCACTTTAAAACCAGAAAACTACTTCCTTGCTGTGCTTTCACCGACGGCATTAGTTCCGTACACTTCACAGATGTTCCTAGACGAATCTGTTGCGCTTGAACCTCGGTTAAACTCGTGCAGTAGATTGTGTTGAAAATGTTTGTTCTTTTTTCTTGAACTGACACTCCAACTTTAACAGCAAAGAAATAACAATCGTTTGTAACAATCTCGCTGACAGCTTGTATTCCACAAGACAATACTACAAAGTAAACAGTAACAATGTGAAAACGGTAAACTAATGAGCAGAATGCACAGTGTTGCCAGGTCAAATCAGAACGCTACGGAATTATGTTTCAAGCCAATAGTTAGTTGCAGTTTGTTGTCGTTACTAACTGTAGCTAAGCTTTAAATGGGATTTTTCACGTGGTACAATTTAAATACTATACAATTTATAAAACTTTCTCGTATATATTACATTCTGTTGAATAACTTTCATATCCATTTTAGTACGAAAGTACACATTGTGGCAATTTGAAACATACTCATTTTTTCTTAGCATGTGTCGCAACTGTCCAAGTGAGTTGTGGTGCAAACAAAACAGTAATGTAACGTAAGTGACATATACCAAGTACATTGCTCTTGACTGACAGTTACATCCCCATAAGCATTCCGACAGAGGGCCGCCGTAGGCCCATCGACGTGCGAATATGTGTCGACGTGGTGAGCGTAGACAGGTGTTGGTAACATGGGTCATGAGTTCAACATGGAACAAAGAGCGAAAATCAAGTTCTGTGCGCGTATGAGTAAGACTGCTTCAGAAACTTATCAAATGTCCCAACAAGTGTATGGAGCTACTTGTTTATCCCGTGCGCGTATATCTGCATTGCACAGGCGCTTCAGGGAGGGACGGGAGTCAATTGAAGATTACGAACACCCGGGTGCAGCAAGTACAGTGAGAACAGGAATTGGCGGAGAAAGTGAGGACACCGATCAGAGAAGACAAAAATGCAATACTGGGAATCCTTGCTGAGAGGTAGCGCGTGAATAAAGAAACTGTGCGGCAAATAATAACCCAAGATCCCAATAAGAGGAAGATATGTACCCGTTTCGTGCATCATTCCCTAACAAATGACCAACAAGGAGACAGGATTGATTACCGCAAAGAACTGATTGCTACTGCCAATAGGGATGAGACATGGGTTTCTAAATATGACTCAGTTTAGTGGCGTGTGCTTCATTTCAATGTTCCAAGTTACACACCAGTGATTATGCAAGACCTTTTTGTCCCAAAAGAGAATGTATGTGTTGTTGCACCTTCTAGATTCACGAGATTTGACCCAATGCGATTATTTTCCATTTGCTAAACTCAAGTCTGAACTCAACGGTTTGTATTTTGATCACGCAACGGGCATCAAGAGGGCTACGATAAGGATTTTCAACAGCATTCTCGAAAGGACTTCCAACAATCCTTCTATGTACTGACGGCCAGGGCGTACGATGTATGGATGCAGGAGGACTACTTTAACGAAGCAGGGTAAGAAACTTTCTATGTTCACTTTCTTTTTTCCGACTCTTTTTGTTTCGATTTCAAATTGCCGCTCTGTGTATTTAAAATGATCAATCTTTTCCACAGCTAATTACAAAAACATGGATGTTTCTGGTCAACGCAGTCATAATGATTGCACATGTAAGGCAATCCAAAAAAGTTCTTGTGCTCTTTGATACTTCCCAACATGGAGTTATCATGTTGAAAATTTTCGAACGCCCTGTATAATAGTGTAGAATAAAATATAATATAGGATATGTAAGGATGTAATGTTGTCATTTAATTTTCTTGTAATATTAGAAGGTAGGATTGAGTTAGGACGTGCATTAAAATAGGTTTAGGATTTTATTTCGTATTTAATGTCTATGTTTTGTTCATTTCTATCTTAATTTCCTATATTTCTTAATAATATTCTGCTTATTTCTTTTATTTTATCTGTAGAACGCTTTTCCTATCTCCAAACATTCTGAAAATTCTCCCAAAATTTTCTTTAAAAATTTTATTCTAAAATTATTGTTCATAAAATTCTTTAGATTTTCAGCCATTTTGATAGAAAATCGTCAAGATTCACTCGGTTTTGGTGCATCATCTTCAATCTTGTCTTGTGTGACGTCAATAGCACAGATTTACAGAATTATTTATAATTGGTCGCTTTCCTTTGAACTCTCTGATAATTAGCTCATCTTCAATCTTCAGACTGTTACGTCACATTGTTGTTGTACTGTAATGGCGTCAGCCTAAGAAAGCAATCCTCAGTTACTGCCCGTCAGATATTATCGGCATAAAGTGGTAAAGGAAGCCGCTCCAGAACGGTTTTTTCGTACTAAAAGATCTAAAAAGATTCGATTGCAAAATTTGCGATAATTTTTGTGTTATTTATTGAACGGAACGGAGCGAGTAGCGAGGGGAATTAGTGAAGCGAAGCAGCCCAATGTTGTAAACTGTCTGTATGAACTATGGACGGAATCTGATTTCTACATAATTGGATCCTGATTTTTTGGAAGAACCGTGATAGTTAATAGACATTAACTGGTTCAGGTTGGACTGTATATTATAAAGGATGTGAGTGATAGTTGTTTTCTTCTGGAACCATGAAATCCATCACAAAAATTAATAAGAATGGTTAACAGGAACTGGTACTCGTAAGGACAACCATTGGATTCTGCTTGCATATAAACTCATCCGAACTGTAAGTAAGGTTTACTTTATTTCTAAAGTGGTTTCAAGCGAAGTAACTTGGTAGCCTGGATTTATGAATATTTTCTTTTTAAACCTCGAAATTCACCAAGTTATACAGTGGGAATATGGTGTTCAGTGAAACATAATAATATAACTATGTCTTCGTAAATTCCTTTCCCGTAGGATCTATACAATTACTGAGACAATATGTGACGGCTTAGGCTTATCTATAAAGGGGGGGAGGAATAAAAGGTAGAGCAAATACTGACGGAATATACATGCGAGTGTAAAATAATTTTCATTTAGAGTGACCATCTAAATACCTGTTATTCAAAGAAAGCCTAAATCTTGTGAAAGGCTATATGCAGTATTCTTTATTATTGTTGTGATTTTTTTTTATTTGGCTATGCATCATTGGGCTGTCCATTAGAACCCAACTAGATAAACAGGATAGGAATGACGTTCTCCGGTATAGAACATATATTCAATATATTTTATTCTTTCAAAGTTTTTTTTAACCTTAACGTATCCGTAAAGTATGAGAAAATAAATCGAAGCTGTACTTTGATAAAAGAAGCACGATGGGTCGTTTTGTCACCAGTTTTCGATAGGGGCAATTGGTTTTTCTACACCGTGCGAACATTCATATAAATTATTTTTTTTTAAGTAACAAAATCCCATTAAAAGAAATGTGGCCTGGACTGCCAACCAAAGCGTTTTTTCGTTATAAAACAAATTTGTTGGTGTGAGTGTGTAGTGTGAATGTGTCTTAGGTTAGTATAGGTTAAGGATTTAGTGATTTCATGTGTATTTTTGTAATAAAATGTGTAGGCAAGAAATGAATAAATATAGGAAAAGGGTGCCTAGTAATTGTAGCTGCTGTGAACAGCTAAAACATAAGATTTATGATTTTTTTTTAAATGAAAGATATGAATGCCAATGAGAGGCACTTTCCTTGATATAGTCGAGAATAAGTGACTATTAATAGAAGTATTAAATGTTGGGAATATGTGAAATAAAATTGAAAGTTATGAGAGTATGTGTGCATGTAATATTTTAAAATGGTTGGTCACGAATTGTGACACACACGGAAAAATGATTCTTTAAAGTGTAATGCGATTTATTGTTGTGCCCCTAAACTAAATGTAAACAGTTTGTATAAAGCTTCGGTGAAACAAGTAAAGCTTCAGGTTGACAATTATGTTTTATTCCATATAACAGAGATACAGTAGAGTAGAAAATTTTTATAGTAAAACATGATTTAGTCGAGATAAATAGTGCGTCTTCCTATCAATCCGATAAATAAATCATCGAAGGGAAAATGATATGAGTGAAACGTTACGGGGAACCCATCATTGAATGTCACGAATCCCGAAATTTTTTTTATTTACTTTTCCAAATTTTCGAGTTTATTTATATTTTTTTTCCGTTGCGCAAACTTCAATTAGATAATACACTTGTAGGGCAGGTCTTCTGAGTTCGATTCTTTCTCCCATGACTATGGAGCGAGTGAGTGTATCCCCGGTTGCGAGCTATTCTTCTGTGATGGCCACATAGACTTGTAGCTGGTTAAACTGGTGATATACTCAAACGCACCTTGGTCCCGAGAAAGCGAACATCTGAGAACAACAGTAGACACGAATACACACATAAACAAACAAGTTAGAAAATTTATTTATTTTACTAACATCTTGACGTCTCATTAATCATACGTTCATGGAGAAAGAATGAAATCACGCACGTGCCTGTCAAGCAGTCGGGAGTTAGTCTGATCACCTACTTTCAGTAATACATGCACGTTGCGCAGATACAGCAGTCAAGCTCGAACAGAAATGGAAGAATAGAAGCAGCTTGTTCGGGTGTGTTTGTTGTATGACTTCAAAAACAGCTGCCGCATCAAGCTGCACAAGTGAAGCAAGTTAGTGCCCCACACACTGTCGGCAGACAACAAGGAACAATTGTTTACCCTCGCTCACTTGGCAACTGAATACATCCATTCTTGATCCTTTTCTCAGTGGTGACGAAACGTGGGTCTTCTACGATACTCCCAAGCGTACAAGATACCGCTTCTTGTCACGTGACTTTTCCTCACACCTCTGCATCCACAAAACTTTCTCTCTGTATGGTGAGATTTTCGGCAAATGGTACATTATTAGCTCTGCTGTCCTCTACTCTCAGCAGTCGGATGCACCATGCATCGCGGCAGAAGGAGCCAGTATTGGTGAATCGCAAGGGTGTGAAATTCCTGCATGACAATACTAAGCCACATATGGCAAAGAGGACCCGGGGATCATTTAGTAACTTGACTGGGAGAGACATTGCCGTGCACCTATACTTACTGGGCCTTGGGCCAACAGATTACCTATTTCATTTCCTTGACAACCACTTTCGTGGGAGATCCTTCGCCCTGCGGAATGCACTCACGGACTTCTTTGCATCGACGACTACTGAGTTTTATCACCAGGGTATTGTACAGCTGCACGAACTTTGGCAAAAGTTATTGGATGCTGATAGAGATTATTTCGAAACCTAAAGGTACGTAATATTCACTGTATTACTCTTTGTTTATCATTGCTTTAGAACGGCAACAGTATTTTTGGTATCCTTGTATTTTCTTCCTCATAAGACTGTCAGAAGAACCACTTATGTTTATGACACATTTTGTCTGCAGATATTATTTCATTCTATTTATACGACATTTCAGAAAATCTACGGCCAGCACAGTGATATTATTGTGAGAAAATCAGTGCTTGTGTGTTAGTAGAAAGAAGCTTAATGGAAAAAGCTGCAAAATAATATAAAAGTGTCAATATGAATTAGCATAAGTAACGCTAATTCATAGTAGTACACAGTCGCGCTAATAGATGTCACTATATATATGCTTAATGCCAATAAATGCCATTAGGGTGCAGACAATTTACAGGTTTAGAACAATTGAAACTGTTTAACCACAATTTAAGGATTGTTTCAATCATTATGGAAAGACTACAAAGTGGTTGCATGCGCATGTCGCCTGGAGCGCTGTCGTGGCTGTGACGTCATCTGGTTTGCAAGAGACAACGGGAAAAGGCGCGGCTTTAAGTGACAAGTGGAAATTCTTTCTTACTTTGTTCTTTTAAATAATATCGAGAATGCCTAACTGTGCAGTGTACGGCTGTAGTAATTATTACAGAAAAACTAAAGGAACTAATATAAAATACTTAAGCTTTCCTCAAAAAGAGGGAGAATGTATCCAGAAATGGATTTTAGCTTGCAGGCGACAGGACAAATAAACTTAAAATATGGTAAGTTTTACATAAAAGTAATAAATAAATGCAATGTTAAATGAAATTATAAAGTAACGATTTCATTATGTAGTTTCTTTTTAGTATTAATAGTATTTAATAATAGTATATAGGGCTACAGTAGCTTGTGTTGATTCTGCACATAAAAATCCAATAGTACGATTTAAAAAGACGAACTTTGAGGCAAGACCCGTATTCGAAATCACGAGGGAAGGGAACCGACAGAGGTCGGTTCTATCATCATTTCCTTCTACATAAGATATTGGGACAAAATTTTCTCCACAGAGGCAGGCATGTAACTCGAGAAGGGAGGCACGATAATCTAGGGAGCTTACCTTCCTCGAGTTACGCAAATGGACAGTATTGAACGCGTTAAAGTAGTTCAGGTCCAATTTCATTCTGGAGGTCTGCATTCCCTCTGCCGTGTCGTGACAAAACGCTGTAACTTTGGCGAAGAAGTTTTGCGAAAATGAGCCTTAAAGTTTTCATCCGAAAATGTGATTTGTATCGTATAGAACCAGTGTATTTTGACTTTGGAAACACGTGGTCACATGTAATGTTACGTAAATGCATGTTGTGTGATTAAATTAGGTGAAAATTGATTGGTTGACCATTATTGCCTAGTTACACTGGTTCTACACGATACAGATCACATTTTCGGATGAAAACTTTAAGGCTCATTTTCGCAAAACTTTTTCGCCAAAGTTACATCGTTTTGTCATCACACGGCAGCCCTGTAGCCTCGGTGCTGAAACGGGACGTTGCACTTCAAATTAACTAACGAATGGAAGGTTCGTAATAACGATCAACGGTTACAAAGATATATAACGATGTATAAGATCAATAGAATAAGGTATCCACCTACCATGTCAAAGCGACATTGTCGGGACATTTTTACACTCAGATTTTGAAATTTTTGTTCATTTTAATCATAACTTTGGATAATTACATATAAATTTACATATTTAGGGGGGCCCCCTCCAGAATTACAAAATTTAGAATGATTGTAGTAAATTTAAAAATATGGTAGATTCTCAACCAATCAAGGAAGCACGGTGGCTCAGTGGCAGAAGGCTCACCTCTGGTGAAAGGGATACTGGTCCGCTTCTCGGTCAAGTAAATTTGTGGTGGATCCGTGAGTTTCTCGGTGTACCCCCGCATTCTCATTCCACCAAATTCCACATAATCATTCACTTGCATTTATCTTTTGTCTTCTTTAGTCCACGGGACAGGAAAGAGAAAACTTATCAAGAAAATTATGTAATTTTATGGTTTATATGCTTTCTAGTCTAGCTGTAACACCCTTACATCGTCTTCACCTATGCCTAGTACTTTGTTTCTTGCTTGAAATAGTCAAGTTGCAATTTCTTTGAGGTGCTTTGTATATACATATTTATTTCTATATATTTTTAGAACACAATAGTACATGTAACGTTTTATTTCGTACAAATGTTTAATAATACAGTTTGTTATGGCGTAAATTTTGACACTAATATTCAGAGAACTGTCAGTTTCACCAAACCTTTTGTTTAAATACGAATTCTATAAATAAGCGATCAGCGATTTCAAATATTAAATACGTGCGTCCCTGCTCAATAAAGTATTTAACCTCACGTTAGATTCTAACGAAACATACGTGGGAGCAACCTCTAAAAAAAAAAAAAAAAAAAAAATGTCCAAGCATAATGAAAATATACGTACGTGCATTTCTCTTTACGAAAACCATGAATTCTCCCTAGAGATATTCTCAAAATTTATATGGGGTCATCAGTAAAGAATTCTCTTTCAAGCAAAATAATAATAATAGTAAATCAAAACCGATCAATGTGTTACGAAAATATACTTGAGCATACATAAACATATAATAATGAAATGCATTAACGACACACTGTGTTACAGATTATTCAGGCCTATACATACTCGAGTGTATTACTTCAGATGTTTAAAAAAGAAAAGAAAGAAAGAAAGAAAAGAACAAAAAATGTAGTGATTAATATTGGCTTGTTCAAGCTTCAAAGTTGTTTAATATGAACTGATATTGCTGTTTCTTTTGCTATTGTAAATATTTTCCTTTGAATTCACTTAGCTTAAGCATTGATTACATTACGTTTATATAGTTATTGTTTGTACTAATATTTTTACTTCGTTGAAGATCACTATAAATAGAAGAAAAGTTTGCGTGTAAGGTACCAGCGAGCAAGCGCTTGTTAAAAGTTCATCTGACTGTCGCTGGCCACGTCTGCGACCAAGATGACGTCATGCGCCAGAGCGACAAGAATGTAGCACTGCATTGCATCCACCTTGTAGTCTTTCCACTATGGTTTCAATTTAAGTATTTCAAAATGGATAATCTTGATACTGTACATAAACTAGCTTTGCTGTTTCCAATTAGGACAAGTAAACAATTATAGCTCTTAATTAAGCACAACTTTAACTTACAGCGTACAGAGGAACCAAGGCTTCGGCGCGACAACTTGTAAAATGAATACTCTTTTATTATTAATGAAATTTTATTAACCAAAAATAGTAAGGGACTTTGAAAACGTACCCCTTCTCTTCTGAACTATTTCCTTTACTTTTTTACCGTTGTTGAACCAAGTGAGTTTCTGTGACCGTCACTAAACGTCCGGCCTCTGACTTTTTAGAAAAGTGAGTACTGCTTTCCTTATGTGATTAAATAATATTTTGAACATATACTTCTATAACTTTATACAAGAAAGGGAAAATATTGACTGATAACCAATAACTAAACTTAAACAATAATTTAAATTACACCCTTTAAACTAAGAAATTGATAAAACATTGATACAACTTAAAATTACCTGAAAATGTTTAGTGCATGGCATCTGTTGAGTAAATAATGTAAATTACTTAACTTGAAACATGTAACTAGGCATTGGGATACATACATTGTTGTCATTGTTAGAGCAATGTTTGGTATTTATTTTTGTGAAAATATTATGTAGAAAATAAACTCTGTAATTTCACGAATATTATCCTAACAATAATGAAAACTTGGTTGCAATTTACAGTCAATAAGATGATGAGGTATATTTCAGATGAATACGAGATGGGAGAGGGGATGAGAAAGACATCAAGGGACGTCACAAAAACATTTGTTTAGATATTGTTTATGGAATGTGTAAGAGTTGTGATTACTTTTGCTAACCTTTTACTAAAGATATAAGGATTCATTGACGGCGAATCAATCAGGTGTAGTTCAATTATAAACTATGTTGTTGTAGCAGTGAATGTAGTGCTCTGCAATGTGCTCCCATGCTGCTTTACAAAGTTTGTAACGAGTTGTTGTATCATGAATTCTATTCCTCCATCAGTGCTTTTGACACCTGCTGCATGATTCTTGGTGCATCGGAAAGTGCTGCAAGACGTCTTCCCATAGCATTCCATAGGTGCTCTATGGGATTCACGTAGGGGAAACGGTCAGGCCAGTCCATTCGCTGAATATTCTTTCGTTCCAAGGGCTCTATCACCGGCGCTGTTTGATAAGATCGGCCGTTATCATACATGAAGTCGCGCCGACTGCACCTCCAATAAAACGATCTTGAGGAAGGATTGAGGAAGGAGTATAATGTCACAGTAACATTGACGGGTCAAAGTACTGCGCACAAAAGTTTGGAGGTCGGTATGTCCATACCACATTATGCCTCCCACACAAAAACCACTCGTTCACTAAAACCATCAGTATTGACAATGCTTTTGGGTTCGCTGCCGTTCCCACCTGTTTTCAGAGGATTGTACGTCCAGAATCACTGTTCGTATCTGAGAAGAGAACGCAACCATATTCTTCTTGGTGTCGTCAATCTCTAGATATCAATGAAACGACTCAATCACTGTCGAGCAAAGAAACTACACCCAGCAGTCGACGTGCCCCTAAGGAGTGTGAGATCAGGTGCTTTGCAGTCCTGTTAAAGTGTTTGGAATTGCATCCACTGCTTGACGTAAATTACGTTTTGCCTACTGCACAGTGTAGCTATCGTTCACTGCTGTAGTTTACCCTGGTCGATCACCACCTTTCCTTTCCACAGCATTGCCTATGGTTCAGAATGCCCCTCATGCACGTGAAACAATGGTGTGGGCTACATCAATCTTCTGGACCACATTCGTCAAACCTGATCTTTCTTCAGTTTCCCGATGATTCTTCCCCGTCTGAAGTCATCCAAATGTTGCATCTGTCATGTTGTTGTGGATAATACTGTCACAATACACCTTTATATCTCACTGACTAACACACCGTCTCGATACTTTCATTTAACTGCTTCATGTTGGAGAAGCACAAGTATTTGGTGTTACGCTCAGCTGACATCATGCCATGCAATGCCTTGCTCCTTATTCATGTATGGAAGACCTCTGGAAACTGGCTGTAGGGCTCTCATTCATTTGTAAGAATTACGCAATATTTTAAGTTACTTTATCTTGTCTTTAAGTTTTGAAAAATATTTTAGTATCGAATTCTTGAACGATAGAACTTCTCTATGTGTATGATACCATGTAAGAAAGAAACAAAAATTAAAAATAAAGCACAAGAAAATACAGCAGTAAATACAACTAAAGCAAAAATCATTTACATTCACTATTACAAATTTCGGGTAAGAATCATTATCCATAAAAGCGCTCTTTCTGAGAGGATATAGAAATTTAAGGAACCATTGAATCTAAAAAACGGAACACTCGGAGATAATGTGATGAATTGTTTGTTGGGTACCACAACCATAATCCGGAATTTGTGACATGTTCCATTTCTTAAAGAGGAACTTTTACAGTGTCCCTGTCCTGTACGCAATACTTGATAATGATCCATGTCTTTCTTGTTATCATAGTATAAAACCAGAAGTTCTTGTAGATGGATGGCGATAATAAATTGAGAGGTTGATGACAGCCTTCTTGTGCCCCTTTCTGTGAGCTATGTACTCAGTATATTAAACTGAGATTTTCCTAGGTGGGCAGACATGCCAGAATCTCTCTGGTGAACTCCAGAACCTCTAATGATAAAATGCATTGTTATGATGTTTTGTTCTGAGATTGGCGTAGCAATTGTGTACACTTTCTTTTGTGAAATCGTATTTGAGATCACTCCTCTACTCTCCACCCAGTATTACAAAGTTGGTTCGGAGTCCAACTCCCGTTTAGCCTCGGTATTGAAAACGTCTTTGGCCTACTGGTTCGAAGATGATGAGAAAGTGCACTAACAGTCTCAATAATGGGGGGAGACTCGTATTTCAGTGGTAGAGCTTGTACTGGAGATCGAAACCCAGGTAACATATGAAGACTGTGAGCTGAATCTAGATAGGTGGGATAGCTTGACTAAATTAAAGAGACCATTTCATTTTACATTTTATTTATAAGAATAATAAAAAAATAAAAATGAGAATACAGATGAATTTCACAAATCGGTTACTTGGAATTACAACTTGAAAGTATTACTACATCACGTAAATAGGAGCACAACCCCTACGTTACCCAATGGGTGCTAGAAGGTTTTTATGCCAAACCGCGATTTATTGAAAATAGTGAAATTGAACTTCGTACATCGCAACTTGCATTGGCTCAAAGGAAAAAGTGTTAATTCTCGAAGAGGGAATTTGGTCGCGAGTTAAAATAACTTCATATTTGTAACTAAACATTCTCAAGGTGCTCATCCCGAGTTGAAGGGGGAACTTAGAAAAAATAATCACATACCTGATTTTATACAGAGCGGCCGTGACTAGGGAAGACACACTCTCGTCGGCTGTCGGCTGCAGAATCAACCGGACCGGCGAACAAGCCTCGTTTATATAGGCGCTTCGTCCCACGCATTTCTGCCAGTTCTGACGTCGCTCGAACTCTACGTCACGAGCCTCGGCGAGCTTGGAGAACTTATTCACGCGCATGCTCAATAGTGGCTAAGACATCCAGTTTCTCTATGATTTTTCCCTATCACGCCGGGGTTGGAATTCCTATTTTACATTTATTTTTACAGTTTTTATTTCACGCATAGCTCCAAATACATAATAGATTTCATGTATTTATCGCTTGCGTGGTATTACCTAAATATTGCATCCGGGACCCGGCGCTGTGATCTGAGTAAATCAAAGCCAGGGTCATACCACTATTACATGGCGTGAGGGTTGGTGTCAATGAGGCATCAGGTTGCTAATTCAATCTGAACCTCAACTGACTCCGTTCTCCCTTTCTCTCTTTTCCTTACTGCACACACAATTTGAAAAGCGCGGGCGTCTCGCCCCATAATTTGAGTCCGGCTTAGGACTTCGAGGCACAACTGTGTAACAGCATTATATTGTACTAAGAAAGTGATGCCATTTACTGGCAATAAACATACATGTTCCAGCGGAAGAAGCGGATAGAGTTGAATACAATTTCTACAAGGAATTTCAATTATAATTTTCGGAAACAAAGTCAGCACATATTCCTATGACGAGAATATTCCTAGAATATTTATCCTTCAGTTTATCTTACATTAACTTCGCTGTAAGGGCATAAATAATACCCCCACAAGTAGAACATACCTTAACAAGAACAACAACAAAACATCTGAAAGTTACTCTTGATATAAGGTTGAACCTGAAACAACACATTGAAAATAAAACCAGCAAGTAATCCATTCCTACGAAAATGATCATAGGCGATCTCAATGTGAAAATGAGAAATAAATAAATATTTCATCGACAATTTATAATGGAACTAAGCATTAGAACGGAACTGATAATGGCATGAAACAAATTTCACAGCTTTCGAAGTCATTGTAACATTGTACAGATTTTCATGTTAAATTTGCATCCAATATGAACATTCATGGACACATTCAATACAAATGGATATGTGAAAATTACGATGGTGTAAGTCACAGTTTCTTTGTTCTTCAGACATTAACGCAAAAGGTATACTGTAATAAATTAGGCCAAAACATGTTTCTTTTACCACCAGAACTTCCACTATTATCTGTCAACAGTGGAATAAAGACCGGGCTTAACGTTTTCAGCTAACAGATTTCTCGAAGCATTTCTACTTAAAAAAAGAAACTTATACCAATATAACTTGAACTCGTTCAAGCAGCACAAGAAATGAAAAAATAAAGCCACAAATTCAGCAAAATTGGACAGTTTCCGAATATAAACATAGCCAAGTTGCCTAAAAGAGAGAAAGACAGAATTAATGATCTCCAATTGTAATTAATTGCCTTCATTTTTGAGTGGGTAGATCACTATAGCATTAATAAAGCTATAAGATATATATCTTCGCGAAATAATAATAATCAATTAACACTAAAGGTAGTATCTACACTGACTGAGCAAAACTCGTGGGACAGCAGGTCACTGATTCGCGGATGAACACCACGTGTGCTCAACTCCACCTGCAGGGCTCCGCGACGATTTCAGTTGTGTGTAAGACGTTGTGGGAACTGGCTCCGTGAGTGATCCAGTAACATGCAATGTCCTCCTGAGTTGACGGCACTCGAACATAGCATGATGGTGGGTGGCCGACGAATGGGACATTCGATTTCGGAGGTGGTGCAGGAATTCGGCTTCTCACGTTCAACCGTGTTGAGGGTGTACCGACAATGGGTAAATGAAGGTGTCACAGTCTACAACAGACACCATACCGGGCGTCCAGAGGCTTTCAATGACCGAGACCGGTGACACCTGGGACGAGTGGTCAACAAACACAGGAGAGCAACTTTGCAACAAATCACGGACCAATTCAACATTGACCAAACTAGAAACGAGTCCCAGTGGATAATCCGTCGGAATATGCATGTCCTCGGGTATGGGAGCCGTCGACCTACACATGTGCCACTGCTAAACCAGCGTCATCGGACACTCCGGCGTGCATTTGCCACCAATCACCACGGGTGGACACGGCAACAGTGGCGTAATGTTATATGGTCCAACGAGTCACGTTATCAACTGTACCATGCCAATGGGAGACACCGTATGTGGCGCAGACCGCATGAAGCGATGGATCCCGCATGTCAAGAGGGCGTGGTCCCAGTCGGTGGCAGTGTTGGGCAAAATCAATTTAAATCAATTGCAATTGATCAATCAATTGAAAGTAATTGCTCTGAAAATCAATTGCAATTGATTTCAATTTGTAATTGACAATTAATTTCAATTGCAATTGAATTCAATCATAAAATTTGCAATTAATTTTTCGTCAATTGTTAATTGGTCACCAAGCAATTGAAACTTTTAATTGTTAATTGTCAATCGCAAAGAGGACAATTTTAACATTTAATTGTTAATTGCAATTGACAATTGAAACTTGTAATTGTTAATTGTAATTGTTAATTGCAATTGGAATCAGCAATTAAAACTGAAAATAAGAAGATATGTGTATATTGTGTTGTCCACTTGTTACTGTTTTACATATTTCAAAAAAGGTACTTATAAGAAATGCTGGATAACTACCATCGCTTCGTCCCCCCTGGGAATAAAGCCATGAAACTAAGCATTTTTAAAAGATATTATGTTTATGATTCTATCACCCTCGAAAGAACTCTATATGCCCGTCATGTATACAATAGGGATGGGCACAAGCGAGTTCGAGCGAGTTTTCTTTAAAACACGACTCGACTCGAAGCAGACATCTTTGAGCTCGACTGGAGAACTCGGCTCGAAAAATTTCCCCCAACTCGACTCAATTCGGATCGAGTTTCCAGTCGAGTCGAGCCAAAACGAGCCAATTCGAGCTATATCCTTTGTGTAGTTCCAAGTACTACTCTCTTCAAGTATCCTACATAGATAATATAATTATCCATGATACTACTACTACTACTATAATAAATTATTATTATAACACCGTGTATAAACATGGAATATAGGCGGTTTGTATCTGAATATAAAAATTAGTTGACTGTCGATCTCGGTCGTCAAGAAATCTTCAGGAGGCAAGGACATCGGTCACGAGGTTCTAGGTTTGAGTTGAGGAGGAGCAAGTATTCGGGCTCGAGCCAAAAATTGTTAAAAGTTATAGGACTCCAGCCAAACATGTTCAAAAATGCTCGACCCGGGTTTAGGGCTGTTAACGACTCAAGCGGCTCTCTCACAGCTCAATAACTTATCGAGTCGAACAGAGAAGTTATCCGAGCCAATAGCTCATCCAACCGAGCCAGCTCGAGCCGGTGGCTCACACGAGATGAACCGAACCGAGCTGATTGCTTACCCCAACCGAACCGGTTCAAGCCATCGGCTCAGTTGAGCTGATTCGAACCCACCCTATGAACTCGTTTCAACGGAGCTGGTTCGAGCCATTGGCTCCAATCGAGCAGAGTCGATGACTCGTCCCTACCGAGCCGGCTCAAGCCATTGGCTCAATACAGACCAGTCGATGGGTCATCTCAACCAAGCCAGCTCAAGCTGTTCGCTCAGTTGAACCGAGTCGAGCCGGACATCACTATCCCGGTTGGGCTTCTACTTTGGCTAAAAAAATTAGACCGTGCAGTTCTCAGCCTTGATGGTATACTTATATTGGTGCTCACGGCGTCATTAACTTGTTCCGCCACCAACGAATTTCGAGGTACTTTGTTTTATATCTTTTGTGCGTGTTTGTGTCGCTTTGTGAGCCTATTCCTACATTTTATGCGTCACCGGAAGTGGGTCAAAATGGGCCTACCAATATGGCGAAACAAGTTATTGCTGTTCCGCCACCAATGAATTTCGAGGTCGTTTCCTTCACATCGTTTTGTGCCGTTTTGTGTGTCTACTTCCACGTTTTGTGCGTCATGGGAAGTGGGTTATAATGAGTTCCCAAGGAGGGACGAAAATGAATCACTGTTCCGTCATTAACGAATTTCGAGGTTGCTTCTTTCGCATCGTTTAATGCCAGTTTCTTGCCGTTTTGAGCGCGTATTTTCACGTTTTGTGCGTCACCGGAAGTGGGTCAAAATGGGCTTCCAAGATGGGATGAAAATGACCAAGAGTTCCGCCACTATCGAATTTCGAGGTCGTTAATTTCACATCGCGTACCTTTTTGTGCGCCTATTTCGACGTTTTGTGCTTCACTGGAACACGGTCAAAATGGGCCTCGAAGGTGGGACGAAAATGACCCACTGCTCCGCCACTACCGAATTTCGAGGTCCTTCTTTTCGCATCGATTAGTGAATGTTTCGTGCCGTTTCGTGCCCCTGTTTCCACGTTTTGTGCGTCACCAGAAGTGTGTCAAAATGGGCCTCCAAAGTGTGACGAAAATGACCCACTGTTCCTCCACTATCGAATTTCTAGGTCGTTTCTTTCGCATCGTTTAATGACTATTTAAAAAAAAAAGTTTTCTGTGCCTACTTCCTCGTCTTGTGAGCCACCGGAAGTGAGTTAAACAGGCCTTCAAAGTGGGAGTTAAATGACTCACTGCTCCACCACTACCGAATTTCGAGGTCCTTCTTTCGCATTGACTAATGCCTGTTTTGTGCCGTTTTGTGCCCCATTTCCACGTTTTGTGCGTTACCAAATGTGTGTCAAGATTAGCCTCCAAGGTGTGACGAAAATGACCGACTGTTCATTTCTGTACTGTTCCGACACTATCGAATTTCTAGATCGATTCTTTCGCATCGCTTAGTACCTTTAAAAAAAATCTGCATCTATTTCTCGTCTTCTGCATCACCCGAGGTGAGTTAAACGGGCCTTTAAAGTGGGAGTTAAATGGCTCACTGTTCCGCCACTATCGAATTTCGGGGTCATTTCTTTCGCATCGTTTAGTGCCTGTTTTGTACGTTTTGTGCGTCACCGAAAGTGGGTCAAAATGGACCTATGAATATAACGAAACAAGTTAATGCTGTTCCGCCACCAACGAATTTGGAGGACGATTCCTTCACATCGTTTAGTGCAGCGTTTCCCAACCGGTGTGCCGTGAATGGGCCGCTGGTGTGCCGCAAGTAAATCGAAATGAAATGAAATGAAATCTTTGAGTTTTACGTCCCACGTTATGCCGGTTAGGCTAAAGGAGACGGTGATAATGAGTGATGAATGAAATGGTGGAATGAAGAAAGTGGGAGGAAACGGGAGAACCCCGAGAAAACCCACACACAAGTTCACTTGGCGGGGGCTGGGATCGGACCCGGGACCCCAAGCACCAGAGGTGAACGCTCTACCACTGAGCCAGCAAGTAAATCGAAACAAAATTATTAATTCTATAGCAATTATACTATTGCAAGACATAGGGAAAAATGTATATTTGTATTTCACATTACTATGAACCTCTAATATGAATCTACAATTTTAAGTTTCATACCGCGTTACTTTTCTGTACATTTTTAATATTAAAAAAGTATTTGTTCTCATTGTTATGACCATTATTCCTTCTTTATTCATGCAGACTATTTCGTAACTTGAAACTTTAAATATTCAATCTTTTTGACAAAACAAAAATGCATACGAATTACCTACATTTGTGTTTTAAAAGTAAAAGAGATTTGTTTGTTCGTTCATTATTTAGTGATTTTCCTTCTTAGTGAAAGGTTGGATACAGTTTTCGAAAAAGAAAACGTATTTTCAAAAACCTAAGTCCAATATTTCATTGCAATTGTTTTCTATTTTTAAATTAGAATGAAAAATAAACATAATGATTTACCACGGTGGAAAACCAGTGATCGAGCTTTCTACTCTGTGAGGAGATCAGTAATCACAGAAAAAGACCACGGTATTTTATATTTACATATAATGAAATCTATTAGTGTGCCGCGAGAATTAAAGATACACCCGTAGTGAACCGCAAGTTGAAAAAGGTTGGGAAACGCTGGTTTAGTGTGTATTTTGTACCGTTCTGTTCGCCTACTTCCACGTTTTGAGCATCACCAGAAATGCGTCAAAATGGTCCATCAAGGTGTGAGGAAAAAGAGCCATTGTTCCGTCACTATCGAATTTGGAGGTCGTTTCTTTCGCATCGTACAGTGCCTGTTTTGTACCGTTTTGTGCTCCTATTTCCACTTTAGTGCGACAAGAAAAATGGGTCAAAATGGCCTACAAGTATAGCGGAATAACTTAATGCTGTTCCGTCACCATCGAATGTCGATGTCGTTTCCTTCACATTTTTTATGCATGATTTGTGTTGCTTTGTGCATCAGTGGAACTGGGTCAAAATGGTCCTTGAATGTGGGGTGAATATGTCTTTTTCTGCCATATTTGTAGGTCCTCTTTGACCCACTTTCAGTGGCGTACAAAACGTGACAATATGCGTATATATTTTGTGTGAATACATATCCAACAACGTACATGTGTTTTCATTGGGAAGGCCGATGGGGACTGAATTTGAACGTAAACACTATCGAGGGTGTCACTATACATCTGAGCAACCCGATAAATGTGTATTCGACACAAATATTGGTCATTTTCTACTACTTTTACATGTCCCGGTGAGCGCCCCCTTGGTTCAAATTGTGAAAAAAATCTCCTCTGGCCCCCAGCCGATACCGCGAAAACTATGAATGTGACACTAACATCTGCCATTTTCTACTACTTTTTACATATCCCGGTAAAAGCCCCTATGATCCTCTGGTTCCAATTTTCAAAAAACAATGCCTTTGGCCCGCAGCCGATGGGGGCTGCATTTAGAAGTCAACGCCTGTGGAAGTATCACTATTCATCTCAGCGACAGCGAAAACTATGGATTTGACACTAATATCGGTCATTTTCCATTATTTTTACATGTCTCGCAATTCTCCACCCCCGGGTACTCCCGGCCAACATACAATGGTGGCTAAATTTGAAAATAATCGCTAATGAAAGTATCACCATTGATCTCAGCGACCGCGAAAACTACGGATTTGACACTAATATCAGTCATTAAGGATTATTTTTACATGTCTCTTGATCCCCTTTATAATGCCTCCGTTCCTTAGCTAATGGGAGCTAAATGTGAAAGTAAACGCGGTCTTGAGTTTCAGCATTGAGCTCAGCGACCCCGAGAACTATGAATTTGACATTAATATCGGTCATTTTCGATTATTTTTACATGTCTCGGAATTCCCCCCTCTGGTTACCTAAGGCCTGCATACAACGGTGGAAGAATTTGAAAGTCATCGCTAATGGTAGTGTCACCATTGATCTCAGCGACCGTGAAAACTATGGATTTGACACTAATATCGGTCATTTTGGATTACTTTTACGTTTCGGTATCCCTCTCCCCTCCCCGTTGATCCCCGGCCGGCAGCCGAATAGGGTGAATTTGGAAGTTAATGCGATTGGAATTTCACCATTGATCTCAGCGACCGCGAAAACTATGAAATCGACACTAATATCGGTCATTCTCTACTACTTTTACATGTCTCGGTAAACGCCCCCCTGATACCCCTGGTTCGAATTTTGTCAAAAACGCTTTTTCTTTGTGTGGGACCTGGACCAAGGTACCCGTGACCAAATTTTGGTTACTCTCGGTCAACTTGTCTGGTCTCTAGGCCGTTCCAGAAAAACGTATCCCTGAGACTCCCTTAGTTCGAAATTTGAAAATAAAACTCTCCGTCTTGATCTGGGGCCTAGACCAAGCTACCCGTGACCAAATTTTGAAAAGATTCGGTCCACAGGCCGCACAAAGATAGACAGACAGACGCAAACAAACTTTTTATTTTATTTATATTAGAAAGGTCAGATCCGCCGTTATTGTAATAGAGCGGTGCTTGAGCGATTGATCGTAGAAATTCAAACTCTGATGAGTGATAATTTCATAGGCTTGTTTTATTACAAGTTTAAACTCTTTAGTCTGTAGAGAATAGGGCGTGAATCATGGGTCAGAGTTGATGACAATAGGTTTTGGTGGGTCTGTGGGTCACAGTGGGTGATGGGTCAGAGTGGGTCACGGTGGGTCATGGGTCACGATGGGTGGTGAGTCAATTGGTCGCGGCTAAAGTTTTCATTGTCCCACGCCCTCTCTGAACTACAGTGTTGAAAATTAATCAGTGAAAATCAATTGCAATTGATCAATCAATTGAAAGTAATTGCTGTGGAAATCAATTGCAATTGAATTAATTGCCAATTGATTTCAATTGCAATTGAATGACTGAATTCAATTGCAATTACTTTCCACTGCAATTACTTTCAATCAATTGATTAATTGCAATTGATTCTCCATTATTAATGGCCAACTGCAATTAACAATTAACCATTACTTACTTCAATTGTCAATTGCAATTAACAATTAAATTTACAGATTAATTGTTAATTGTTAATTCAATTGAAATTTGCCCAACACTGGTCGGTGGGGTATCAGTCATGGTGTGGAGTGCATTTTCCTGCATGGAATAGGCCTCCTGGTTGTTCTAGAAGACACATTGTCTGGTTCGCGGTGCCGTAAGCGGCTCGGAGACCATCTCCACCCGTTTGTGATGTTTCAGCACCCTGATGACATTGCGGTTTTTCAACAGGACAATGCGGGGCCGAATCGCGCCAATATCGTCCGTGACTGGTTCGACGAGCATGCAGGTGAGATCCAATGACTGAACTGGCCACCCAGAAGCCCTGATATAAACTCCATTGAGCATACCTGGGATGTCCTTGAACTCACGCTCCGGACATTGGATCCTCAACCCACGAACGGGCCACAGTTGGCTGTCGCTCTGCAAATTGTGTGGTGTCAACTGCCTCCAGACGCGTACCAGGGACGTGCAGACTAGGTTCCACGCCGTATCGCTGCGCTCCACAGGGACAGAGGGGAACCGACCAGATATTATGTGGGTATCCCGTGAGGTTTGCGCAGTCAGTGTATATAATGTGATAATTTTTCAATTTGATGGTTATTTTAATGCATCTCACATCTAACGAACAATTTTCTACTGGCAGATACACTGGTTCTCTCAGATAAAATGGATAAACACTTGTTTACATTATCTGCATGGGGAGTCAATTTCATACATTTTCCCCGTCATAGAAACAAAAAACGATAAAACATTCCGACAGCCAAGGTTATAAGGTAAGCTTTGCATTAATCTCCCTTCCATTTAGCCTATTTTGAATAATGTCTCGATCCAACGTACTTTATGATATTACGCGAGCCGAAACACAGGCTTGTAATATCGATGTTAACTTCAATGGTGAAAATAAAATACTTCAATAAAACAATATTACTATTTTAATACAAACTGTTGTTAATTATCACTATTTTAATACAAACTACTTTTCTCGTGAAAAATAGCTAAACCGGAATTTGAAGGGGAAAAGTAATTGTTCTAGAAAGGCCTTGTCTTAAAATTGTTCTCATCTTTGAGCTTGACGTATCAAGAAGAGCGGCTAGAAAAATTGGATATTTTTCTTTCGTAAAGTTGAGACGTGAAAATGTTCCATTCCAACTGCCCCGCATACTTGACATAGTTGTGTGAAAGCGGAACGTGAAAATGGTTCAGAAGTACGAACAAATATTGCACGAAATAGTGGGAATATCAACATCTCATTTTATATGCTAGTCAGGAAATGGAGAAAAAAACTGTACATCTTTGTTGTTTTTGTCCATTTTTATGCTACTGTTACTACTGAGAATGGCATAATTCAGCTGAGAACAAAATACATTTTTTTTGCTGGCAACACTGTGTTTGTACTTTACATAGTATATATCAATGTCATTGCGTAAGTGTTTACTTTTCTTTACAGTGCAATTTATTAGGTTACTTTTCTATTTGTAAGTTGGAGTCATATCTTGTAACTTAAATTTCCCCTCCATACTAACCACGAATCCGAAACTTTATATAGATAAGGAAAACTGACAACGATACAATATTTTTACAAATTTTTATTCCTCTTAATTTAGTTATTACAAATGTATTTAAATCGTGTATATGCACAGGCATTAAAAAAGAAACAAGAAAAATGATGATCACCTAATGATTGAGGTGCTAGAATTTTGTTACATATAGAGAAGAATAACAAGCATAATAACAGAAATTTTATGATAAACTACAAGTCCTGGAACGCCATGTCTTACGCATTGATTATTCCTTATCACCATGGACGCCAAGACAAGAGGTCTACCTATAACATTGCACATCTATACCAACACTTTACCATATCTGTAGTCTCGTTACATTCAACGCTGCATAGCGGACGCTCATCCGATTCTCCGTGACCTCTTAGACCAGACTCCAGCTCTACAACGTTACGCTACGCATATTCACCGTTAGATTACCTTCTACCTATCCATGAACTGAACATGATCAGGCCACCATTCACTATAATCCCTGTCGTTATATTATATTATATTATATATATATATATATATATATATATATATATATATATATATATATATATATATATATATATATATATATATATATATATATATATATATATATATATAGTGACCCATTTTAATATTTCTACGGAAATATCTCGAAAACGGTTCAACATTTATAAATGAACCAAACAAAATCTCAAAAAAGAAATATCATAGGGCACATCAAATTGTGTTCTCGCGGTGCCCCCAGGGCCGTCCTTCAGGGGAGCCCAGGGTCCAACTTTAAAATTTTAAATAGAAATAGGGAGCGAGTGATACCACGTTCGATAGATCTTTAAAAAGTAAAAAGCGCTGCGGTAAAACATTTTTCATATCGGTCACAGTATTCAAAATGGCCGCCAAGACAAGTTCCTGTATCAGATGAAACGTCCAGTACCATAAATATGATAAATAAACCGAGCAAAAACTCAAATAGAAAAGGTCATGGGGCACATTGAATAATATTGTCGCACTATTCCCCGGGGGTCCAGAGCAAAATTCAAAATTTTAATTGGAAATATGGGGCGAGTGATACATCGTTCACATTGCAAAAACTGCAATGTTCGACAATTTTGTTTTTCATTTCAGTTGATTGATTTTTGCATGAAATCATTGCATGCAATAAAAATGGAAGGTACCATTTAACACCAATTTTACCTACTTTTCCTCATTACAGAGACATCTATCTCTCATAAAAACACATTTTAGATGATTTTGTTACGTAGCTTCAATTTCCATAAACTAAGGTTCTCATTTGCAATTTTACCATTCATTCCCACTTCAGAGGAGGGAGGTTGCAGCGATAATTTTCTAGGAATTAGATTTACTCCTTTGCATTAAGTCACTTTTATTTTAATCATCATTTTCTCTGTTGCATCGTTCTCGAGCCGTGGAATAATAAATAAATATCATCTGTGATTTCCTACACGAGTTTTATTCTGTTCATTTATCTCCAATTGTTTCCATATTAGTGGTACTGAACGTTTTAATTGATACAGGGACCATGTCTTGGCGGCCAATTTTAAAACGGTGATCCATATGAAAAATGTTTTGCCACAACGCTGTTTAGTATTTAAAAAAATATCACTCGACCCATGTTTCCATTTAAAATTTCAAAGTTGGGCCCTGGGCCCCCATGAGAGGCGGCACTGAGGTCATCACAACATCACTCGACGTACCTCATATCATTTTCCTGTTTCACTTTTTATTCTGTTCACTTATCTCAACCGTTTCCTCACGTTTTATTTGATATAGGCAACATGTCTTGGCCGCCATTTTGAATATGGTGACCGATACGAAAATTTTTTGGCCCAGCGCTTTGTAGTTTTTAAAGATCTATTGAACGAGGTATCACTCGCCCCCATGTTTCCATTTAAAATTTTAAAGTTGGGCTCTGGGGGCACCACGATAATACCATTCGATGTGCCCCATGACATTTCCTACTTGAGTTTTTGTTCGGTTTCATTTATGTTGAAAAGTTGAGATATTTTCTTGGAAAGATTAAAATGGACCACCCTGTATATAGACCCTATATATTATATTATATATATATATATATATATATATATATATATATATATATATATATATATATATATATTGTCGCCATCCATTGCATGTAATTTCATGGATGTACTCCTTTGTTTTCTAACTATACAGAGGAAAATCCGTTCTCCGGACAGCGGTATATTGTACAAATATACAGTATCCTCTTGCTTACTATAGAAATCAGTACGGAGCATACGTTATCCGTATGCTACATAGGCACTGCCTGTAGATGTTACATCATTCCGTTGCAGGATGTCTGACATCTAACAGTTTTCCGTATATCACATGCATATACTTATGCTACCTTCGTCGGCTATATGTTATATACGTACATTTGTATGTGAGATCCTGACCGCCTACATTGTTTCATACGGAAGGTACGTATAGATGGAACACTTATACAGAAAGTATTATAAAACATGTGTTTTCAGTTATACGTCTGCTGTACGTTAAGTCCAAAAACTACAGGAATTACGCATGTAACCTATCTTTTAAAGTACGCCACCTACAATTTTTTTCTCAGTGTAATAGGGCTCCAAGTGTCTAAACCCGCTCTCAGCAGCCCCAGAGCAGAAGATTAACACCACCGTCGCACTAACATCATGCATCCTTATGTTCTGTTACCTACACTTAATTTCATCACATACTGTACATTATATACCATGCTGAGGTCATGAGCATAATAGGTGTAAACAAGATGCAAAATCAAGCATAGCTCATCCAGGAAAGATATTTGAAGAAAAAACAGAAATTTCTAACTGGAAGTATCGGCATAAAAGTGAAGAAAAAGTTAATGGGAGCACATCTATATGTTGAATGGGGTATTGTATGGATGTGAGGCATAAATAGTAGAAGAGGAAAAATGAACAACAGAAGCCTTCGAAATGTGGAGCTATAGAAGAATGTTGAAAATGAGACGGGTCGATAAAATGTGAAACGAAATAATATTAGAAATGGTAGAAATAAAGAATATATTGATAAAAATATAGAATAAAATGGTTGGATACATAATGAGAAATGGAAGGAATATCGGAAGAAAAAATACTTACAGATAGACTGCAATTGGAATATATACAAGATAAATGGAACAGAAACTACATGGACATAAAAGTTTAGCTCTGGATAGGAAGAGCTGCGTCACACCAATCATCGAAAGATTCCTGACCTGAGAAGAAACGTAGATATGGGATAGCAACGTGAGTTAATTAAGCATTTCTTCAATTGATGGCAGAGAGTTTCAGCACTGGTTCAAAATCTTATGTGACATTTTAAAAGGAAAATTTAGAAAGTGATCCATTTCACAAATTACAAAATATTGAATAAAAGCTAAAAGCTAAATAAGAACCGGAAAAAGAATCAAAAACAGTGCTTTTACAAAATTCACTAAAACATGAAAATGTTTCTTGATGGGGCAAAATAAATAAATGGAACTACAACTTATAACGTTGGATGAGATTTAATCCACAGAATCTTTAGCTCACAAACTTAGGAAGAGTAGCCAGACCGTGGTTCTCCAAGATTGAAACTATTTCAAACATCATCCACTAATGATACTAGTAACAAAAGAAATAAGAAAAAAATCAAGCATCAATGAACGCCATTCTTGAACATGGGGAACACTGTCAGTATTACGGTACTTTACAAGGAAAAGTAAAGAAATATATAAGTCTGAAGCACCAAAGACTGGTTAATAAATTGAAGTAAAGAGAGAAGTAAGTTAACTTTTCAATTATTTAGAGTAAAAAGTAAAAGGACACCATCCCCTCCGCGACATACTTAGTATTAGTATAAATGTAGTCAATGTAGATGAACGAACTAAAACGCTTTCCTCAAATTCCACCAAGCTCTAAACCAGATGCCTTAAAACTGAATTGCAGGAATGTAATACAAATTTCATTTTTAGAATATGGAATAAGATTTAAAACTCTTATAATTTTGTATTGTTTATAGTTTTTAATCTTTTAGTAAATTAGGCATTTGAGATTATAACCCTTCCTCACTCCTCTCGAAAAAAATTAAAAAATATATAGGAGATAAATTGTCATCGTTAAATTGGAACTGACACACATAGTATTAAATAAGTTATTTATTTCATGTTTATTTTTTATAGTATTTTTTATACTTCTTATAGCTTAGCTCACGAATCTCTGCCGCAAGTGACGCCAACGAAGAATTTCCTTCAAGACAGATACTGTTGAAGTAACTTAAGTATAAAGTTACTTCTATAGTATCTGCCTTGGAGGAAATTCTTCGTTGGCGTCAATCGCAGCAGAGATTCGTGAGCTAAGCTATACTAAAGTTACTTCGATAGTATCTGTCTTAGAGGAAAGGACAATATAATATTGCATTAAGACAATACTCACAGGAATAGTCATGTCGCTCAACAGTATGATATCTTGGAATCTTAATGATCTTTCTCAAACAGCAAATACACGTGAGCAAATAAATAATACTTAAATGATAATTTCAATTGCCTGAAGTTCTATATTCTGATAAAACGTGAGAACTAAAACTGACTTGACTTTATTTAGCGCTTCACTTGCTGCGTAAGTTCAGAAATTTCCAGCACAATGTCCTGGCAATCTCTTCTTCCTAATGAAAGAATCATTACTTGTCTCATCTCGTCTGGTGAGCAACATTAATTATGCATTTTCTGAGTCTTTCGTCTAAAAGACTTTGTCGAGATCTTTAATCTGAAATATTTTTCTTAATTATTAATTTAAAGGGCCTGTGACAAGCCCTAAGGTGTGTCCATAAGGTGTCTGACCTACAACAACCGATTTTGATGAAACTTGGTAGACTAATAGGATACTTTGCAAAACTAATGTAACTAGCAGGAATCTGTCGAAAAAGCTGTAGTTTCTGAGATACAGTCGATTCATTAAAAATGACATTTGTCGTGATATCTCGGGATCGGCTTCACCGAGAACAAGCAAACTTTGCAAGCCATAGTAGATACATGATAGGTTTAAAACGGAATTAAAACGAATTGTTTGCACCTGCGCAGAACTGCGCATAATGTGCAAATAATTGTGCGTATGCGCATATCTCGAAAACGTGAAGACTGCGGTATATTTTTGTCTTGCTTAGTTTGAACTACATGACAAGTATAACATAATGCAAAAAAAAAAAAAAAAAAAAAAAGACTCAAAGATGAGCGTTTTCAAGCAAATGAGGAGAAGATGTTGTTGTGGTCTGCCCCCGGACACCTGCCTGTAGTTACGCACTCAATCTGGCTTCTCAGTTATACATTTCCATTACACCTGTATAGAAGTCATATAGTTAACGTTAATAGTCGCCATATTCGGGGCGTAGTGATATCAAGTACTGTAAGTCATCAATATTACACAACAGTAACACAGTATTAAGAGAGCATAAGGATACACTATCAGGCCTATGATAGCGATCTATTGGAACACACCAGTGTGATGCAGGCATCTATGCATCAAAGAAACATGCCAAAATCATAGGTCTTAGGGTTACCTATATATAGTTAGTGTGGCCATGAGACGAGCCCTTTTTCATGTCTCGTCTCGTCTCGTCTCGACAACGAGCAAACACTTCGAGACAAGACCTGTCTGTATTTGCAAGACGAGACACGCGACAGTGTTGTAAGGAGACGAGATGCGACAGCCCCAATATCCCGTCTCGTCTCGTAGCAATACTGCCCAGTTGTATAAAGCAAAGGCTAACGTAAGAAATCCGCGACGATAGTTACGCAGGCTTGTTCGGGTCATGACTAGCATATAGTCGGTTTCCCCTCATTTTAGACACAGGCTTCGAGACAAAGACACGAGACGACACCAGCATCTCATGTTTGCGACGAGATTGTTTCACGCGACGAGATGAGACAACACAAAAGGTTTCGTCTCATGACCACACTGACTATATATAGGTAACCCTAAGACCTATGATTTTGGCATGTTTCTTTGATGCATAGACACCTGCATCACACTGATGTGTTCCAATAGACCGCGACCATAGGAATGATAGTGTATCCTTACGCTCTCTTAATACTGTGTTACTTTTGTGTAACATTGATGACTTACAGTACTTGATATCACTATGCCCCAAATATGGCGACTATTAACGTTAACTATATGACTTCTACACAGGTGTAATGGAAATGTATAACTGAGAAGCCAGACTGAGTGCGTAACTACAGGCGGGTGTCCGGGGGCAGACCACAACAACATCTTCTCACCTCATTTGCTTGAAAACGCTCATCTTTGAGTTTTTTTTTTCATTATGTTATACTTGTCATGTAATTCAAACTAAGCAAGACAAAAATATACCGCAGTCTTCACGTTTTCGAGATATGTGCATGCGCACAATTATTTGCGCATTATGCGCAGTTTTGAGTAGGTGCAGACAAATCGTTTTAATTCCGTTTTAAACCTATCATGTATCTACTATGGCTTGCAAAGTTTGCTTGTTTTTCGTGGAGCCGTTCCCGAGATATCACGACAAATGTCGTCTTTAATGAATCGACTGTATCTCAGAAACTACAGCTTTTTCGACACATTCCTGCTAGTTACATTAGTTTTGCAAAGTACCCCATTAGTCTACCAAGTTTCATGAAAATCGGTTGTTGTGGCCCAGACACCTTATGGATATGTCACAGGCCCTTTATCCTTGAGTACCTTGTGAACAGCAATCCATTGAAATGATAAGCCAAAACTTTAACTTATGGTCCTTAACTGGTCATCCGTCTTGAACTGAAGCATCCTAAATCAACTTTTGTTTGTCTGTGAATGAAAAGTTGAACGCTATTGAAGATGAATGTCACTTTACAGCTTCGAAGCTACGTGAAACATAGGTTTACAAGTGCCTTCTTAACTTTTGTAACTGTGTCCGGACGGAAGGAAATCGTGTCTACTTAACTTTTCTGTGCGTTTGAACGAAAGGAAATCGGTATGTAGAGCTGGTCGTCTTAAGAAATTGTGTGTTTAAACGAAAGGAAATCGCTTTGTAGAAACGCTACTTGGTCGTCTTAACAACAGTAGAGATTATTTTCTGTTATTATTGCATCAAATTGCTTTTAAGAAGTAAGAACACAAAAGTTCACTTTCAATTATGGCAACAGAGGAACTAATATGACGACTACATGGAAACTTCACTAATGCATTTGTAACTTGTATTTAAATTAAGTTAACTTGTATTTTCACAACTCACCTGAATTTGAAATATAATTGCCATCACATAGAGTTTTACAAAAAAGATTTATGATCGGAAATCTCGTTTTTATAATCGGTCATTATTATTTCTTGGACAAACAATCTCGTTATGATGGATTTATGCTCTCATAAATCCATTTTGTGTGGACATGTTTCCTACGTACAGGTAAATGAAAACAAAAAAACCCGGAACCCAACGGTGCGATAGCGTTGTTGTGGATGTGCTCCCGCAATGTGTTGGAAGCAATTACACGATCCCAACACAAATGCATGCATCCTGGTATTGTCAATTAATCTAGCATTGCAATGGATATGTATTAGTTATATAGATTAAGAGAAGGTGAAAGAGGAAGACTACATATGTGACCTGTAAACAAGTGCTGCAGGGGAGGGGAACGAAGAGTAATGATCAGGAAAGGTTTTGACGTTTACGGTTGCTGTGGGTCAGGAGAAGCAAATATCCAGAAAGCAAACACGATTACTTTCGCAGCATCGGAAATCATTAAATGCCGTACGTTGTTGTACCATAGGGAGTAGAATCGAATATCAATTTAATAAGCTTAACCAAAATCCAATTTCCTCTATATTGTTTAGTCAATACAAATCTCGAATAATCACATATCGTATTATTATTTCCTGGAATAGTTAGGGTTCGTACATTAAAAAAAAAAATTGCGAAATATTAGGTTTGAATAATACGGGAGACACTTTCCCATCACAATTACATGGTATAATAAAGCAGTATTTAGTTCTCAGATTTCCTGTGAGAAAAGAACACACATTCTCTTCCGCATTTTGTATAGGCACATGAAATTATAAAACTGCTTTCTAGTCATAGCCAATCAGTCATTTCAAGTAAGTTATTATTGTGTGCGCCAATGGCCCATTCTCGCAACATAAGAGTATTAACAATTGGTGCTACATTTTTAAGACAATAGCTATCAATTTCTTGGCAATTATATGTTTTAAATTTAAGAATGAGAACCTTAAAACAAATCCTCTAATTACGGGACAATTCTATGTACCAAATAATTTTCTTGGACAGAACCTAGTAAAGATAAGAGATAATCCCATAAAAATGAGATGGATTCGAGCCCTAGACATAGTTAAAATATTTTTCCATATTCCCCCCAAACTTTTTCTAATTTTTTGTTTTTATAAGCTGGTAAGTGACCTCGAGCTGTACTACACTGTGGAGTGTAGCACAATGATATGTAATGCAAATGAGTGATGATTATACATAGTGTATATAGACTCATGAGTCTACCTAAATAAATATAAAGATGTCATAGATGAAATGTTATTCAATGTGATCACCTTCCACGCAGTTCATACAAATTTTACAAGCTACATCCGCTATTGCCGTTATATTCGTGATTTTAAATTGGCCAATACAACACCTAAAAACCTTATGTGTTTCACAGTATAAAATCGGCCAAGTAAGCTTGTGGTGGACAACATTGTGTTTGTGGGCTTTCTCGAGGTGCTCCTGTTTCCTCCCACAATCTCATTCCACTAATTCTTCCATCATCATTCACTTCCATTAACCATCCGTCTCCCTTAGCCTAAAGGACATAATCGTAGCACGTTAAACTGAAAGATTTCATTTATTTTTTTACAAGGAGATTGACTGCGTTATGCAGGGACGTACGCATGGGGTGGGTCCTGGGGGTTCCGGAATCCCGAAAATCTAGACTAATATAAATTTAGTTTAATTATAAGGATGATTTTACAAATTTTAATGTAATTTAAACTCATATTGAATTTTGACCGCGCCGAAAAGCTGTGCCCCCCCCCCCCTCCCTCGATCCCGAATGAATTCTTGCCTACATGCTTGCGCACCTTGTTTATTTGCCATCAGCACTTCGGAGAAATCAAGAGATTGATTGCTCTGTCTGTTTCTCATCTCCACCTGGCGTGCTACTGAAAATCGGAGTAGCGAACTGTATAGCAACAAACGTTCAATTATGAATAGCATCGTATATGCCTATAAGTGTGTAATCTTGAGTACTATTTATACCGATACACTGAATAATTATCTTTCAGTATATTTGGTACAATAGCTTCAGTAGCACATACTTCTTTCTTAGTGACCTTTCACACAACTAAGGGCCATAAAAACAACCATTTAGACGAAATGTTTTATAGCAAAAGCTCAAACTACAGTGCAAAAAAATGTTAAATCAAACCACTATCCAAATAAAGTTCATCATCATCTTCTTGTAAACCTTTTTTTTTTCACTTAACTGGGATTAACTTTTCGGATCGCTATCTTCCATCTGTTTCTATCTTGCATCATATCTGTTGTGACACCACACTGTACACCACCGTTCTTAACACAATCTCCCCACTTCTTTGACCCGGCCTCGGGCAAGTTTCCTTCAGTTCTATAGCATCCATTCGGTGAGCTAGATATTCCGAAAGGTCTCCTTACATGCCCAAACCATCTCAATCTACTTTCTTGCAGCATTTTTACTACCAGTCTCGCCAGATCAATTCATTCTTAATTTTGCCCTCCTATGTCACTTCACACTTTAGGAGCAGCATCTTCATCTCCACACCACGAAACTTCTGTTTCTCTCTCTTCTTCGTCGTCCAACATTCCGCTCCGTGTAATAGGAGAGGTCTTACTACTGTTCTGTATGCGCACTTTATAATTAAGGCGTATTGATACCCTAAGGTCACACAATAATTCTGCTGTTTCTCTCCATTTTGTCCAACAGCTGCTAATTCTGCTGTTTACATCTTCTGTTTCTGCATCTTCCTGCAGTATTGACCCCAAGTATTTAAATTTCCTCGACATTACCACTTCTTCGTCCAATTGTATTCTTGTATCTTCGGTTACATTTTTTTCCTGAAAGGACAATGCAAATGTTGTAATGGACCCGTTTGCCTCCATTACAGTTTATTTTAAATTTTGTGAGTCCTTATTTTGTGTTTACAAGTAATAATTCTATTATTATACGTTGCTGTTATTTAATTCGTTCATCCGCTAATAGTAGATTACTCTTTAGTTAGAATCGGGACATCCTGAATCTGCGCCCTACAATGTACTTTCGCTAACGGCTCGGAATTTACAGCTGGTTTTCTTCGTTTTCTTCGACATGGTATATATAACGATTTTAGATTAAGATAAAAAGTTTCAATATGTAACATCTACAAATATATTCGACGTAAATTAAGTAGTCAACATGTAACTGTAATAACATAATTTGGTGAAATATTAGAAGTATAAATATTGGTTTTCCGTGTGTGAAATGTAGTTGTAGACATGATGTACTAATCATTATAATCCAAAATCCATGATAACTCTGCGACTGGATCTATATTCTTTCTTCCTCTAGATCTATAATAAACATGTCAGGATACGATGGCTTAGTATATTAAAAACAATACTCGTTATAACTATTCTGCATTTATATGTCCAAATAAATGGTGCGTACTTTAATAGGCTTTTAACCATATTTGTAATATGATTCTGTACTGCTGACTAATGATATCCCAGCGAAATAGTGTACGACAAAACAGAGAATATATATAAAATACTATTATATAAAAACAATTAATTGAGTTATGAAATTCTAGAATTTGTTTTGTATTAATTATGAGTAATATTATATGCTTGGGAATCGGTCTCTTGTGGAAGCAGAGCTCTAGATGATGAATTGGCCTCAGAATGTATATCATAATAATATGTATGTTAATATATGAAGTACGTTACCTAATTGTCTGTGCAGTTGCAGATGTGAACTGACCAATGTCAACATTTGGAGGAATAAATATCTAAAAATAGCCACGAATAATAAACGAAAGTGTGAATTAAACTGTTATATTTAATTCTGTTTATAACACATTGTGCTCCATCATTCCTGATGTCTTATGGCTATCTTTACTTTTCATTCGTTCGATGGCTTTCCTACGTCATGCACCTTACCAGCAATCTGTAGTCCGATGATCATCCCTCTGCGTACCGTCACGTGTTTGTGTAATACAAGAATGACAACACGTGATTGAGCGTATGCATAAGAGGAGCAATATAATGTTCTGTTTTGATTTTACTAATTTTAAGCCCTTTGCTCTCTATTACTCCTCTTCAGGCACCTAATTTCTCTTACAGTGCTACCTTGGTCTCACCAGCACGATGTAATTCGCAAATAGCATATGCTAAGGTGCTAACTCTTGGATATCCTTTGTAAGTTTGTTCATCAGAAATATAAAAATTTTATATTTTTATTATGCATATTCAATATGGTACTATGTTTATTACATACTTACGTAACAGCCTCCAGTACATTAGTTGTTCTAATTAACGTACCTAAATAAAAGAAGAAATACATTTGTTAGTGTTATAATCTCACAGTAAAATATCATAAAAATATAAATTACATATTCTTTAATCTTTTTCCTTCTCTTAATCTTTCTATTGGAACTACTGCATCAGTGTCATGTCAAGTGTAGACAATTGAATGTTACACTGAAATTTACTGAACACACACACACACACATATATATTAACTTTCTTTAGTAAGACAAAATATTAGAAAGTATTGTAAACAATTAAAAGATATAGCTTGAGTTGTCTCTTCAATATGTTAATCAGTATGAACTTTTAAACACAACATACTTTGCATTGCAACAGGGTGAAACACTGTCATAACTACAGCCCGGATTTATATGCAAAATGCATGTTTATAGTAACATGCAGGAACGTATGAAAAGTATCTTTTTCTTTCAGACTTACTTGTAACGACTTATTTGAGATGCATATGATAGCGCATATAAGTACATATTTTGAGTGAATTTCGATGTGCATACATATTTCGTAAACTTTGCAGGATACTGCATATTTCCGAATTTTATTGCTGCATATTAGCACATTCGAGAGTGTATCACATGAAAGTAGGTTATATTTCAAGTAAATTGAATCAATTTGTAAACGTAGATATAAATAAAATTTTGTGTAAAATAATAGAATAAAGTGTTGTATTCTAAATTAATCCACCTGACTTGTCTGTCATACGGTCTTCATCGCGTAGCAGAAACACTCAGATGCCAATATCCGAAAGTAGATGCGCTTGTACCAAATGTAAGAAAGTAGTTGTGAAAGCTCTATCGCGCGTACGTATCTTTCGCGAAGTTGCGAAAAATGTTCCGGTACCATCGCTACCAGTTTTAACCCAGTGAGGCTCGTGGCTAGGAAGCTGTGTCGTATTATGCAGATAACTTGACTCAAATGAAGACAGTTGTAGATTCACTAAATGCCGATTATACAGCCACCATTTATGTGTCACAAAATTGTTTCTCTATAAGTGGCAACACAACCACTTCTCGAGAATACCTGAATTTATCACAGTTGGAATCCCGTAACAATGCTTTGCAGTATCCACTCTCCTTATTGGGTGAATTATTGCAGACTTTGCCCAGTGAAACTTACAGTGTTGCGAAAATAGCGTCAGATAAACTTTGCCAAATACGTATTAGGCAAAATCCCTGATATAAAACAATCTGTGACATTGCAAATATACTTAATCTTGAAAATAAGGAATTGGAAGAGGACCTAACACACGATGACATTTGGTGTTTTTCACATGCATCAGTGACTTCTGCTGATGTAGAAAGGAACTTTTCAATGTACTAAACATTTCTAACGGATACACGCAGAGGGTTTACAAAAGACAACGTGAGAAAGACGTTCACAGTTCATTGCAACATATGACATTAAGGTAGATATTTTTGTACAAAATTGAGATTTTATTTTCTTAGTGTATATTTCAGCCATATGTTAAATTTTTAATGTATATTTTTTATATTTTTCGTGCATAGTTGCATGCATATCTCGGAGTTGTTTGTGTATAGAAATCCGGAAGGGTTAGCCAGATCCTAGACTATGATAGATATCATGAGTTTACTATTAACTTTTAAAATATATATAAATAATACCTAAAATTATTCTTATTCAAAAATTGGGGGGCCTAGGACCCTAGCACCTGGCCCCGAGGATCTCTGAAACACGGAGAAACGAGAAAAAAATTGTAGTGTTTTTTCAGAAACATTTTTGTAACACTTACAAAAAACAAAATGATAAATTATCCCATCATTCCTTGATATCTCTCATAATCGAAACTACAGTATCACCGAAAAGCCAGTAGTTATCATACGATAGGCTAGAAAAAAGAAAAAAAGACGTTTCTAGATTTCACAAAACTTAAATTAACCGACAAATATATTAATATCATAGCAAGAAATAGGAACAACATTTCAGATTTTGCTAACGGGAAGTGGAAGCAAGATTCTTCACCGATATATTTAAAAGTATATTATTATACTATTGAAGGAGCAATTGCTCCTTCCCTCCCCGAGACGACACTCTTGGTAAAAGGACACTCTTCATTTTAGAACTGGAACCACATACTCCACAGTTTAAGATGGAATCCGAATCAAAGTAAAGAATTAAAATTTCAAGGCTCTCACACCGGAAGTCGAACCTGGGACCCCATACACACACTTACAGCTGAATATGTTGTATTTGCTTGCAAACTAAACATTTCAATAATATATATATATATTACAAATTGTGAAGTTGAACCAGTTGTATGTACCCAAGAAAGATAAAATTTCCTAATTTTTCTAACAAAAAATTTCGCCCGGGCCATTTTAGACCCATAAAAAAGAGCACATGTCAGTGTAAAAGAAGACAAGAGGACATCTGATAACCCTAGGAAAGCCTACCCTGTTAACTTCCACTTCTGTGTTTATATATTTTAGATGATTGAAAAGAAAGATATTATAAGAATCATGTGCTTGCAACATTATCTTCTGCAAGAAGTTTGATCTTAGAATGCTCCCACACTAAGGTTACTCCCAAACCTTTTATGATAATCTATTGTAACTACGTGTCCGTTTTTAACTGACGCTACAAGCCGTATTGATAGGAAATTCCTGCCTCAATCTACATTAGTCTAAACTATTGATACATTCGAGTACGTTACCGAATTTCATAGCGGAAATCATTTGTAAGTCCTAGAAAGTTTACATATTAAAAGATTAATTAATTTAGTTAGTTCAAGATCAATAAAGTTAGTTTTTTTACATTTTATAATTACGCCAGGAGTGTAGGTAGACACCTCAACTAAAGGCAGGACATTAACTTTCTATAAATTGGGTCGACCTACGAAACATGTGAAAAACAAATACATATTTTAAAAAATAATTCGGTATATCGTTCCCAAATTATACACACAGTATTATCAGTTGTTAAGTAGTATCATGGTCTATCATCAGATTTTGGTAAATTTTATATGAAACCAGCAAGAAAGTACTCTGAAAGTTAAAAAAAATCAACAATCATGAAAATCGGCACACCTACGCTGAAGTTACTATGCACACGATGAAGTCAATTAATTATGGTATAGCTGTCAGTCGTTTAGGAGCTTCATTATCTATCTCCAAAGAAATCGTTAGATTCTCATGAAATATACATGTAGCCACCGTGGAAGTACGAGTATATTGTAAAAAGAATAATAATTATTAAAATCGACGTACCTATATCGAATTTATGGATGAACATACACATATCGAAGTCGGATAATTACGGTTTTCTTACTGCACCTGTTGGGGTGTTTCTAGCACCGATGATTATCATTACATCCTACTGAAATTTATTTGAGACTACTGAGATGACATACTCTTTCAAACAGAAAAAGAATCACCAAAATAGATGCAGCTATATTGACGTTATTTGTGAGCATATCTACAAAATACATATAAACGAATCGATATACATTGACCAGCCAAAACGTTTAGAGCACCTACCTAATATTTGGTACGTCCTACCTTTGCCTCGCAGAACAGCAGCAAAACTGTTTCATATATAAGTAATAAGGTCTTGTTAGTGGTTGGAGGCACCGCGCACCACATCTGCAAACATAAGTAACTTTGTTTCTGTAAATTCCGTGGAGGGGGCAATGAGTTCGGATTTGACGTTCAATCCAAATATGTTCAATTTGGATAACATTCAATGAGCTTTGGGGTTATTGAAGCAATTCAAATTTACCATTAGCTCCTCGAAGTACTGCAGCACAACGACGGCTTTGTCACAAAGAGTGTTGTCATGCTGAAAGACGTCATTGCCAGCTGGAAATATTGCTTACATGAACGGGTGTACGTGATTAGGAAGGACCTGTCGATAGCTAGGAACAGTTATAGTGCCCTCCGCACGCAATACCGTGCCCATGAATGACCATATGAAAGTTCCTCAAAAGATAACTACCCTACCATCGCCCTGTTATCACCCTACTGTGCACGTCTCGAACAAACGTTTTCCTGGAAGACGAAGGTAATGAAGGCAATATCATAATTCATCGAATCATGTAATGTGCCACTTCTCAGCGATTCAGTGACGATGGGCAGGTGCCTATTCTAGTCGTAATCGAAAATGCCGAGTATTAACATTAGTACACATGTGAGACACCGGCTTCGAAGGTCTAAATCTAACAATGTACGATAAACTGTGCGCTCAGATAGACTCCTGCTTTGTCCACTTTTAAGCCTGTTAAAGTCTACTGCTACACGGTTGCACCCCATTCTGTAGTACTAAACTAAACAGTCAATAATGTCCAACATTTTAGTGAGTAGTGGTCGTCCCGTTTGGTGTGGTTTGGTACTGATTTCACAGTCATTTTTCCACCTTCGGAAGACACTAACCTCGGCAGCTCGCGAACACCTAACAAGTCGCGAGGTTTCCTTGATGCTCGTTCTCAGCCGTCTTGCCATCACAATCCGGCCCCAATCAACCTCTGATATATCACCGACCTTCCTGTTCTACGCTCAAGTATCACATTGACTGATCGAGTAAGATCTCTGTTACTGTCAAACGAGCGGTTCTGCTGTTCTCCGTGCCTCTTATGTCAGACAAACGACTTCATTAAAAGAATTATCGGATAGTTATAAGGTTTTGGCTGGTGAGTGGATATAAGCGGATCAAACTGAGAACCGTCCTCTCTTTTTTAAATCGGTTAAGAAGATTAGGTGTATCCATGTACGAAATATGTTCAAGAATTAATTTCAAATGGCGCATTATCTGTGAAAAGATTAAACCTCTTTTCCCCCTTAGGACACGCAATTCAAATAAATGTACTCGTAAAGAAAAAATCTAAATCGACTCAAATACTAACGATCTTAAAATTTAATTTTGACACTTCTGATTATTTCATTATTATTATTTTTTGATTTTATTAATACGAAATGGGAAATTAAAATATGATAGAAATTGTTACCTTCCCTCTTAGCAGCAGAATTTTGAAAACAATGGGACATATTTTCAGTTATCTTTTTAAACAGTGAGTTTACATACAGTCTCATCTCGTAAACTTGAGAGGGTACTGAAATTCATTACTTCCCTTAGGAGACAGATTTGTGTCTTAATTTTTTTAAAAAAAATTATGAAGTAGGTATTATGTTCCAAAATTCACTTCGAATGGTTCAACGGTATAAATTTGTGTAGGGAACAAACAGAAAAATATACCTGATAATAGAACGACAGATATTTCGATAGAAATATATATATTAATTTTGCACAGTAAGTTTTAGAAGTGCCCAGGATCTTCTTTATAAAAAGAAATAATAGAAAAAGATACGAATCTCCTCGTTTTATTCGAAACTAGTCAACATTGCGTGTAAATTTTGCATTCATTTAAAAGTTGAAAACCATTTCTAGTTTCAGAACTTGAGGCACGCCCTCCGAAGATAATTAGAAAGAAACATTTTCAACGTCCTTCAACTTTACCTAAGATTTTTGTGTTTGTATGCAGCTTGAAAGTAGCATATACTATTGAATATTACACGGTACTTTGAAGCTTCCAAATGGTTGTTTCGTGTGCAAAATTACACACAAGGAATGGGTTTATCGCAGATACTTTCCGTTGCCCTTTGCTTGATCCACATCTTTTGGACATTTTAAACATTTTCGCGTGATCTTGTGGTGATATCACAAGGAAAAAAATGTAATGGTCTTACAACAATACAATGTTATGCATGTTTCGCCATATGTTGTGTGAGAACACAAGAGTACAGTAGTTAGTCATTTGGTCTATGTCCCTACTGTACACAATGTTCGTTCTTTTTATCTTAAAGGAATATCATCCGTGGAGGAAAGTTTATTATATCAAAAAGTATCAAAAACGAAATTTATATAACGAGTATATGCTTTTCTTAACGATGAAAACAATTTTGTTTTACATTATTCAAGTTCTAGTTTCTGCAATTGAAAGTTCCACATAATGTTCGTAAGAATTCTTTATAGCAGGGAATATTTTAAAGGTAGATGGGTGGGTTCTCTTTCATGCCATCCCCAGATCCCAGCTCGCACGAAGTGAACTTTGTGGTGGACAAACACCGTGTGCGTGGGTTTTCTCCGGGTTCTCCCGTTTCGTCCCCACTTTCTTCATTCCACCATTTTTTCATTCATTTCTCATCATCACCGCCTCCTTTAGCCTAACCGGCATAAACGTGGGACGTAAAAGTGAAAATTTCATTTCATTTTCCAAATACCAGTTTAAAAAAACTTTCCCCATAATTACGACTTGAGAAGCCTTCGGGAGAATTTTCTTTCATTTCTTTTTCTTTATGAATAAACAAAAGTGTATCACTAAAAGAAAATATTCATCTGGTACAAAGAGTCGCTAGTTCGACTCCAGACCATATTGTGTCATTGGATTTTTGTTCTCTCCTTATTTCTTATTCTCTTCTTTCCTTCAATACTTTTATAAATCTTTCAAGAATAATTAATGGCGGATCTGAAGGGTAGGTCAGTTAGAATTTTATCGCTAAAACCGAAGGAAGGAAACTTAACTTCTGCGCAAATTCTTGTATACAACAATTAAATTATTCGGCGCGTTCTCTTCCCTTCACTTATAGCGAAGAAAGGATATGTTTTACAGACGTGACTTAACTCAAGGGCCGCCATTCTTCATGAGCTTCACCTGCTTCTCCTTTAGCAAACAAGAAAATAATAGAACGAAAAACATTCTCTAGTAAAATCAAAATGAATTGTATGGAATCTCCGATTTTGTTACATTTCGTTGTATATATGTCTTTTCACGCATAAAGGATAGAAATTTAGAAGAAACCATTTAGTAGGGACGAAGTTTCTAGGTTCATACAAGATATAAATTAGATAAATTGTGTACTGGCTAAATCATTTCGGTAATGTTCATACTCAGATGGATATACAGGGTAAACAACTTACAGTGACCTCTGCTTGTAACTTCTAAATTAAGTGACAGAAATAGCTGAAATTTTGTACGAAGCAAATATTAGAAGAGAGAAAAAGTTTCACATAGTATACTCGACAATATCATCAGGTTAACAGCGTTGTCATCTCACTATAAAATTTCATTTTCCAAACACCACTACGTCAGATTATAACATACTTCAAATTTTAGGTACAAAACGAAACATTAGAATACCACACTTTTATCCAGTGTTGCCAACTAAAGGTGGTACGGTATCACAATATTCAAATTTCGGAGGACCCTACAACAGTAATAAAGCCATTGAGATTTACGAGGCGGTGTATGTCTGAAGTAATTTAGCATTGGATACTATGACCATAATATGATGCATTTCAGATTAATAGGAACAAAGTTACAACAAATTGAATTTTTTTATACAGGAATTATTTCGAAAAAAAATGCTAAGTATCGTATCTAAGGAGTTCCAATAGACAAAACAATAATACTGTCGTTTCCAGCAATTTGATATATCGAACCGTTCCGGAAATATGATAAACATTGTTAGTTTGCAACACTGCTTAAATGACGAATTTGCAGGGAATGTTTAAAATTATCGTATTTGGCAGCAATCTAATATCTCGAACCGTAATGGAGATATGATAAACATTGGTAGAGTTTGCAACACTGCTTAAAATAACGAATTTGTTGGGTATGTTCAAAATTATCTTATTTGGTAGTCACAGTGATAATATTTAGTAGTTGTAATTACAATAATTTTAAGGAGTGTTGGAAACCTTACCTATGTTTATCATATCTTAGGAACGGTTTGAGATACCAAATTGCTGGAAACGGCATTATAATTATTTTATGTGTTGGAAATCATCTAACTCCTTAGATACGATACTTACCTTAGCACTTTTCCAAAATAAAGTCTGCATAAAAAATTAAATATTCAATTTCTTGTGACTGTTTTTACTTTCGAACAACGAAAGAAGAGAAGAAAGTACGGTGGTCGCGAAAAAAAGGAAGTTGAAATTTCACCGAATTTACACATTTCATAGTCCATATATACCGAATAAGTGATTTTTCAACACCTATCCGTCTGTTTGTTCTGAAGTACATTTGCATAGGAAGCCATATCGTTCAACATATCGAGACTAAATTTTAACTTTAAGATTTTTATGTGATTCTCCAGAGTTATTTATTTTCGATTTGTCTTCCTATCTCTAAACGTAAGGGTAAATTACTGAAGGGTGAAGGCCAAAATTTGCGATTTTCTCTAAGATGACTCTAACGATTTTGTTTATATTTCATAAATCAATTTTTGAACAGCAACTCTATACTGTTGTATGAGTCATTTCTCTGAGGAAAATTGAAAGGGGGTAGTTTACTCTTGAGGGTGAGTTTTTTCGGAGTTTTTTTTTTAAAAAAAACGGATCAGGCGATTTTGTCCATATTTCATTAATAACCTGGCAATATAGCATAAATCATTTGCCCAGAAAAATGTACCAGGGGTAGTTTATTCTTAGGAGTGACTTTTTTCGAACGATTTTCTCAGGAACAACTGAGGCATTTAGTTCATATTCCATAAATACATATTACATTAATAACCTGACAATACGGCGTAGTTTATTTGTCCTAAAAACGTAGGAGGGGTAGTTTATTCTTGGTAGTGAGCGTGTCGGAGGATTTTCTCAAAAGACTTTGCTGGGTTTTTTTTTCATATTACATAACTACGCGGAAAACAGTTTTCTATATAAATTCAGTGTCTCGAGATTACCTCCATCTGTTAACACTATTCACACAAAATTTAGTAGAAATCAACCATTTCCGTGTAAATTGAACAAAAACGATAATTGATAGTAAAGGCGGTTTTTAACGTCAATTCGGCATCCCAAGAATGGCTTACTTCTATTATCGCTCTAGCAAAACTAGGAGTGGTAAAAAATCGACTACCATTTCCGGTTTTCGTGTTCATTCTCATACAGTAAAAGGCAAAGGAAAGGCGAAAAATTACTTTTTGATATCTCAATAATAGTAATAGTGAGGAGGATAGGTTTCATTTCCACCGCTATCCAAACCGGAAATGGTAGAGATCTACAATTTTCGGTTTCAATACTGATTGCAACAGAGCAAACGCAGTAATATATAGCAAGAAACAGTGCTTTGATATGGATTCAGTGTCGCTAAAATATATTGTAACTCCCCTTTTGATCCTCTATCCAAACCGGAAATGAATTCAATCAGATATCAGCATTGGTCACTATAGAACAAAAAAAGGTAAGAGATAGAGAAAAGCAGTTTCTTGAAATGGACTTATTTAGCATCCCATTAATACTTAACATTTTCACACTTATCAGTTTGCTGAAACTGGAAATTGTGGGATTCTATTTATTATTTCAGTATTGATTTTCACAGGACAGAACCGGTAAGAGAGAGAAAGAACCAAAGGATACCAAGGATAGGTTTTACCTCCATCCGTATTCGTTGTTAAAACTGGAAATGTTAAAAATATACGATTTCAGCTTTCAATACAGATCATCAGAAAGGAGACGGATAATAGATATGTAAAAGAGTATTATTTAAAAATGAAATCAGTGTCATAAATACAAGAATAGTTTCTGTTCTTGCCCTTCTCTTTCTAGAAAAATCAAAAGCTATAGGCATCTTCACAATACTATAATTTCAAATCGGAACCTCATGGAGCAAAAGCGGTAGTAAATAGCGAGAATTGTAGTTTTCATATACATTCTGCGTCTTAAGAATATAGTGGGTTTTCTAGTGGTATCCCGTGTGCAATTTAATGCTAGAGTATTACGGATGATATGATTTTGTTCCTTATAAGGTAGGGAATGAGGAAAGTGATGGTGTACATGTCAGACCCGCGACTGGGAGGGGGAAGGAGGCGGGGAGAATGATTAGTCATCGTTCGCTTAACCCTTTATAACTTCGCTACTAATCATTCGATTTTAATTTTCTTTTTTCTTTTTTTTTTTTTTTTTTTTTTTTTTTTTTTTAAAGAAAGGTCTAACGAGTAAGTACGTTCTACACATTATGTTGTCAGCACCTTTTACTCAAATGTAGCCGTTTTGGTAAAAAAAAAAAAAAAATGAAAAAAGGTTTTTTCCTAAGAAAAAAAATTCATTTGACAAAACAATCATTTTTGTACTATTTACTTATACCAAATAGCTAAATTTATAAAAGGAGCATGAAACACGAATATTTTTTATTTTCAAATCGTTGTTTTATAAAACGTAAGGAAAAAGAACAGTATACAAAATCTAATATTTCGCTCAAGAGAAGCAATTAATATTTTTAAAATTATCATTACACCTATTCCTGCAATTTATTATATTATGTGATCCATATAAATTCTGTTACAGTTGAACGGTATTCACCAGGTTATGGCATATGCTGATGATGTAAATTTAATAGGAGATGATAGGAGAACAATAGAAAGAAATGCAGAGATCTTATTAAACGCTTGCAGGGACATGGGTTTCGAAGTAAATGCAGAGAAAACTAAATACATGGAAGTACGTCGGGACCGGAATACAGCAAATTATGGATATGTTAAAATACTAAATAATACTTTTGATAAAGTGGATACTTTCAAATATCTAGGATCAATATTAACAGAGGAAAATCATATTCACGGAGAAATTAAATGTCGACTAAAAGCAGGGAATTCGTGTTACTATTCGGTTCAAAATCTCTTGTCGTCGCGAATTCTGTCGAGGAATTTGAAACTTAAAATATACAAAACGATAATCATGTCTGTTGTTTTGTATGGCTGCGAAACATGGTCACTTACTCTGAGGGAAGAACATAGACTGAAAGTATTTGAGAACAAGATCCTGAGACGAATATTCGGACCCAAGAGGAACGGGAATGGGGAATGGCGGAAACTTCATAACGAGGAACTACATAATTTATATGGTTTACCCAACATTGTTAGGGTCGTCAAGTCTAGGAGGCTTAGATGGGCGGGTCATGTAGCTAGAATGGAAGAAAGTAGAGACGCTTTCAAAGTCTTGACTGGAAGACCAATCGGAAAACGACCATTAGGAAGACCTAGGCGCAGATGGGAGGACAATATTAAGATGGATCTCGCAGAGATTGGAATACAGAATAGAAACTGGATGCAGTTAGCTAAGGATAGAAGTCAGTGGAGAGCTTTTGTGAACGCGGCATTGAACCTCCGGGTTCCATAGGCCATAGAGTTAGTTAATTTTTATATAAATTCTGTAGATGTTCATAAATATTTTAGAAATATGTTTTATTTATCATGGAATAAGTACTCTAGTCATGTTTTCTCACTATGTTCATTTACTGAAAAGTAAAGGATACTCTTCTTCTGGTGTGAATCCACATGTTAGTCATTGGGACACTTCCAGAATTCGAAGTAGTCCTTCTTACTTCAATCTTCATGACATTAATTCTTCTTAATATTTTAATATACACTGCACTACACTATGACACCACATTCAGAACGCACTAAGAAAGAACAAGAAATGGTTAAAAGGGTGACAAAAGAAATACACAAACACTTCCTGATTTCCGTTCCTTCATGTCACAGAGATTTTACGCTGTTCAACTGATCGGCAGCAGGTCGAAAGACGAACGGACTGGTCCATGAAAGAATAGAATAAGAAGTCACATAACAAAAGGATTCCTTAATCGAGTTACGACTGTCCTCAGTTTCTTCTTGTTGCACGAGAGATTATTTCCTTCGCATTATCCTCGTAACAGATCAAATATCTGTGTAATTCGTTTCGAGGTACCCATATCATAACCATGATTCAAGTTCATCGCTGAGAGAAGCTCTTTAGGCCCACAAGGATTATCGCACATTATTAGTGTAATAGTAATTAAAAACAATATTAATTGCGTCTCTTGAGCGAACTATTAGATTTTGTATACTGTTCTTTTTCCTTACGTTTTATAAAGCAGTGATTTTGAAAATAAAAAAAATATTCGTACTGCATGCTTCTTTTATAAATTTAGCTATTTGGTATAAATAAATAATACAAAAATGATTATTTTGTGAAATGAAATATTTTTTCTTAGGAAAAATACTTTTTTTTTTTTTTTTTTTTTACCAAAACGGCTACATTTACGTAAAAGGTACTAATAACATAATGTGTAGAACGTACTTAGACCTTTAAAAAAAAAAAAAGAAAAAAAAAAGAAAATTAAAATCGGATGATTAGGACGAAGTTATAAGGGGTTAAGCGAACGATGACTAATCATTCTCCCTCCCAGTCGCGGGTCTGACATGTCCACCATCACTTTTCTCATTCCCTACCTTATAAGGAACAAAATGTTACCATTTACAATACTCTAACATTAAATTGCACATCGGATGAAAAAAGTAACCACTAGAAAACTGACTAACAGGTTTATCTCGGAATTTATCCCTGCTATTGTAACTGCAACTAATAATAGATTTAACATAAATCTGTTTTATTATTGAACTCCGCAATTTAGATCATAGTTCTACAATGTGGAATGATATTCTCTCTCTCTCTCTCTCTCTCTCTCTCTCTCTCTCTGTTTGTGTGTGTGTGTGTCATGATTTCTCACATAAGTTTCCTTTACTTCCGTTCTACAAAGTCAAGTATCCAAATTAATTTCTTTGTCTGATCTATTGTGATTAATTTCTCATAAAGATATTTAATAACGCAAGGGAGCGGGAGGAGGAGATATATATAAAAATAAATAAAAACTTAATTGATAACTCCTGAACTACGAGACCGATCTCGATCAAATTTTGAACACAGATGATTTTCCTGCCTGGGATGTTTTTTATCATTTCACTTTGACGGTACAGCAGAGGAAAGGAGAAGGAGGGGATATATAAAAATGATCGAAAACGACCGATATTAGTGTCGAATTCATAGATTTCAGCGTCGCTGAGGTGAACAGTGATATTTCCGACGCCGTTTAAATTCAAATTCAGCCCCCATTAGTACTTTATGTCCAAAACGAGACTTATTTTCCCCGTGCTAAGAAAGGATATTCTGCCAGTATCTGTATAAGAATAACTGAGGTTAACGTGGACAAAAGATTCTTCGCTTTACATTTACCAACTTCAATACTCGTATAATCTCTGAATAATGATGGTTCTGTTTTCGAGATCGATGATCTATTTTTTTTTCTAAGTAGTCATATGTCATAAATGTTTATTTTAAAAAAATCATTTGTTTTTAAACATGACATACAGTAAGTATAACCCTTCTTATAGGTATATACCCTTCCTATTACAGTTACTACCAAACACAGCGAATGAAAATGACAGGGAAGTCTAAAATATGATTTAACGAAACACCACGTGTTTTTTTATTTGTTATGATTCTTACACTAAAATACAAATTGCTGAGCAAAGCAACGTTTATTATAAAATAATAAACGTTGCTTTGCTCAGCAATTTGTATTTTGGGGCAAGTTATTCAATACAGCAAAGCTAGTATGAATCAGTTGGCTATGATTCTTGAATTATGTAATATAATTTTCTTACGTACAATGTGAAACAATGTTGTGACAAGATTTTCCTTGTGGAAATCAAAAGAGGATATTTTGCTTCAGAGAATGTGATCTTTAGTAACAAACAACAAGGAGATTTATCAGTCTTGATGTTGAGAACAGTCGTTTCACTGTTTCCTTACCCTCTAGAGTTTTATAACCCTAGCACTACTTTTCTCATTGAGTTAGGTTGCTGACAGAGCGCAGTTCATTTGTTTCTGCTTTTAAGTTTTCAAACCTGCTGGAATTGCCAAGCAGTCTAGGCCAGTCTTTCCAATTGGTGTTCCGCGTAGCTCTAGGGTGTCCGTGGAACAAATTTATGGTGACTAACATTAATTACATATGATAAATTATAAAAGATATAAACAATGCCACTAATCCCATGCGTGTATGCGCTATATATAGTATCAGCAGCGCAAATCTGTCTTCAACATGGGGGGAGGGGACGAGTAAGACCGTTCCCATAATTATTTTTAAGCGATATTCAAAATATTTATGAAGTTGAAAAACAATGCCGTGAAGGATCAGGATCGTGGATGAATGTATGCATTGTATTTAATTATTTCCTTACCATCATTCATTTTTCATCGTCTCCTTTCCCTTAAAGGATACACGTATGGGGTATAAAGCTCAGAAATAAATATATTTACACTAAAAAGGAACGTTAAAAAGGAACGTTTTAGTGTAAAATATAGACACCAAAACATTTATTGTACACATAACTACAAACCTTACTCGACTTTCAATATGTTCGTCTTACATGTTCAATCACTTATTATGGCGTGATACCAGTTTTTCTGTAGTCATTGTAGTATGTTATGACCAATGTATCCAAACATATAGTTTGTTTATTGAAGTTAAACGTCCAGTTTCATCACCAAGGATAATATGGGATATAGACCTGCAGTTTAACCCTTACTGACACAAGTCGCTATACAACTTCAAAAGCAGAAGTAGGATCTATTATACCTCGCAAGATGTATTGGAAAATACTTTGCTTTTTACATTTTATTATAGAGTCTTATATATACAGGGTAAACTATGTTGTTTTTTCCAGTATGTGAGGACATAAAATAATCTATGTGGCTTAACAATGTTTATTTTCATTATAAGAACTGTTCAAACTATCTCCCACCATGTTCAATGCAAGGTAATCTCTCATCAGTACTGGTTTGCAAATATGACACAACCGAGGATTGACATCCAATCTGTTGAATAATCATTCAATTAGCTGTTCCAATGATCTAAATCCCGGAAAGTTTGTCGTCTTTTGACAGTACTAAACATGGAAAACTAATATTGTGGAAGATCATATGAGGGTGGTGAATCTGTTCTCAACACTCGACCAATCCATTCATCGAAATGTTGATGCAAGAAACCCCTTAACAACAACACCAAAGTGAAGCAGTGTTTCATTGTGTTGTCACGATAACTGAATACTTTTGTAACAAGAGTTACTTTCAAGTTCTGGAATGACAACTTCCCGCAACAGCTAAAGGCGTGTGTCATTAGCAACAGTTCCTTTTAAAAACAGAATGGTCCTACGATAGCACCGTCCCAAATACCACCCCAAATAGTGATTCCAGAAAAGTTTGACTCACCTGTCTCAAGTTCGTGTGGATTAATATTACTCCAATAAACACAATTGTGTATATTTACGCGATCGTTCATCTTAAATCATCTATCCACAAAATTCTCTAGAAGTCTCTATCAGCTTCGTCTCGAATGAGAAACCATTCACAGAAGTCAACATAAAGGTCCGGATCACATTTGTGTAAGGTGTGAAGAATTTTGGCCGATAGAGTTTTATCTTCAAATCCTTTAGCATGTTCGTTAAGGAGGAGCGTGCCATTCCCAAGACACATGTGCGCCTGCTGCTAGACTTCTTCGGGGAAGATACACAACTATGAACAAAAATGTCAGTGTTTTCTTCACCTTGTACACTGTGTGGTCGTCCGTTTAGCAGTAAATCATATACCGATCATACATCATTGATTAAGGTTTCTTATGGCGTAGCTCACACCTGAAGTCTGCTGTTACCACGTGTGTGTGTTTTCTGTGTTTCCACCAAACTTGTAGCACGAAAGACGGAATTCTATTCTTGATTTGCGATCCATCACAACACTACTACTTGGCACAACTGTACTCAATAAACAACTCGTAAATAGATCACGTAAGAAAGTATGGTTACCAGTCGCAGGCACGATAAAAAGACACAATAGTGCTAATTGAAGTACAAAAACGCTCGTAAGACTATCCATGGCTTTGGATTGATTATTGTAACAAAAACACTTACCAAAGCTCAAAACCCACTTTATTTTAAATTATAATTTGTAACGGATTCGGATATCTAACATATTCTTCTTCATAACATAATAACATTTTCATTGATTGTCGATAGTGTCTGAAGAAGGATATGTTAGATATCCGAAACCGTTACAAATTATAATTTAAAATAAAGTGGATTTTAAGCTTTGGTCAGTGTTTCTTTTGTTAAAAAAACGTTCGATAATAGCTCGATTATTTTTTTTTTACCATTCGATTTATTCGAGGGGCTATTATTATAAATCCATCATTCATGCACGTTGTTAACGCTAAATTTCTTCCGCAGCAATATTAACATGCGTGATATATTTTCCCTCTATTCGACCATTATTTGTGAATAGGTTATTTCCAGATTTACAATAATAGAGTACACTATATTCCTTTAACTTGTTAAATATTTTGGGTTCTCTGTACATGGCTACATCAAAAACTATTGAGGTGGAGGAGTATGCTATTTGTAGGCTACTCCGATTGTGACTAGACAAGATCTTTTAAACGATCGAGTTGCCCGTTAATATTCATTCATGGCATGATTTTACGTAAAATGTAATGAATCAAGAAGTGGAAAACGCTGTTGTCCATAAGATAAACTGAAATCATTTGTTGCATGTTCTATAATATATTTCAATAACCGGGACTGTTGTCAATAGAACGTATCGAAGTTCCTCATAATGGAGAAAAATTAATTAAGGATGTGGGAGGTAACTGGAAAACCATGAGAAAATACCTGATTATGATGTTAATATCAAATTCAAATATCCTGGGGTCGAAGCAGGGACATGTCATTTTACAGCTGGAAGCTTTACCTTTAAGCCACAGTTTCTCTGTACTCAATTGCTCAATTGTTATATGATTATATTTTATATTATATTATATTATATTATATTATATATATATATATGCTCTAAATCTCAGCTTTGTACATTTATATGTTCACTCTACTTTCAAACTTCCACTTCGTCGTATATCCTCAAAACCAACAGGAAAGTATCTGGCTTTCCTTGCACTACTTTACTGGATTACTAATCCCCTAGCTACGTTAGTTAAGCCTGTTGCAACCTTCTTTCTGGGAGACACTCAAATACAAAGACAAAGTATACAGTGAGGAATTATAAGTTTGTGTTTATAAAGTTTAGAGGAGAAATTTTTAACACATTTTATTAAAACTCAGTCGAGAAGACTGAAGAGAGAAAAAGCAACAATAGAACCAATAGTTACTATTTTGAGCTAAATGATTAGAAAAATATTTACCCTATTTATTTAATTACCATGTACATGCCTATACCATCAATAATGAATGTATATGGAATATCCAAACTATTCCATAAATCAATATTTCAACGTCAACCCATATTTGTTTTTAAAAAAATGCTACATATGTTATACGTATGTATCGATTTTCAGTATCAAAATTCCATTGTATTAAAGCATCCGGTGTAATACATTAGAATTTAAAGATGCCAGCAGATAACCTTTAAATACAATTTCATTTTACTGGGTTTATGACCTGACAGATAATTAATATTTCATTGAAATTCTCTTATTAAGTAATATAATTTCTCAATTTCAATGTAATATCCATGAAATTATAATGGGCCGTGAAGGATTAGGATGAAGAATTACTTGAATAGCAAATGTCTCAAGTTAGTTCTCTCTTTAATAATACAATTTTAATATTTTCTCATTTTCTTCCTCTTCTCTCTGTTGCTGTATGTTCGGGAGATCGGGTTCTATATTTTCTGAAAATCACACCGGGAATTGTAACAGATCAAATGAAATATGGAATTTGTATCACTTATATTCCCTTATGTCCATCAAAATAACTCGTGGAAATGAAGAAAGAAACCAATAATGCAATACGGCTCTCTTTCAAATATCTTAGAACACAGTTTGCAATAAATAGTCAATGTGGTTGTAACGTAATATAAACAATGATGACGCTAATGCTGAAACACAATGAAGAAAGAATGTAAGTAAGAAAGATTAGCATAGGTTTCTCTTACTAAAAAGTTTGCAGTAATAGATTACCATTATTTTTTTCAGACTGCCTCGAGTAATAACATTATTACGAGGGCTATTTCTCTTCAACCTCCGATGAGCCATCACAGAACTACTACGTAAGGTGATGAAAAGGGGATACGACAGAAATAACCTCTACCATTCAACCATTGTGGAGTAGCGAGCGTGAAAACTTATTAAGTGCACTCGAAGCGGACATGAAGTGTGAACCATATGATGGTAATTCGGAAGCTGATTTTGATATTTCCGGGAACTCAACAAACAGCTCAGAAAAACTTAATTCATTTTCTGAAACATATGATTTACGCATTCGGCAAGGTCGCCTGCCGCCACAGATTTCAACTTTCAGTCATCTCGTCATGTAGTTCTGTAAGTCCTTTAAATTTTCTGTAGCAGTCGTGCACACTGTCATTACTTATTAAATTCCGGCAATAATACTTATTAATTCGACTATGAATACCATTCTATCCGGGGAAATCGAATTACATTACACAGTTTACACTTGGCAGAAGCTTCGATTGCACTTGCATGCTTGCTACTCCAGAATAATTGAACGGCAGAGTCTGTCTATCGATGTGTGGGGTGATCGGTTTGCAATGAAAAGGTTTACCTCATCTCAGTTTCGTCATTGCACATGCTTCTTCTCTAGAGGCTTAACGGAGATTAAAAATAATCATACTATGTTTCTCTCCAATGTTTATCTCATGTAATTAAAACTTCGATTTTTCCTAATATAAGCCCTAATTTTTAAAGTTAATCACTGCTCAAAAAAAGGGGGGGGACACAATGACTCAATAGTAGAGTAATCATCTCTAGTGCTATGGGTCCCTAGTTCAGTTATAGTCCATGTGAGTTTGTGGTAGACAATATCGTGTCAGTGGATTTTCCTCCCACATTTTTGCTCCACAAATTATTTTATGTTCATTCAGTTTCATTAATCATCAGTGTTTCTCAACCTAAAATGGAATAACTAAGACGAAAATCTTAAAGATTTAATTTTATGTTCTTTGTGGTGTTTCTTGTTCAGCCACATCATTCCAAGTGAAATGTTACATAAAATTATGTTCGATAGCAATTAAAGTGAGAAATAAATCCATTACCCTGTAGGTCAACTTGTTAACATATTAGATATTGCTCATGAGAGTAAAGAACGACAATATACTAGTGTAACTAACCTTACTTAATCCTAACCTCAAACGTCAAAATAGTGGCGCAGTCTTAAAGTATCAGCCTAACGATGCAAGAATTATCTGTCGCAAATTTGAATCTCGATCAGGGTAATTTGACCACTCAGTTTGTTACCATTATATTTTATTACCTTCTTCAACCTCAAGGATACAGGAACGGAACGTAAAATTATACTATACAATACACTAAGATAATAAAAACGAAACAACAGAAGCAAAACCTCATGAAGGAACGAACAGAAAAGAAAATATAAATATTGAAAATAAATACTGTATAATTTTGTTACTGCAAGATCTGCAGAAAAAGCTATGGTCATTTTTTTTCACTTGCATTCTGTCTTAAGTGTTCTCGCATACAAAGTACTTTCTGCCTAATGAAAAAGATTTAGCTACATGTAATGATTTCTTCCATAAGGGCGTATTCTCAATTTGCTCGCGGTTTCTGTTTTATTTTCCTATGACAGTGTCAAAGTCTCATATTCACATTCCAAAGAGTAGGAGGAGTTTGAGAGGGACTGTTTCGAGTGCATATTGTAATATTTCGTAGTCATATCTTCCATAATACTTTAAGTGGCTGTTTTGATACTGTCTGGTCCGTTCAATGACGCTCTAACTAGCAATTTGCCTGTTATATTTCATATCATTTCTACAACGCGGTCCACATGCATCACATAGTCTTTCATGTTAGTTGCCGAAATGATCAGGTTTCCTTTCAGGGGAAGGAGTATGGCATGACTGAGGGAAATCACGGAAATTTTCAGTCGAAGTTGTTAGCATTGCTCTATTGTGTTGTTATGCTACCACGCACAGTGAATGCAAAATATCCCCATCTTGCCTCTTGTTAGGATACCGACTTCCTGCCAACGCATTTCATATTCACTGCTACCAAAGCTTACGCTTTGTCTTTGGACCTCTCCTTTACGTTTGACCATGTCTGGGAATCCACTATGCTCTATGGGAAATTTCCTGAGCATCTCTTACACGTTGCTGAAATATTCATTTTTGGTTAGCACAGCTGCATCTCCCTTTACGCGGTTATGGACCGATAGCTCTGCGGTTCCTCATATTTGAAGTAAAGCGTGCTGGGATGTAAACTTTCGGCTTTGACTGTTGAACTCCGATACAATGCACGGTCTTGTTCATGAACTATACCTACAAACTGTAAGAGATGATTTCTCACATCAAAAAAGACGAAAAGTTCATAGGGACTGGGGAAAGTGCATAGTTTCAGAGATAGGGCGTCCAAGATCGTGAAAAAATCAATTTTAACACGCGCTATTTTGAATTCGAAAAACTAGAGTGGAGGTCCATATCAACATAAAGGAAGAAAGTCATACGAATGCAGTTCAAAAATGCATATTTCATCAATCTACAATGGGTGTTTTCAGGGATTACCTACAAAGTACAATTCCCATACATGCTCTGAACAGAATTCGCAGATGTGTTTTCATTTCAAGGTGGGTTCAAAGTAGGCAAAAGGTAATTCTTCACAGTAATGAACACAAAATGCTTCGACGGGAAGTTGGAAGTATTACGGACCGCAAGCTTCCAAGTTCTCCGCGTTCGGAATAACTCGTGCTGCAATGTATTTTGTCATGGTACATTTCCCGATTTTTCTCGTATCAGCATGAAACAAAACATCACAGCACGCGATATTCCAAAATGTTCATGAAACACAGAACAACGTAAAATGATTTGTATTTCCGTGAAAAGTACTATTTCGGTTAGTCTGGTGAGACTAAAGGAAATTGCTGGTCCTAAAGGACTGATGAGATTAACACAAAGGGGATCAAATAGTAAAGTAAGAATTAGATGAGAACTTTGAAATCTTGAGCATTTTTAGAAAATCAAAATTTTTCTTTAGTATTTTAAAATTATTTTATCAGATTTGTCTTGTTCTTTTTCTTATTCTACTACTGAGAAGAACAGTAACAGTAGTACTAGTTGTTTCTGAGTTGAGTTTAACGTCCCGTTCAGAAGCGAGACTATGTGAGACGTGGACCTACTGATTAACGAGGAACCCGAACCACATGCACTCCCGCTGGGTCTCTTACACCAAAGGCGCGAACACTGACCGAAAAAAAACGATACGGGATAAACCCACCACATATTTTATTATCTTATATATAAAAGAGAATGCACAAATCCTTTGTTCCCTCATCACGCTAATACGGCTGAACCAATTTCTTTCATTTTTGGGGGGTTATTAGGATTTGGACCCTAGATGGTTTTTATCATATCACTTTAATTTTTAATTACCAGTGTCTTGAGATAATTGACCATTCAAGTGTCCATAACGTACAAATCCTTTGTTAGTTCATCATAGGTAAAAATAAACGTATTTATATGCAACCCGCATGACCGTGTCACTCGGCGGGTTAACATAAATGACAGGCGATATAATGTTAACATTTAGTGCAATCTACTATGGTTTTTATCATATCACTTGAAAGCGAAAAAGTAAAAATTATCTAAGTAACAACGTTTATTGCGTTCCGGGGTGACCGCAGCGAAGCGGGGCGGGTTAACATAAATGACAGGCGATATAATGTTAACATTTACTGCAATCTTCTATGGTTTTTATCATATCACTTGAAAGCGAAAAAGTAAAAATTATCTAAGTAACAAAGTTTATTGCGTTCCGGGGTGACCGCAGCGAAGCGGGGTGAACGCTGCTAGTAAAAAATAAACTTCTATAATCAATTTACAAAGTTTCTTTATAATATAATAAAACGTTCAGTGTATTCTCAGCACACAGTAGTGGCTTCGGATAATATAGGTTTAATTTGGATTCAGGTTTGTACAGGAACTCCTTCGCTCATAGCAGCCTCCGAGGTATATTTATTTGAAGGAGTCTCCTTTGTCCACAGGAACCTCGGGAGACAGTTATAGAAACCAACAGTCACCCATTGGAGCCTCCAGACTAGATTGTTAGGATCTCTCTTTCGCCCAAAGCAGCCTCCAGAGATCAGGTTTGGTAAGGATTCCCGGTAGTCCAGTGCGGCCTCCGGAGATGATGTTGGCAGGTTAACTGATGCCTCTGCTTTTCTGTAGTCTTCTTTTATGGATGTCCTTCGCAAGGGCCGGTAATGAGGAGAGGGCCGTCTTCCGTTCCCATCCAAACCAAATTCGGTCTTCCTGATGTCCTCCCACTATCGTCTGCTGGTGACTGTTTGTATACAATAACATGCGTTTATAGAAACAGCATACACTGGAAGATGTGGATCCTTACAATATTATATATACAGGGTGTTTCGAAACAACACCGTCAACATTTGGGAGGTAATTCCTGACACCAATATAAGACAAAAATTATAGACCAACTTGAGGGCACAAATGCTTCCTTTCGGAGTTATAGGCTGCCGAAAACGTGAAAAAATTAAGTTTAAAGGTTCATAGCTCCAAAACCATAGAGCCTACAGGGTCAAGATTTCACTTAAGAACTAATATGTACACTATCCAAACACACATGTTTCACAATCCAAAAAAACACATGGTGCCCACGAAGCAATATTTATAGAGGGAATTTGGCTACCGGGCATATAATTTGAAGTACTCTTCTACAACTTCTATAAAAATTGTTGCAGAAGTACCGCAGGATTCTGAAACATGGATAATTGGATAGCGCACTCACTAGTTCCTAAGTGAAGTCTTGACCCGACTACGGTAGGTCCCATAGTTTTAGAGCTATGGACCTTTGAAGTTCATTTTTCATGGGCAGCCTGTAACTCCGAAAAGAAGCATTTGTGCACCAAGGATGGTATATACTTTTTGATTTATCTTCATGTCAGGAATCACGTCCCAAACGTTGTCGGTGTTGTTTTGAAACACCATATATATAGGTGTTGGCCGTAGGCCAACTCGGTAACTATTGAGGATTTTGATTGCCAAGTGTGGGTTGTCAATCTAAAATGGTGGAATTTTTGTAATCGGACCAACCGTTTAAGCTCGACTTTGGTACAGCACTCAATAATAAAGAAAAACGCAATGTTGCCACGTCAGTGGAGGACAAGATGAAATGAAATAATCTGAAGCGTCAAATACTCTGGGCCAAGGAGAATATAAAGGAGAGTGAATTAAAGAACAAAGGGGCAGACATATTTGCAGGGCCCACGACAGTGGCGTCATCACCACAAGGAGGAGGGGAGAATAGAGGAGGTATACGGGAAAGACAAACAAATGAAAATAAGTCGTGCAGTTTTCTGACAGGTTTACTGTGAGAAGTAAGCGTGCGGAAGCCAATATCCCAACTGAAGTCGCCTGTTTCTACTGTATGGCCGGGCCCTTCCTTTGATTTATTGATTTAGGTAGCCTATGTGTGGAAAAAAAGGGCAAAGGGACTGGTTCGGGCCGCAAACGTTGAGGTCACAGCGGCCCTGTTAGGTGAGGTGAGGAGTGGGGAAGGCAGCAGCCCTGGTCAGTGTAGAGACGGTAGCATCCCGGCATTCGCCTGGTGGGACCGTGGAAAACCATGGAAAACCGCAGTCGGGATGACTAAATCGTGCAATTCCTTGTGTCCATGTAATTGTCTATCATTGGTGTTTCCTTGTATATATTTCTTTTCTATCGGATTATTATTATTATTATTATTATTATTATTATTATTATTATTAGTAGTAGTAGTAGTAGTAGTAGTAGTAGTATGATTATGTAAATTGTGATTCGGGTCTTGCCATTGTTTTATGCGTTGTTGCTATTGATTCTACGCACTAAGCTCTGTCAGAGCAGTATATTGGTGTTGTTTACTCAACAGGTCACCAAATCCAATGAACTGGTGGTCTGTGATACACTTGAACAAAGTTGGCAAGATCGCAACCTGTACGTACACAGATCATTTGTCTGAGTGAATTTGATCGTTATCACCAGAGTGCAGTGGTGGAATTAGTACATAGCAATCGGAGCTACCTGTGCCACGATGCTATTTGTTTGTGAGGTGTCTAATGTGAGCGCTCTGGATGAATTGAGAGTAGTTCTGTGTTATCGATTTCACCTGTGACAGGTGTGTTTTGAGAACATGAAATGTATTCAATGCAAGAAAAAGCTGAAATAGTGCTCCTTCATGCAAGTGGAATGAGTCAACGGGAAGCAACAGCAGAATATCACAGGCGCCATCCAAATCAGGTAGCACCGTCCCACCAATCATTTCGCTACTCATAGCACGCTTTAAAGCCACAAGTAGATTGGCGGACAGGTCCCGTAGTGGACAACCACGAACTGCAACATCCTGCGACATGACTATTAATTTGCTTGCAAAGGTAGCAGTTAGTCCTAAAAGACCAACACGGAAGAGACAAGAGGCGTCCCTATCTCGAAAGTCGGTCTCCAGAATTTTATCACGTGAACGGTATCATCCTTATAAGATACATTTGGTAAAAGCGTTACATGGGGATGACACAGACAAACGAACAGAGTTCTGTGAATGGTTTCACTGGACACGATCACAACATTCTATGCTAGAGGCTGACACTCTATTCAGTGATGAGGCTACTTTCCACCCCAACGGCAAAGTCAATAGACACAACGCTGTGTATTGGTCCGCTTGTTGAAGCGCACAATCAAGTCGATCAGCGAATGAACGTGTGATGTGGAATATAAGGCAACGTCATATTAGGCAATGCTTACATCATCCACACACCACATGACAGCCGTATCTGGATGAAATGCCTCTAGTATCACGGCGTGTATTTTATTTCCAGCACGGTGGAGAACCGCCGCATTACGGCCGCACAGTGCGACAATGTCTCAACAAGGTGTTTCCTGGCCGATAGATTGGTCGAAGGGGTCCCGTGGAATGGCCGCCCAGATCACCTGACCTCACGCCATTATACTATTCTTGTGGGGGTATCTAAAGTCCGTTGTGTATCAGAATAGACCCAGAACCGTGGAACAGCTGCAGGAGAATATTCGGAACGTGTGTAGAGCAAAAACACATCACACACTCCTGCATGTGCGTGGTAGTGTGCGACGCCGTATCCGTTTGTGCCACCAACATGAGGCACACCAATTTGAGCACCTATTGGCATAGTGCCTAGGACTGTTGCATCTGGAAGCAAGTGCCGTGCGTGCCTGAAGTATGTACATTTCTTCTCAGTAACATGTATAGTAAACCTGTCAGAAAATGACACTACTTATTTTCATTTGTTTCTCTTCGCCGTATACCTCCTCTCTCCTCCCCCTCCCCCTTGTGGTGCTGACGCCACTGTCGTGGGCCCTGCAAATAAGTCTGCTCCTTTGTTCTTTAATTTGCTCCCCTTTCTATTCTCCTTGACCCAGGGTATGTCACGCTCCAGATTATTTCATTCCATCTTGTCCTCCACTGACATGGCAACGTTGCATTTTTCTTTATTATTGGGTGCTATATCAGTGTCGAGCTTACACTGTTGGTCCGATTACGAAAATTCCAGCATTTTAGACCGACAACCCAAACGTAGTAATCAAAATACTCTCTTATCATTTTTTCATACCTTCAATAGTTACTGAGTTGGCCTATAGCAAGGGACTTTTGACTCGCTCGGTATTATATTAAAGATTATATATATATATATATATATATATATATATATATATATAGGGTGGAAGGTAACTACACCCAAAAACTTTGTGAGGTGATTCCTTATATGAAATGAAATTAAAAAGTTCTAATAAACATAGGTTGAAAAAGTCTCCTTTCAGAGTTAGAAACGCCGAATATTCGAAAGATCACGTTTCAAAACGCCATGGCTTAGAAACTATAGGACATATCCCAAGAGGTGTAAGGAATTACACAGGACGTAGTATGCGTTCTGTCGAAATATCAATGTTTCAGTTCGTTTTGCCGATAACGGAGGATGGTAAAACATGAATATTTAGATAGAGCGCATACCAGATCCTCTGCAATTCCTTAAACCACTTGGGTAGGTCCTGAAGTTTCTAAGTCAAGGCGTTTTGAAACGTAATTTTTCTAATATTCGGTGGTTCATAACTCTGAAAAGAGACGTTTCTAGACCCATGTTTATTAGAACTTTTTTATTTCATTATATTTCATATAAATCCTGGGATTCTTATCCTGGGAGTGACATACTGACCCAGCTCCTGTTCCCCAATTTGCTTATAAATAAATTCAAACAATTAAGTTATTACTACACCGGATTTTAGGTCAAAAGATATGCTTTCCTTTGCATGTATTTCAGGACACACAAGTAACGTAACGTCTCTGCTAATAGTTGTTTTTGATTTGAGTTAATTTTGAGCTTAACGCCCCTTTCAGCAGCGAGGCTTTATGAGACGAGACCTAGTGATTAATGTGGAATCCGAACCACATGAGCTCCCGCCGGAAATCGAGTTGAGTTGATTTTGAGTTTAACGTCCCGTTCAGCAGCGAGGCTATATGAGACGTGGACCTACTGATTAACGTGGAATCCGAACCACATGAGCTCCCGCCGGAAATCGAACCCGATTCACTCACGCAAAAGGTGCGTACGCTAACCGCTTAGCCACGAAGGAGCTCTGTCGTTACTTTGAGTTTAGCGTCTCGTTCAGCAGTGAGGCTATAGGACTTAACGCTTAACGCGAGATCCGAACTTCATGAAATCCAGCTGGAAACTGAAATCATTTTCCCGAGAAAAAGTATCTGACCATAGTCAGTTCGTACTCGTTGGGGTTGGAACAATCGTTGTATTATACTTGGTATTGGGAAGCAGTGATGAAACTGGTTACGAATTTTGTGACCTGGAAGCTGTCAGACCCGTGACTCGGTAGGATCTGAACAAACCTGGAGGTGATGCAACATCGTCTTACACGTGGAGAATTTGTATGACACTGTTAATGGAGTTCTAATCAGGGCTGGCCTTAAGCCCATTGGACCGATTGCTCCCAATCGGGCCCTGCGCCTAAGGGAGCCCGCGCTAGTGTCGTCTACTTTCAAGTCTAATCTACTCTCCAGTGACGTTTTAACAGCATATTAGGCCCCAGAGTAAACAAATGTGTTGTGGTCCCTATGACTAAATTTTGTTCCTAATACATGTAATTAATACATGTCATCCTGCTCGCGGGGCCGGCGGCCAAGTGACTATGGTACCGTTAAGATGACTCTGCTACTCTCGGTTGTAAAGTACACACAAAATATTGCAATAAAGGTACATCAATGGACTCCACAACGGAGGGCAGGGCCGTCGCGTGGGTTGTTAGCTCCCTGGGCGAGAATTCCTACGCGCCCCCTTTAAGTGTATTATGAAAAACAACCAGATTTTATTCTATACTACTAAATTTAAATATGGAATATAAGTTCATAATCTTACGTAAGATAAAGGAAGTTGGTATTATGTCAATGCTTTAAAGTGAATGGGTTTTATAGTTAAAACATAAAAGTTAATGAAAACATGGTTTTTATTTATTGAAATCGAGTGCTATTTTTGTGGCGTAAGCTCTAAACTCCGATAAACAAAATATTTGTATCCTTCCGCTTGTCACAAATACGATTGGCTAGTGATGTATCACTCCCACTCCCCACGGGGAGGAGCAAATTATACACGTGCATTTTGACAATACTGTCTCGTGTTGTCCAGATACTTACAGCAGCAGCAGAAAAGAAAGAAAAGAAACTGGAAAGATTTTAAAAAAAGTATTTGAATTTCGCTCGTAAATAATTGTTGCTTAGTGAGTAAAGGCTTGCCTTGTTGGTGTTTCACCACAACACTCGCGGAACCGGGATTCATGCCAGTCATCTTTCCGACTTTAAAGCAGAACACGCGTCGACAGTTGAGTTGGCGCCAGAATTACTGCGCATGCTTAGTGTTTATTTCTATTGTTTCATTAGCCACACTCGATTGCAGTATTATTAGATAATCCGTATTATATTTTTGTCATTTATAATAATATAGCAGTTTTATATGAAGCTTCATAGTAAAAGTAATAATGCAATCACATGAACTATTTTGCGGAGGAGTACAAGCGTCGGTAGGACAACAGCAAATCAGCGAGATTTAGTTTCACGTGGCTTTGTTTATCGCAGTTTGGAGCTTACGCCGAATAATGTTTAAAACCCAATGTGTAGGCCTAAGTGATAACAAAATCTTTGTAATTTTCTTACTATCGCTAAAAAAATAAAATAAAATAAAAAATAAACTTTTCTTTCCTTGTCATTATCTCATCATTTTCTTAGTAAATTTATCATAGCGTTAGACGGCTTGTTAATGTCTGTTCTGCAAGGCGATGTTAACGATACGTTGTTCCAAAAAAATGTAGTATAAAGATCATATAATGATAACTTAAAAATAACTAATAAATTACAATAGAAGTGAGCAAAATTAACTGCATAATGACATATACAAGGTCTGTATGATAAGTAATGAGACTCGCCGCGCCGCGGCGCGCGTGTCGCTGGAGCGGGTTTGTCGGTGATGGAGGATGTAGGGGGGGGGTCCGAGCAAAGCAACGCACCGCGCGTCAGTTGGCTCCGAGCCTTAGTGGAGCGCGGACAAGCCTTGGACAAAGCCCTTGTGAACATTCTTGTCACGGCGGAAAATCAACAAACATGGAGGGTTCCATCGAACAGCGTTATGCGATCAAATTTTGCGTTCGCCTGGGGAAAACGGCTACTCAGACGCTTTCTCTCATCACGGAGGCCTACAAAGAGGAAGCCCTATCCAAAGCCCAGGTGTTTCGTTGGCACAGTGCGTTCCGGAACGGCCGGGAAAGCGTTGAGGATCTGGAGAGGGCTGGACGCCCGACAACAGTGACTACGGACGAAACTGTGGCAAAAGTGAGGGATCTCCTGAACTCAGACCGTCGATTATCGTTGAGATTGATTGCTGATGAACTCGATATGAACCACACAACAGTGCACAAGATTGTGACGGAACAATTGGGAATGAGAAAAATCTGTGCGAAACTGGTGCCGCGAGTGTTGACTGACGAACAAAAGCAACGACGTGTTGATTGTTGTCAGGAACTGTTGAACCTCATGAACAGTGACCCTAACTTTGAAGATGACGTCATAACAGGTGACGAGTCGTGGGTGTTCCAGTACGACCCTGAAACGAAACGTCAAAGCGCGGAGTGGCACACTCCTGCGTCCCCGCGCCCCAAGAAGGCCAGAATGTCGAAGTCAAAGGTGAAAACAATGTTGATTGTTTTTTTTGACAATGTGGGGGTGGTCCACAAGGAGTTTGTACCCCAAGGACAAGCCGTCAACGCCGCCTTCTACAAACAAGTCCTTGAGAGACTGCACAGGAGCGTCAAGCGGAAAAGACCGGCGATCGCTAGCCGGTGGAAGTTGCATCACGACAATGCCCCTGCCCACACCGCCTTCTTAGTGACCTCCTTTTTGACCCGGATTGGGGTGGAAGTCCTTCCACAACCACCCTACAGCCCAGATGTGAGCCCGGCCGACTTCTTCCTCTTCCCGAAGCTGAAGCCACGCTTGAAAGGAACCCGTTTTGCAGACGTCACAGCCATCCAAGCAGCCGTGACCACATTTCTAAAGGACATGCCGGCTGCTGACTTCCAGGGGGCGTTTGCAGCGTGGAAACATCGATTGCAGAAGTGCATCGACGCAAGAGGAGAGTACTTCGAAAGCTTTTAAGTCCCTGTACAGATCAGATCAATAAAACAATGTTTCCAGACCTGGTCTCATTACTTATCATACAAACCCTGTACATATTTTATTCAAGCACTAAATGGCATTCTCCTGACTTTTCTGTGAGCAAATGTAAACAATATCTCCTTAAAATCTAACTTTCCGGCTTCAGCATCTTCAATAGCTACTATCGCCAATGAATTAAGTCTTTCCTGAGCCATTGTTCAGCGTAAATACGTTTTTATCAGCTTTACAGCTTACAAAATTGTCAATGGGACAGGCATTCTTACATAAATATAAAAAAATAGAAAAGTATTTTTAAAAAGTAGGTGTTTGTTGGGCACGACAGCGATTTGTGTTGTTGATATTGTAATAGTTGACAGAGACGCAGCCAGGATTTCGATTCGATGACACCAGAAAAGGGTGTCTGGGATACCCCCCTCTCCCGAGTACACAAGATCCGGAAAGTACCCTTCGAAACTTTTGATAAAACTTAAGCTTTAAAATTGCATTGTAATGCCTATTTAAAAACTGTTTTCAGTTTAGACCAATATAGGATACCCAAAATTTGAATTTTATTAAGATTTCTTTTTCCATTTCTTTTAACAATTCCCTTGAGCCCCGTCCTTGGCTACGTCCCTGATAGGCAATAAACACAATTATAGCATAAGCTTAGTACAGAATTGAAGGACTGAAAATAGATTTATTCTGTTATTGATTGGAAAGTGCATGCTAAGTTGTATTTGTGATTCAAACCGGTTATTATCAAGTGGTGTCAAAATAAGCGGATAATTGTAATATTGCAGTTATTGTGGTATTACTTAAGCATTTCTTGGACGGAATTGGAATAAAGAGATGTTGTTGAATTCTACTGAAGTTTCTTCAGTTTCTACCAGTCATACGGATACGGATAAGAATTAAGTAGTAGCAGGTCTTGGTCAGTTTTCCAAGATAAAAACTCTTCTCACAGAGGTCTGGAGAGAGTTCCCGTTGAATAATCCTAGACGATATTTTTATATTACCGGTAATTTTACTTAGCCGTGGCCTGATCACTACTAAAATATCTGAATTAACATTATTTTTTTAAAAAATAAAATCTTATTTATCAACATAATCTGAATTCCTTAATTTTGTTTATTTTAGTCCCGGCGCCCGGGGCAATCGCCCTAAGGAGGGTATGGCCTCTCCCTAACAAGTAAATGAATAGATTGTATTAAATATCCGGGCATAAGCAAATATTTTCTGAATTTAATGCTGCTGTAGTGTCTTTATTTATTTATTTTTTTTTTTACGTTCAACTTCTGTTGTAAAAATAGATATTATGTCTAGGAAGTATCCTGCACACCCCTAATATCTCCCCCAAATTTCCTTACACACGCCCCTGAGCGTAAAAACATTGCTTTCTTTTTGTTTTCTGGGTGCATGCCCTCTTTTATTTAGAACACCACACTAAGTAAAAGTTAATGGCGTTCTTACTGATTATTTCATGTGATACTACTGCGAATACCGAGATGATATCAAATAAATCAGCCTCAATGCGACTTCTTTGCATATCCTTTCTCTTATTACAGCTAATATTAAAAATACAAAATCACAGAACAAACTTTGCCCTCTTCTGCGAAAAATGCTGTGGATGTATTTTTTTAAAATCAAGTTAGGAAAACCGAATGTATACTAATCTAATGAAAGATGTCATCCATCTTCTACCAGTTCCTAAAGATTTCTGGTCGTCTCACCGCTATTTCACTTTGTCTGCAGTCGATAACAATTTCAAGCTGATTATACCTTTCATAAATAGCTTCCAAACGATGTTCTCACTAGCGTAAATTAGGTTTTCCTGACTTCAATTTTTCAAAAGATAGAGCTGTTAAGAAATCTTTGAACCAACTAATTCATATCAATGTTCATTTCATTATGTCTTACAAGTAAATACTTATAGAAATAAACTTCATTGTATTTTTCATAAAATTCTAACCCAATTTGATATATTACATGACCCTCTTCCTATTTAAAAAAGTAGAGCGAGATGCAAGATGGTCAACTTCAAGATGGCGGCCATGATAAGCATATCCTCAAACAGATGTCTATTTCCTCCCGGTGTCAGTTAATGTGCTTTTGTTTTTTATCCCTTTACCCGTTTTACAAATAAAATGAAATTCTCAAACATGAAACACATTGTTATGGCTTATTATGATCAATCAGATTTTCGCCACTGCGGTCGTCTTTATGGACGGAAGCACTTCAAATTTTGCTTACGCTCCTTGCTTGATATTCCACACTTCTCTGAATAGTTTGGTCAAGAAACTAGATTTCGACGCCGATAGGTCTAGTTGTAAGAGTAGAAAACTATGAAATACTGGTACAAAATCTTCTTAAAAAAATATGCGAGGGACAAGGGTAAATTCATTCATTGTGTGCATTTCCATTTGAGTTATTTCTCTGAAAAATTAGCTACTATAAGCAATGAAGAGTGTGAGCGTTTTGACCAGAATATTTTGCAGATGATAAAACGTTATAAAGGGAAATGGTATCCGTCCATGATAAGAGGTTACGGTTAGTTCCTCCTGAAAGAAGACTCCACACCATAGAGACGGGAAAATGTTTCGAAACTGTCTTTGCCGTTAATCACATTTCTTAATCAAGCTCATGCAGGGTGTTCCGGGGATAAACTGGCAAATTTATGTGTTCACGATCTCAATACAAGAAAAAATGTTTTTTCTGCGATTTTGGTCGGAAACGCTTAGTTGCGAAGAGAGAGCTAATTAAAAATAATTACTGGAATTGATCATTCCTCTTACCCTTTTATTATCCATATCTCCATGACTCGTGTGCGTTTTTGTGCTGTCAATACAGTTGATTGGGATTTACGATTATTATATCATTGGAATATAATTTAGGTAAGTTCTAGTGATCAATATATAAACAATGTATTTCAAATATGAAGTCACTGATTATTGAAAGAATAGCATAAAGAGCAGTAGGAAATTTCAATAAAACACCAGGTAAAAGATTATCGTATACCATTGAGTATGATTGAAACAGTGAAGATAAATTCATTTTCTTATTCATTCATTCATTTTCAAGTATGCCTTTAGTAACAGGCGACTTTTCATAAGAAATTATACGTAAGTGTTGTTTTATTCAGTCATATTAACACACAGTGCAAATAGGACCTATTATTTTAACCTTAAATTCCAAAATAACTTTCGAAAGTCAATTCATATAAGGCCAGATTCACAAAGAAACTACGGTATCTATAGTTATTATGACGCGTTTAAGAGTAATTCTCTTATATTTTCCACAATATAAGGATTGTTCGTAGTTTTCGCTAAATTATATATATATATATATATATATATATATATATATTCTATAGACCTTGGTGCAAATTAGTTGTAAACCTGGGGCCCCGCACCACCTAAGGCCGGCCCTGGTTCTAATCCTTCCTGTTGGTTTAGTGGCTAGCACGTGAGTCTTTGATGCCGAGTTCGATTCACCTTTCGAAATTCGTTCAGAGACTAAGTCCAACAAGGTGAACCTAGATCTATCTCAATTCCCGCACATCTATACAGAGAGAATTGTATTTTCGCTCCGTTCCTTATATAGACTTTAGCTGCAAGTCGTACATGTGCCGCCGGTAGCCGAGCGTTTTTAGGAGCACAGTCTTCCTAAAGCACTTGTGAAACTTGAAGATTGAGGGTTGTAATGCTAATGCTGGTTGTAAAACAACTTTTAGGGCCTACACATCCTTTTCGACAACATAAAATACGTTACTAATTACTTTTCTCTAATAAAGAAAGTTAGAGAAATTTTAATGTTAGTCCGTAGTAGGCCGTGTAACGTGGGTTCCTGTCACCACGGCATGGCGCGTCCTCAGGTTGCGGATCGAGGAGAAGGCCTCTAGATATAGAGGTTAGCTGCGAATATACTGAATAAGCAGTCGCGGACAGACGACTAGGAGTGGTCCTCCAGCTTGGGGGTTTGGGTAAGGCTAACACCCTTATCCTGTAAAGAAAGGTACTTGTTCAGAAACATTCACAAAAGCCTCGGACAAGGACTGATAACTTGGCACGACATCAGCAAAAGAAAATGGACATGAGATTTGGAACATGGAATATTAGAAGTCTTTATAGGGCAGGCGCGTTAAAATCTGTAACGAGTGAGTTAGAGAAATACAGGATGGACTTAGTAGGAGTTCAGGAAGTTAGGTGGGAAGGAAATGGATCTGAGAAATCCGGAAATTTTACGTTCTTTTACGGGGAAGGAAATAAAAATCACCAGTTAGGAACAGGGTTTTTCGTTCACAAACGAATATTACCAGCAATTAAACGGGTTGAATTTGTTACTGACAGACTTTCATTTATTACTCTTAAGGGACGGTGGTGTGATATTATTGTTTTAAATGTACATGCTCCAACTGAAGATAAGGGTGACGATATAAAAGATAGTTTTTACGAAGAAGTGGAACGGATATTTGACCAACTCCCGCGATACCATATGAAGATTCTATTAGGGGATTTCAATGCGAAGGTAGGACGAGAGGATATTTTCAAACCGATTATAGGGAACGAAAGTTTGCATAAGGAAAGTAATGACAACGGTGTTAGACTCGTGAACTTTGCAACATCCAAAAACCTAATCGTGAAGAGTACAAAATTCCCACATCGCGACGTTCATAAATACACTTGGACATCACCAGACGGAAAAACACATAATCAAATTGATCACGTTTTAGTAGATAGAAGAAGACAATCTAGCATAATTGACGTCCGGTCGTTTAGAGGGGCTGATTGTGACACTGATCACTACCTGGTAGCAGCGATAATACGGGAGAGATTATCGTTGAATAAAGGTAATATTCAGTGTCCGAAAACGGAGAGATTTAATTTAAAGAAATTAGAAGAGAGCCAGGTAAGAGAGGAATACCAGATTGAAGTTTCGAATAGATTCGCGGTTTTAGAAGACTCGGAGTGCACTAGTGTTGAGGATACCTGGATTGAAATTAGAGATAGCATTAAAAGTTCAGCAATAGAAAAATTGGGACACGCGGAAATACGTAGGAACAAACCATGGTTCGACCAAGAATGCATTAAACTAGCAGAGAAGAGAAAACAGGCAAAATTACGGTGGCTACAAAATCCAAATGAAATAACTACACAAAATTTCGCAGATATCAGGCGGGAAACTTCCAAAACTTTTAGAACAAAGAAACGGGATTTTTTGAAAGCTAAAATTAAGGAACTTGAAGATAATAGTAAAAATAAAAATATTCGGGACATGTATAAGGGGATCAGCGAATTTAAGAAAGGCTATCAACCTCGTGCTTATATTTTAAAGAAATCTGACGGAACAGTTCTCACTGATACGAATAGCCTCTTAAATAGATGGAAAGATTTCTTTGACGATTTGCTGAACACGCAGCCAAAAACTAATGTGCGTGGAGAAAAGGAGATACACACCGCAGAACCGTATATTCCAGAACCCAATCGAATAGAAGTGGAAGCCGCTATAAAGAAATTAAAGAAACACAAATCTCCGGGTGTAGATGAAATTCCGGCTGAGTTAATTTTAGCTGGAGGCGAAAAATTGTGGAACAAGATACACAAACTCATTCTCCTTATCTGGAACAAGGAAGAATTGCCACAAGAGTGGAAAGAGTCAATCATTGTTCCAATTCACAAGAAAGGCGACAAAACTGACTGTAATAATTATCGAGGCATTTCTCTTCTGTCAACATCCTATAAAATCCTTTCAAATATTCTGTTAGCAAGATTGACCCCATACGCAGATGAAATTATTGGAGATTATCAGTGCGGATTTAGACGGAATCGATCAACTATCGACCAAATATTTACCATTCGCCAAATACTCGAAAAGAAGTGGGAATACAATACCCCGGTACATCAACTATTTATTGATTTTAGAAAGGCTTACGACTCGGTTAGGAGAGAAACATTATACAACGTTCTTACAGAACTTGGAATACCGACAAAGCTAATTAGATTAATTAAGATATGTTTAAGTGAATCCCAAAGTAAAGTCCGGGTAGGAAAATTTTTGTCCACGAGCTTCCACGTCGAAAATGGCCTGAAACAAGGAGATGCGTTGTCGCCATTATTATTTAACTTTGTGCTGGAATACGCCATAAGGAAAATCAAAGATAGCAACCAGGGCCTAGAATTGAACGGCATTCACCAGGTTATGGCATATGCTGATGATGTAAATTTAATAGGGGATGATAGGAGAACAGTAGAAATAAATGCAGAGATCTTATTAAACGCTTGCAGGGTCATGGGTTTAGAAGTAAATGCAGAGAAAACTAAATACATGGAAGTGTGTCGGGACCGTAATACGGCAAATTGTGGAGGCGTTAAAATATTAAATAATACTTTTGATAAAGTGGATACTTTCAAATATTTAGGATCAATATTAACAGACGAAAATCATATTCACGAAGAAATTAAATGTCGACTAAAAGCAGGGAATTCGTGTTACTATTCGGTTCAAAATCTCTTGTCGTCGCGAATTCTGTCGAGGAATTTGAAGCTTAAAATATATAAAACGATAATCATGCCTGTTGTTCTGTATGGTTGCGAAACATGGTCGCTTACTCTGAGGGAAGAACATAGACTGAAAGTATTTGAGAACAGGATCCTGAGAAGAATATTCGGACCCAAGAGGAACGAGAATGGGGAATGGCGGAAGCTTCATAACGAGGAACTACATAGTTTATACGGTTTACCCAACATTGTTAGGGTCGTCAAGTCTAGGAGGCTTAGGTGGGCAGGTCATGTAGCTAGAATGGAAGAAAGTAGAAATGCTTTCAAAGTCTTGACTGGTAGACCCATAGGAAAACGACCATTAGGAAGACCTAGGCGCAGATGGGAGGATAATATTAAGATGGATCTCACAGAGATAGGAATACAAAGTAGAAACTGGATGGAATTAGCTAAGGATAGAAGTCAGTGGAGAGCTTTTGTGAACGCGGCACTGAACCTCCGGGTTCCATAGGCCATAGAGTTAGTTAGTTAGTCCGTAGTAGGTGTAATAGAGCGCTCACCACTGGCGTGTGCGGTTCTTGGTTCGATCCAATCTCTCATCTGTGTGAGTGGCTTTATCTTCGTTGTTACCACGTTTGCTCCCAATTACGTCATTCCTCTATTATCATCTATCTCATCATCGTCTCGCTCGACAGACAATGAAAAGCAGGTAGTCCAAGCAGGTAGTTCATTTGTTCTGAGCAACTCAAAGCAAATGGATTACTTATTATTATCTTTTAACCGCAAGTCGTCGCTTACAGCTGCCCGATGGAGTTCAACAGTGATTTCTTTTATTGGTTGTATTAATTATTGGTGGAGGAGAGGAGTCGTGGTATGTCAGTCGTAGAGTGGAACTCGTACCAGGAGAGTTCTTGGTGGGCAACACTGTGTTACCGGGTGCTTTTTGGAGTTTTCCTGCTTCCTCTCATTTTCATACCATCAAATTCCGTTAATTCCTTTCATAATCATTTACTTTCGTTAGGATCTTAAGAACATGACATTTAACTGAAGATTTAATTTCTTCTTAAATATTAGCAATATATATATGGTTAATGTTTATTTTTCCATTATCATCTTAATCAAGGGAGGTTTAAACCCCGAAACCCCATTGCGTATACCACTAATTCACGTAACGTTGAAGTATTTTCTCTCTCTTCTATCCCATTTTTCCTCTTGTCTCAGTTTATTCATTATCTCATCTTTGTAGGAATATTTGACATAGGATTCTCTCATTTTTGTATTATTGGCTGAGTAGTGATGGGCAAAATGATTCATTTCGGTGAATCGATTCATTTACTCTGATTCACTAAAATGCTTCGATCATTTAATTCGTTTATATGAATTGGTTGTCAGCGCATCCCCTTCGCGCAAGTGAATTGGTTGGGAATGATTCGCTCATTGAATCAGTTAGGTTTCCGCGCATCTATTTTGCGCAGATGAGATATTCGATCATATGAATTGAGTGGGAATTATTGGATCATATGAATCGCTTAGGCTACTGCACTTCTTTTCTGCGCAACTTAATAAATTCCTTGTAAGGAAGTACAACATTGTGTATCATCTTTGCCACATGACACGGCCAGTGCCAGTGTTGCATTGGGGTGAGCGTGAGTGCGTGGTGGCTCGGGAACTCTAAGCTTCAGTGCTGTTATGAATGTTTACATAATATTGTGTTGCTCTACTCCCATTATTATTACTTTTGCATCCTGTTTTCATATTATTGCTCGAGGCAAACACTAAAACTGTTGCAATTTCCACGTTTTTTCTGACAATTTCAGTTCTCGAGGAAATACTTTGTTAAAATATAATCATAAGATTTTCACGGGGTAAAAGCAGTTTTAACAATTTATTTTCAACTACTTATTGTCATGCATATTAATATGGGGGAAATATAGAGCCCTTAGTGCAATGTATAGGCTACATTCATGTTTTTGATTTTAAATACAAAAAGTACTATGCAATGAGTCCGTAGTGGTATATTCATTTCTGGTGCGTATTATTTTCCCAGGTTATGTACTCTTTGTAAAGTGCACATCATGTTAATGAATTTCTTTTGTTGTTATAAGTCTTCCAGTTTTGCACTATAGACTAAATAAGAGGCAGATGATTAATTAAAGTAAATTGTTATCTCGCAATCCATTCTATTCTATCCTGAGGTCACCGACGCTCACTGATAAAGCTGTTACCTCCGGTGTGTGGGGTTCCTGGTTTGATCCACTGCTAAGTAAGTTTGTAGTGTACATCATGATGTCCGTGGGTTTTCTCAGGGTGCTCCCGTTTCCTCCCACACTCTCATTCCACTGATTCTTCCATCATCATTTACTTGGCTTAATCATTCGTTTTCCTTAGATTAATGGACACAAACGTGGAATGTTAAACTGCAGGATTTCTATTTTATCCTATTACATTCTAAAATATGTTCTATGTAATTCTTGACTGGCAAAAATAATGATCTTTTTTGAATTCTTTTGAGCTAGAGAAGAAAGGGACTTAACACATCAACATATATTTAATATTATTGTGATCGTTTTATAAGGTTTCCCTCGGGGAGACATTGAGTAAGCGCGGAATGTAATGAAATGTTAAATACTTTTACGTTCCATGGTTATCTTCGTCTAGACTGAAGGGAACGATGATGATGAGAATTAATGAAATTGTGAAATGAAGAAAGTGAGCGAAAACGGGAGAGCTCAGAGGAAACCTACACATATGGCGTTTGTCCACCATAAAGCCAATTTGGTGTATATAGGAGAAAATCAGAGACCCCATCCACCAGAGGTAAACACTTTACCACCTCTGGGGATAATTCTTAGCCTCGGGGTATTTTCTCCTCGCCTATTCCTGAAATCATCACTGTTCGTCTATATTCTTAAGAGAAAACCATTAGTTAGTTAAATTTGAGTTGAGTTGATTTTGAGCTTAACGTCTCATTCAGCAGCAAGGCTAGTGACACGTGGACCTACTGATTAACATGGAATCCGAACTACATGAGCTCTTGCCGGGATCGATTCCGGGTCTCCCACATTCTCTTGTTTACATGGAAACTCAGAAAACCATTTGTATCTCTACGTCCATTTCAATAGTAGTAAAACGAAAAATAGGTACCACTAAGCATGGGCGCCGATTTCTCTAACTTAGGGGGAGGGGCATTAAGGTGTGTTTGGTTGCAGACAAGGGTCTAAATGATTTTAAGACTAATTCAAATTATGCCAAATGTTGAATATTCATAAAAATACATTTGAGCATTCAGGGGGTCCGGGCCACCCAGAATCGGCACCCTTGCCACTAAGCTTTGTTGCATGTGGATAAGTGTTTCTACTGAAAGATGCAATGCATTGTCTTTCCAGAAAGAATCTACGTTCGTCTTTCTATACATTTATATACATTTCTGAAATCCATTATGTACAGTATAAATAGTTTACAGTTGCACTTTTTCTGTGTAAATATTGTATTAAATTGAATATAATATAGTACTTTGAGCTGATTATGAAACATTAAAATTGACCTTTATGGCTAGTGCAGTTGAAAGTGATGGTAATAGCTTTATCCAATGTACGTACAGTATCTTGATAATATAGATAAGTGATCAAGAGTATGCTGAAACTAACTACGAAATTGCATTACATCTAATTCAGCACTGTCAGTACTTCACGACGAGAAGCAACCAACAGAAAAGTTTATGTTGAAAGTAATCTGCTTCCAACAACGCGGCTTCCTCTCTTCGCAAGAAGCAACCCTACCACGCAGGAAGAAAAAGCGCGCGTACGGTTTTCTTTCTTTTACCATTCCCCGTGAACTGCAAGCGCATTTGCAGAAGCAACCCTACCAATTCTCTCACACAAGCTGCCACTATGTGATTCTCAATTCATTTCGATCACGGCACGCAATTCAGTGGAAAGTACAAATGATTCATTAGAAGAATCGATTCATTTCTGGCAAGAATCATAATTCATTTGATTCCCGCCATGATTCGTTCATAATGATCGAATCGTTCATGATCGACACAACACTATGGCTGACATATCATGCTGTAAGAGTATTCGTAGTGAAACAAACTTTTAGGTTAACTTAGAGCTAAGCAAAGTGGTTAATATTCCTATGGTTCCGATTTCGATCCCAATGAAGGTGCTTGCCTTTGAGAAAAGTCAGAGTAATGTTTTGAATCTCACTTTATGAAATAGGGCTTATTCCATAAACCCTTTATGTTGAACTGTAATCTTAATACCCAATCAAACAATCGATTGTGAATTTTACAGTAGGATGCATGGCGAGGAATTAATATAGGTTACACCAAAAAATCTCATTTTCTAAATTGCAATACAAAACAAATCAGTAGACCTGGTAATCCTGAACACATGTGGAAGGGAAGAAAGTCAACAAACATTCTGATAAGACTAGTTGCCACCCTCCCAACTCCCTTCATTGGTAGAGGAGTTTCGTGATCAGAATATTCTTAGAAGTGACATAAAAATCTCAAAAATAGGCTTGGCTGTTTGTAGACATGCGCAGTAGGACCTTTCCCCCCCTCTCTGTTTCATACATTGTCCATCTGTTTTGCAGTACTGCTTTTGTGTGATTCTATCTATATCAATCAATCAACTGGTTCTACCCTTGAACTTTTGTTTGGTTCCGTCTTCTAGTTCCATTAAACGAATTCACTGTCTGAATCCGCCTCTTCCTTCCGCTGAGCGAATCCGTGTTTTGATTCCGTCAGTTAGTCCGGTTCCTTTCAGAGATTCGATCCTTTCATTCCGCTAAAGGATTCGTTCTTTTTGGAACGAAGCGTTCCGGAACTACCCATCACTAATTGAAAGTACGAATATTATCGAGGTTTCGGGTATTATCGAAAGTTTGAATATTATCAAAGTTCCGAGTATTATCAAAAGTTCGAATATTATCAAAGTTTCGGATATTTGAAAGTTCTAGTGTTATCAAAATTTCAGGTAATTTTGAAAATTTGATTATTACAGAAATTTCGGCTACACTCGAAACTTAGAATATTAACAAAATTTCTGATATTCTCAGGACTTTGCGTGTTATCGAAATTTCGAGCATTATCCAAACTTTCAATATTACTGACATTTTGGTTATTGTCGAACCATTACGAAACTTCATTAGTCTAGTATTCAAAAGTTTTCGAATATCGTCAAATTTTGTCAACCATGATTTGATGTGGTTTTAGGGCCGTCTCTTATGCGTGGGACTAATGGCGCCAAAAGAAATGTACATGCCTGAATGACATTCGAATCAAGGATCCCTAGCTTCGGAGTGCAGGAAGCTGTTTTCTAGCAAGGTTGGCATGAAGTCTTAAGTGCTCGTAACAATGTGGAAATTAATAATAATTATGTCAGGTATGAAGAAAAAAGTGCTTATCAATGATTGATATTTAAACTGTAGTTTGAAAGGTTTAGAATTTATCAATCTCGCCCCATAGGAGAAGAAATGGATACTACTAGGTGTTAACATGGCTTTCCAAAAAAATGGGTTGAAACCTTATAGTCGTCGAGCAATCCACTCTGACCCATTTTCTCTACTTTTTAGCTCACCCCGTAAGAAAGGACGGGCCAAAGTAACGGTTCGCACCGTGTATGCGTGTCTGTGCCATGCAAAGCGCACCAGATGGAGCGATGCGCTTTTGCAGGCACTAACATTTTAAGTTAGTGCCACATACAACAGAACCGGCATGGTAAAAGTTGTCAGTCGCACCATTTCAACATGGTGGCCAAAAGAAAATGGAGGCAACGGGAAAGTAATGAAGTATAATCATGCTAATATTCTAAACTGATGAATCGAATAGAGTGATTCTTTGCACGATTACTTGCACCTTAGTCAATCACAGTTACAGGCTTATAATTTCATGAGGGGCGGGCTCCGGCGGGTGCCAAAAGGAATGTCCGAAAGCGGCAAACATGAAGGTTCTTTCTTCTGCGAACGTTCTTGTCGGAGGGGGGAATAAGTCCGATTACACGGTACGTGGTTATAGGCATTTCAAGATGGTGGCAAAAGGGAAAATTTGTTCATAGGAAGGTGCGTTACAAGTAGAAGGGCGGTCTTAAGTCCCGATTTTTAATCGTTACGTATTACTACAGTACGTGATCATAGGCATATCAAAATGGCAGCAGAGAAGAAAATGGAGGGCAACAAGATGGTGGTAAAAAAATGGCGAACACTGGTGGTAGGGCGGGTCTAGCTTGTCTTTCATGCAGCAAGTATTTGATGGAACCAGATCTTTAGTAATGTAATGAAATTTAGTTTTTTATTACTATTGCAGTATTCGCCTTTTTGTTTGTAGTCAAAATTTTATTGGGTTGTATAATTAAACTATTCTAAAACATGTCAACAATCTGGTGTAAAATCTACCTACTTCACATAACCTACGTAATACCATGAGTCTACTATGAAGAAAGGAAAAAGGCTGAAATATACTACTGAAACGTATGAAACGTCAAATCCAAAAATGAGAGTAAAAAATTATAGTGCTAATAGTAATAGAAGTAGCAGTAATATTAATATTGAGAAAACCGTAATATTAATAATAATCATAACATCACGAATACGCTCAAAGAAAGAACAAATACTCGAATTCAAGGGAGTTCCCCTTGTAGTAAGGAAACCAAAAACAACATATGCATGATGAAAGCAAAGAGGGACATTATGAAGTAAGTTCCATCAAAATCGTACAAAATGTTCGATAGTTATCGTTGAACATCACATACAAACACACAGCGCGATCTAGAGTGAGCTTCGCACCGAAAATTCCCAAAGTTTGTTTCAATGATATTCGAAGTCCAGATATTACACGAAATTTAGACAATCTCAAATAGTGAAAAGGTTTCAAGTACTGGATAATAAATTCTCAAAACCGAAGTTCGGTAACTCTTCAGACGTATCAATCTTCCCTACCTCTACGTATATCAGAAGTTGTCCGCATCCAGAACTTTAATTTAAATCCTCGAAACCAGATACAAAATTTTACTTTTTCTGCCTACCCTGTTGTTGACAATCGGTAAAATACCGTTTTGTAGACTAGTGGGGTCGTACGTAGAGTCGTTTTGACGTATGATTAGCGACATACTACATGCCTGACTACTGCAGGAAACATATGTTAGTCAAACTCTTTAATATGGCACTAATCAGGGTCAGAACGACTCTGCATTGTTGTCTTGAATTCCAATCCTGTCCGGATGATGCATGCTTTATCTTTCTTTCTCTGTCTGTCTTTCTGTCTGTGTCTCTTTCTCTCTCTCTCCCTTCTCTAACAGACTACTTAATCCTTGTACATACATAAAGATTGGTCTTAATGATATGTGGGTAGAACCTCTACTTTCACTTTATTTCAAGGGAGACAACTTTTAGAATGAACAACCTGCGTATATGTAGTACATATGTAGGCCAACACTTATGATAACATCGATTGCATTGTTTCTTCCAGATCTTTTAGTATTTGCTGCTTTCAAACAATTCGAGTCTCTTGAACTCGTCGAATGTTTCTAACATTTCGAGTGTCTGAAACGTTTCGAGAGTCTCGAAAGTTCGATAATTCGATAAAAATTAAAATTCTTTATCGACGAAATGGTTTTGAAATTTTATCGAATTGTTATCGATTACTCGATTATCGGAACAGCCCTAGCTACAACTGCCATAGTTTCCCATGCTATTGGCGTCTGCATCACAATCCATGCCCCGTTGCAAAAGTTCGGTCAATTCGCACATTGTTCATAGATACACACACGAAGCGTTAATAACATTTTTACACAATGACTGTGCTAACTATAACACGTGGTATCAACATACAGAGCGAAATAGGCTACATGTTGTTGCTAGTCAATATGTAATATTAAAAGTTTATACAGCTGATTTGAATATTTCTATGGTTTTATGTACTTTACACTTATGATGAATTAATATTTTACTTGTAGCTACAAATGGCTACTTTATTGGTTAAGGTAAAACAAACAAGAAAGACTCGAGCGGGAATCGAACCCGCGAAACTTTGCGCGGGAGTCATGGATGCTCCTAATTCTGCCATGCCGTCACTTTACAACTTTTACGCATCGTATCATACATGCGGCGAGACGGAATCTTTAAGCCGATTTTCCCCACTATTTCTGGCTATTGCGCTACAGCAGTTTGTAATATTAAGACTTTAAATGTGAACTACTGCCTCGCGAAGGATGGCCCGGAGGTTCATTTACCAAAGTCTGCTCTCCCCTTATTAGTTAACTCGGGCCAGGATTTTCTCATGTTATTTTCATACTATATATTTTCTAAGCGAGGAAAGTATTATTTAAAATATACTCCAGAAAACAGAGTTTCTGACGAATCTCTCATCACAGGAAGATATGACTCGGCATATAAACTCTTCAATACAATGTGTGAGAACGTCGCCATCGCTTTCGGAAATACTAACTGCAGCAAAGAAAGCAAGACAACTGCTACAATATCTTAATTTCCCAATCTGTGTACATAAAAGGGGGCCGCGGTGGCTCAGTGGTAGAGCGTTCACCTCTGGTGCATGGGGTCCCGGGTTCAAACCCTGCTCCCGCCAAGTGAACCTTGTGGTGGACAAACACCGTGTGCGTGGGTTTTCTCGGGGTTCTCCCGTTTCCTCCCACTTTCTTCATTCCACCATTTCATTCATTTCTCATAATCACCGTCTCCTTTAGCCTAACCGGCATAACCGTGGGACGTAAAACTCAAAGATTTCATTTCATTTTTTTGTGTGTACATAAACTGGCCAAAGTGAGTAAGCATTTTAGCTGTTTAAAATAAATATTGAAGATAGCAGTTGGATTCACTTGAATTTTTTTCATTTCACTTCGATTGGTATGCTATTCTAGTGGGGAAGAGATATGAATATTTCGCAAATAATATTTCCGTAAACTTATTCTTCTCGTTCGAAGAATGAGCATTTCAACTAGTTCGTGTCTGGCCTTTAAAGATTGCTCCGGCCTATATTTTTAAACGAGTTGTATATTCTATTTTTTTATTTTTAGAATATACTAGCAGCGTTCACCCCGCTTCGCTGCGGTCACCCCGGAACGCAATAAACTTTGTTACTTAGATAATTTTTACTTTTTTGCTTTCAAGTGATATGATAAAAACCATAGAAGATTGCAGTAAATGTTAACATTATATCGCCTGTCATTTATGTTAACCCGCCCCGCTTCGCTGCGGTCACCCCCGAACGCAATAAACTTTGTTACTTAGATAATTTTTACTTTTTCGCTTTCAAGTGATATGATAAAAACCATTATAACGCCTGTCATTTATGTTAACCCGCCGAGTGACACGGTCATGCGGGTTGCATATAAATACGTTTATTTTTATACCTATGATGAACTAACAAAGGATTTGTACGTAATGGACACCTGAATGGTCAATTATCTCAAGACACTGGTAATTGAAAATTAAAGTGATATGATAAAAACCATCTAGGGTCCAAATCCTAATAACCCCCCAAAAATAAAAGAAATTGGTTCAGCCGTATTAGCGTGATGAGCGGACAAAGGATTTGTACGTTCTCTTTTATATATATAGATTTATGGGTGTTTTGAACCCGTATTAGGAACCTAGAAGCACAATTTTAGGAACCTAAAAATCAAGTTTAGAATCACAATAGTTCAGGGAGCGATCAATTTTATACGCAGATTTGCGACTTTAATCTATTTTGGGTTACGTGGAAATTTGCTCCATGCATGGCTTGTAGATTAATAGAGACCTTTCACAGTTCACGAACCAATCATCTTTCCTGAAACTTATGAGTTCTAAGACTGATCAGTTGGTTCATTGCACAGTGGGCCACATGCAGAATCTGACTGGAAATAATTAGTACTTCGTCTATACATGCAATATATGGTCACTATACCAGTAAAATTATTACTCAGTGCCATAAGTGACCACGATATATTCAAAACAACTGGAAAATTATGCGTAAGAGAGAAGTAGTGAACTAAAAGCTAAAAAGACAAAAATAAATTAGCCAAGTGGAACAGTAATATAATTTACATGCAAAGATCAGAGAGAAAAAAAATCTCATCTTCCAGAGGCCTAGAACTCATCACCGTAGTCTTCGTTGTCGCTGTCTGCACCATTATTATTATCATTATCATTATCATCGACGTCATCGCCACCATCATTATCACAATTGTCATTATTCCAATCTTAGCCATGTCCTACTTCACCTTACTGAGATACTGCACATTTAATAGTAGGTTCTGTAACTTCCTGACACCAGGGGAATGGGTTTTTGTTTTTATTTTGAAAAGGAGATTGATTTGAAATGATAGGATCGGACCTGAGTAGGAGTGTGTGCAATAAATTGCGGATGTTCTCTTTTCGAGATTTTTTTTCGTGCATGAGCTACTCTGCTTTTCTAATGTGCTTATGAATTGCTTCTTGAGTTTCCTCGAAGAGCATTTCGATAGGCAAGATTGGCTGACTCATTAATTCTTCCTCCATGAATTAGAATTTTATGAACAGAAACCGGCATGAAGAACCATGGGTATAGACTAAAACACGGTGTAGTAATGATAATGCATCAAATTCTCATTTAATTGGAAAACTACATAACATACTATCGCTTTGGTGAAGGACGTCGCACAAGCTTATTTACATCTTTTGTTCACATGAAGCCTGAATTAGAAGTTTTCCCAATCATCCCCCTCACCTGGAAGTATATACATGCTTTGCCAACCTCTGCTTGAGCTTGGGAATGACTCAAGTAGAAAGGTTGGTAACAACGTGTTTGGTCGCGTCCGAACTGTCCAAAAAAATAAAGATTAGCAAAAAAAATGTTGATTTTACTTTTCTCGCCTGAATGAAAAGTTTGTCGCGAGGGATAGTTCACTACACAAGCACAATTGAGACTGGGTACGTTCCGCGACCTACTCTCGCGTCAATGTTTAAAACTAAAGACAACAACAACAAAAATATAAGGGAAGCAACAAGATTGAAATTCCGGGACTTAGTTATTAACTGTTCATATTTAACAAAAAGCAAAATTGATAATCTTACATGCACTGGTCTCTACATGAGAAATCTTGATATCAATGTACACATGAACTGAAATGAACAACAAGCATTAAACATGAGCATCGTAAGACAACATTCTCATCATTCGTATTAAATACACACACAACGTTAAAGTTCGTATTTTGAATGACAACTTTTCTTTATGAAATTTCCTAGCTAGCTAAACACTGTTTAAGAATATCAAATTATATACAGAAAGTAATTATACGCATGCGATTTTACTTTGTGGTGGCCTACATTTATTATTATCCTCTCTTTTTTTTTTTCTTAAGCCGGCGTTCGCTATTAGTGGAAGGCGATGTATTGAGCGTATAAAATCACTATTCGAAAGACACGATCACTCTCACATTAAACTGTTGATATATTCCTGGGTCAGGCGGATTTTGGATAATGCTCGCACGAATCACTCGATGATTGCTCCTATCACATCAATTTACGTTACTTACAGTTTGGGTTTTCCAAGAGACGGTAAGCTGGTTCCGTTGTCTTCTCTGGCGTGCTAAATTCCAATTCGATAAAATTTCTTGTTTTAGAACTTTCCTTGATAATACTGCAACTATTGCATTCAGTCGTCACTCACACATGTTAAATGTACTTATACACACCAACTAGGCATCGATGTTCTTTTAAAATTACACTTTTACTAAAATGTCTCGCGACTCGGGATACGTTTTGTCTTCCTCGAGTCCCAGATCCCGATTACTTGGCGCACTTCATGATTGCACAAAGCATGTGAGTAGAGTATACTTGGGACGTAACGCAGTTTCTGATTGGTCAGTAATTGAAAAGTTGTCCAATCACCACTAACTTTAGGAAATCACCGGAAATACGAAATGATCTAGTAGTTTCTGGAATGTTCTCGAAGCTACACAACCGGAAGTTCCAATGTCTTTGAAACAAAGAACTGTTGCTCTGCACACACACACATGCACAAGGAAAGTCAGTTTGTGGCGTCGAAGAGATGTCATGTACTGGAAGAATGTGATCATAGTTGCCAACTGCTAGGTTCATTACCCAAAGTCGATTATGAATTTAATAAAATGTGCGCATTAATTTTTCTTGCTTCGATGGTCGATAGCAAATGGCGCCCACAGAGAATCGGCAATATTGCACTAACAAGATTGACGAAGAACTCTGGACCGTTTACATGTGGTCCTTAATTTTGATGCACCCTGTATATAGTTTGATTCCACTGTCTTATGGTAATGGTGAACACAATGTTTCCTTGTGGGGACAAATACGCCACTATAACACTATATGGGAGTAGCTTGGGATAAATGTGAAGCATTAGCAGTATAATTTAGAGGAACTATTTATTTTTGGCACTGTTGAAGGAGCACTATTGGTGGAGCATTATCTACGAAGTACTAGTAACGTCACTTTGCACTATTTTATACGCCTTGCTATTATTTTGAGTAATAGGTCTTTACACCTGTATGTTCGGCCACCCTTTTTTTTTTTGTTTCGGCCACTTTTATATAATTACGAAATGTTTTCTGTCTTTTAATGTCTTTTCATTAAAGTATATAATTTTCTGTTATTTATTAATTTTCACTTAGTATTCTCAACTATGGTTTCTCACCGTGTGCTCATGTTTTATGATTATTCACTAGCAGCAAGATACATTTACTACAACATTACAAAAATATCACTTAACAGGTATACAAATCCCACTTGGGTTAAGATTTAGGATTATATGAAAAGGAATATTCTTTCGATTTAATGAAATTATACGTGACAAAACGATTGTCTTTTTTTTTTTTTTTTTTGTTAACAGGAAACGTATCGGAGACGAATTTGGAGTTCAAAAATTAAGGTAGAGTCAACGACGGAATCGAATTTGTGCATTACTTTACAATGTAGCAATTTTAGTACTTATTAGCTATGAACAGATTTTGGAAAACCCTTTTTTTTTCACAAAGGCATGGGTATCTTTTTTTTCAAACATTTCAAAAAAAAATCAATACAATGCAAAATGAACAATATTATCAGTGTATTGATCTTCATCATTACAATTTAACAACATTAAACCTTAAAAATCATTTACTTATCAATTCGTTTGAACAAAACTCAACAATCCTAAAATTATCTTTTGCAACAGATCTTATTCTCATATTCTCTATCATGTGGTTCAACATTTGAGAGGATTTTAAAACAAAGATTCGTTCTTAACAATGCTTAACTATTCTGTAACAATCTGACGGCATACACTAAGGCTACATAACTATTCATATTTTCTCCAATGGGTATTTGAGAAATATCATTACTAACGCTTCTTCTATTAATACATTCTTATCGCATTCACATTTAATTACATCAAGGGCACAACGTCAACCTTGACAAACAACATTTTCATAAAATCATTTCATTGCTACTACTATCAGAGTATAGCCTTGCTACTGCTTTCGGAGCATAGCCTATTTTCATTAAACGCCTTGTAACATCTCTATCCCGGACATACCTTGTCAACGGGGTACACACACACACACACACACATATATACACGCAATATTACTGAAACCCATTTACAAACATTGTTATGCATTTGCCTCATGCCTCATATGATTTGTTACTTATCGTTATTCTCTCACAACTATTGACCTCTCATATTCATTACAATCACCATTCGCACTTCTTGATATCCCACATTAACTTAAAGTACATGCTTATTTTATTTTCCCCAAAACAAACGATTGTTGACGATGTTAACGAAAAAGAATTATTGGTTTCTCTATTCTTGCACAGTTAAGTTTTTCCTTTTCGTCCGTTCGCGGTGGTGGGGCACTAATTCTAAAATTTGCACGCGTGAAGAAAGTAACTTTACTGCACTCATGACCCACTTGTCTATCACTACTTTTACGTCTATGAACCCTGATCTTACCAGTTATACGTCGAGACATCCTTTTATTTCGAATTGACATACTATGAAAAATCGGTTGACTACTCTGTACTACCTTGCCTTCCCTTCGTGTTGTATTCTTACATTTTACCTTTTTCGCTAGTGCGCGTTTATTTTTCAATCTGCCTTTATGGACAATGTTATTTTCTTGTCTGGTTACGGGTAATAGTACTGGCGAATTGATTACACAAGAACCACTGATTACGCAAAACACAATTCTCTTTGCGGGCTTACATTTCAAACTTTTCACTTGAAGTTGTTGACCTATACCACGAAATTCAAAGTCGATAAGGATAGAATCGAATTGCAATATAAAGACGTAACTCACATTAAAAGACAGATACGGTACTACAGACGCATATGTAGTTGTAAGATCGCGCAAAACAATTTGCTCGCAACACAAGTACAACATTAAATTCTCAACATCGCAGAAAAATAACAACTTGACTCTCAAGCCTTCCCTGGCTTTTCCGAGAGGGTGGGCGCGCTTCCACTACGCTACCATTCGTTTTGTATAATTCATCGGCATCTCTCGCCGGCACTGCAACTACATCTAAGACCTGTCTGCCTACGGATACTCGCGCTAAATCGTGATCGATTACTGTCTCTGTATTGCCTATTTCCTCTTGTTTGACTCTACATATGTTTATCGTCGACTTTTCTGCAGATATTTTATGCGACACGTTAATTTCCTGTTCGAACTTATAGCACAATTCATTCGCCACTACGCAAAGTTGTTTATTAGAATCGTATTCAAAAGTCTCGCAAACACTATTTTCCTGGACTACAACTTCCGGTGTAAACAAACAATTATCTTCTAATACAACATGATCTTTAAATAACTCACAATTCTCTTCCGTAACCTAAGCTTATGCGTACGCAGGGGTTTCTTCAATTTCCAGATCGTCTACCACTTCGTATACTACACTTGGAATTACACTAACACTAGCCTGATGTACTATTAAGGGTGGTGGTTCAACGACTATAGGTGTAGAAATCTGACATCGCTCCATACAATTATTTTTCATAACGGTGACTTGAGCTCGCGCCTGCTCCACATGATTTTTCACTAAGTTCTTTTGGCTTTCTAAGCACTCAAACTCGATTAACCTACTTTCACAACTATCCGACTGTTTGACATTTAACGGTGGTGACTGAATTACAACGGGAGGCAAAATCCCATATGTTTCCTGACATAAATTATCTACTGTACCTACTCGTGCATACTGCGGTTCACTTTTCAACGGTGGTATTAATTCCCAACGTCTTTCAAAATTCGTAAATTCAAAATCATAAAACGCATGTTTATTCCATACTTTCAATTCATTTACAGCAGTGGGGTGAGTCAATGACACTGACCTACATGACGGCTGCTTGCCTGCATCTACTTTGGATATATCAGCTGACTGTTCGTAACTTTATAACGACTCTATAGAAAAGCGTCGTCAACCTGGTCCGTCTGGTAAAATATAAGTTACGAAGCGATAATAACTTTTCTTTATGCAAGAATCAACTCAGATATTCAAAAATCATTAGCCTCACCTTTATTGCTTGATATGTCTTAAATATTCCTTTTTAAAACCGTGAAATACATAAATTCACTTGACTAGGTCAACACATAACATGTACATAGCCACAACTATCCCATAATAATCTCTTACATATATTAAAAACATTCTTCTTTTCTGTTAATTTAAAATGAACATTCTACTAAGTATATTACATATTTATGAGCACTTTTTGCCCACGGTACAGGTAAATATTATACAAACTAAAGTATTTCGTTATAGAAAATGTCGCCCGACAAAGGGACTGAATATAAAAGTCATGAGTAGGCTTGGCTTTTATATTCAAGAACCACTGGTCTGATTAGATTAATGTTCGTACATTACATATGTTCTTTATATTTTGATCACACCTCGTATATATCTTCATTATTTTTTTTGTTAACCTTCATATATATATAAAATATTAGTTATTATCATTCACATAAATACATTTACAATAAATCTTTGATTTCATTAATATTTCTCTTTTATTACATTATTATTTATTCTTTATCATTAAAAACATCGTCGCTTAGAAATATAATTAACGAGGGTGAAACACAAATTATCAAGATTACTAGTTTCGATCATTATTACAAACGATGATGTGGCAAATAATATTTATTCTTTTCGGGCGCATTGTATAACAAATAAGTTAGATGTTGCAATTGTAATGTATACATAGTAGCACTAAGATGTCATAAATAAAGAAGAATTTCATTCAAGGTAGTTATTGAATAATGGATTTTATAGAATGGATCTTATTCTTAACATAATCTTTGACAATTAAACACAAATCAATCTGATATAAAGTAATTTTTTTTTGCCTTTAACTAATTATAAATTGAATTATGATTCTTCACATTAATAAGAAAGAATAAAAATTAAACATAACCTACGTTTGTCATACTCGAGTAGGGTTCCAATAGGGTACACTGTACAGCACAATCATGATTATGTCCTGTATTATTGTTTTGTACAGAAATTACTTCAATACCTGGATCTTGATGTGAAGTGCCATCTCTTATCCTTCCATTACTTCTATCCACGTAGTTCGCTGCGTTGGTGGAATTTCTCCATACATTTCGTCTATTTTTAAACCTATTTTGACTATATGGTCTAACATAGGAATTATTACGATTAATTAGGTTAGGCGGATTCCCTACATAACCTTGTCTATTTTGTTCATTTTGATTGCTAGAGTATACTCGTCTTAGGTTCGGTTCATTATTATTCACACTTCGGATATTCAAATTCCGAACAGGGACCAAATGATCTGAATTATTCTTATTTTTACCCATTCCTGATTGTGTTAGATTCATAGCATGGTATTGAGTTTCGTAGCATTGTACAAGCATTAGTAAATGACTGAAACTCATACACTGTGTGGAAAATAAGATCTGCTGTAATTTAAATGGAAGCAAATTGCGAATCGATGCAATTATTCTTGATTCCGATTGCAAGGGATTAACAACCTTTAATTCATTATAGACATTTATAACAAACTCTACAATAGATTTGTGCAATCGAGGATTGAAATGTTGATTTCTAAGAGTGGCATCTCTGTTGGCCAGCAAAAAGTCATTTTCGTAATTCGCGATCAATGCCGCTTTAAATTCCTCATATGTACTAATGTGATCACGTATTGCCTTAAACCATAAGGAACAAGGTGGGAGTAATACATGGGGTATTAATTTCATGTATTGTGATCGGTCGATAGACATTATACTGCATTCGTCTTGGAACTTCTCTAAGAAAGAACTAGCATTTTCATTGCACTTACCACTAAATTTACTCATGGCTTTGATTTCGCTCATCTTGACACTTAACTTTACCTTTCTTTTCTCACTCCTTGTTCTTGTGGTGTGATTGTTCCGGTCCGTAGCGTGCTGTGTCATGATACCATTTATATTTCGTTCATCAGTGATCTTCGGACAATTTTCCTCTAATATAATATCCTCCTCAGATTCCGGCGAAGGCGTATTTATATCCGGTGATTGGGGAAACTCGAAGCGATCACTGCCCAGATTATTGCGATAAATGGTGTCTCTAGCCTGTAACGTTTTAATTTCTTCCTGCATAGTAGCCAACTGGATCTTTTGATGTTTAACGGAAGATTCTATTAACGTTAAATCCTTTTTTACAGCACAGATTTCATGATTTTGATGATCGTGCTTTTCTTGACACTCATCGGCTAACCTTTTTAACTTCTCTTCAAACTGCGAGGATATGTCGTTCATCACCTGGACGATTGTTTGTTTCGTATCGTCTGATTTCAGTTCTATCCGTTCTATTCGTTTACTTAATTCTTCATACTGCTTGCTAGCTTCATTAAATTTCAGTTCTATCTTCTTTTCCATGGTCTGGTTAGCTTCATAGAACTTCTGTTCCATGTTTGTGTTAGATTCATTGAGCTTCTGTTCCATGGTTTGTTTTATCTCAGTCGTCATTTGCATAATTTGTCGCTGCACAGCTAACAAAAGTCGATCCTCAGATGACAAACTTGGTGTTGCACTAATTTCACCTGGATTACTGGTATTAGATTCCTGTTGCACTATTTCACTATCCATTTTTCTTTTGATGACCTTACCGCTTCGTAATACGGTTAAGTTCGTATTCATAAATGGTAATATCCAAGTAAATTCAGCCCTACTTTCCTTCTTCGGGAACTGAATTTTCAAAAGATCCCGGGTTTGGTAAACCAAATTTTTATAACGACTCTATAGAAAAGCGTCGTCAACCTGGTCCGTCTGGTAAAATATAAGTTACGAAGCGATAATAACTTTTCTTTATGCAAGAATCAACTCAGATATTCAAAAATCATTAGCCTCACCTTTATTGCTTGATATGTCTTAAATATTCCTTTTTAAAACCGTGAAATACATAAATTCACTTGACTAGGTCAACACATAACATGTACATAGCCACAACTATCCCATAATAATCTCTTACATATATTAAAAACATTCTTCTTTTCTGTTAATTTAAAATGAACATTCTACTAAGTATATTACATATTTATGAGCACTTTTTGCCCACGGTACAGGTAAATATTATACAAACTAAAGTATTTCGTTATAACTTTTTGTTTTCTACGCCTGCCGGGTTCACTTTCAAGCTCTTTTACAATTTGTTCGTGCAGAGATTGATCATACCTGCCTGCCGGGTTCACTTCCGCCGTAACGTTAAATGTAAATGGCCAACTTTGTACAATGAATGTAACTTCCTTCGGGATGTTCGTGTTTTGATCTTTACCTAATGACCCAAAACTTTTTGACAGGTAGATTCTGCGCTAAGTGACATAGTTATTTTCTTCATTCTTGTCTAAATGTATATCACAAAGACTTTCATCTATGAACACTGCAAATGACCTCATTTTGTTATTACTTCTTTTTTTTTTTCAAAACAAAAACAAACTCACAACTGAATTTTGGAATATTTCAAACGTTTAACGTTAATTTCCATTTTCTAAGATTTTCCCTCAAACTAATAACTAGCAGCATTTTCCTTTGCACTACCAACACTTTCAATTTGTACTAATTTCAAACTCGCGACTGTGTCATTGAGCTGTGCGGACTGCTTTTCGACTAAAGCTGTAAGCATATTCTTCAATTTCTCAGGCTCTGACATTTTGTACAAAATTCAATAATCAATAATTAAAGAAAGCTAATAATTTCTCTAATTCAGACTAAAAATTCACTCTATGGTTGACTAATAATTTCTCTAAATGAACATAAACATAATAAACCACACAATCAACAACAATTATGAAAGATAAGACACACTTAAGTAATGCACAAATTTGTCGCGTACGTTACTTTTTGTTTTACTTATGAATACCAGTGCAAAATAAAAATAAACAAGGTCACCGTATTGTAAATCTGTCCCGGGTTCGTTTCGGCACCAATTAAATATACTATCCCGGGTTTCGGAAACACCAATTAAATATACTATCGCTTTGGTGAAGGAGGTCGCACAAGCTTATTTACATCTTTTGTTCACATGAAGCCTGAATTAGAAGTTTTCCCAATCATCCCCCTCACCTGGAAGTATATACATGCTTTGCCAACCTCTGCTTGAGCTTGGGAATGACTCAAGTAGAAGGGTTGGTAACAACGTGTTTGGTCGCGTCCGAACTATCCAAAAAAAATAAAGATTAGCAAAAAAATGTTGATTTTACTTTTCTCGCCTGAATGAAAAGTTTGTCGCGAGGGATAGTTCACTACACAAGCACAATTGAGACTGGGTACGTTCCGCGACCTACTCTCGCGTCAATGTTTAAAACTAAAGACAACAACAACAAAAATATAAGGGAAGCAACAAGATTGAAATTCCGGGACTTAGTTATTAACTGTTCATATTTAACAAAAAGCAAAATTGATAATCTTACATGCACTGGTCTCTACATGAGAAATCTTGATATCAATGTACACATGAACTGAAATGAACAACAAGCATTAAACATGAGCATCGTAAGACAACATTCTCATCATTCGTATTAAATACACACACAACGTTAAAGTTCGTATTTTGAATGACAACTTTTCTTTATGAAATTTCCTAGCTAGCTAAACACTGTTTAAGAATATCAAATTATATACAGAAAGTAATTATACGCATGCGATTTTACTTTGTGGTGGCCTACATTTATTATTATCCTCTCTTTTTTTTTCTTAAGCCGGCGTTCGCTATTAGTGGAAGGCGATGTATTGAGCGTATAAAATCACTATTCGAAAGACACGATCACTCTCACATTAAACTGTTGATATATTCCTGGGTCAGGCGGATTTTGGATAATGCTCGCACGAATCACTCGATGATTGCTCCTATCACATCAATTTACGTTACTTACAGTTTGGGTTTTCCAAGAGACGGTAAGCTGGTTCCGTTGTCTTCTCTGGCGTGCTAAATTCCAATTCGATAAAATTTCTTGTTTTAGAACTTTCCTTGATAATACTGCAACTATTGCATTCAGTCGTCACTCACACATGTTAAATGTACTTATACACACCAACTAGGCACCGATGTTCTTTTAAAATTACACTTTTACTAATAAAATGTCTCGCGACTCGGGATACGTTTTGTCTTCCTCGAGTCCCAGATCCCGATTACTTGGCGCACTTCTTGATTGCACAAAGCATGTGAGTAGAGTATACTTGGGACGTAACGCAGTTTCTGATTGGTCAGTAATTGAAAAGTTGTCCAATCACCACTAACTTTAGGAAATCACCGGAAATACGAAATGATCTAGTAGTTTCTGGAATGTTCTCGAAGCTACACAACCGGAAGTTCCAATGTCTTTGAAACAAAGAACTGTTGCTCTGCACACACACACATGCACAAGGAAAGTCAGTTTGTGGCGTCGAAGAGATGTCATGTACTGGAAGAATGTGATCATAGTTGCCAACTGCTAGGTTCATTATCCAAAGTCGATTATGAATTTAATAAAATGTGCGCATTAATTTTTCTTGCTTCGATGATCGATAGCAAACATAGCTCGCAATATAATATCAAATCGCCGCACCAGTTCTTTATTAATTCCTGTAATCTCAGTGGATTGTGATTCATCTTGGAACAAACGCGCGTTGTGTTTCCATCATCAAATTGCTTACTCCTCCAAGTTTAGGCTGATTATTTTAGTTCGGAACTCTTGAATAATTATCTTCTTCCATGCAGAGAATTTCACTGTTTTCGAGATCCCTAACACGCCATTTTTGAACGTCCAACGGATAAGCTATGTGAATTAGGAGTAGATCCACATATATAGCACGTTTGAGAGGAACTTTCTGTAACAGAGTTGCACATCTTCTCAACCATCATTGTAAACACAGATTCAGTGATAACATTTAGTTCCTTCTCTTGAATTAGTACAGTAGTAGCCTTTATATTACGTATTTGCGTTTCCATTGAACGTTCTTCCTTTCTCGAAAGTTCAGTTCTCTGTTTGGTAGAACAATTTAATGGGTTGATAAAATCTAGGCGAAGATGGTCTGGGATTTTGCCACAAAATTGCTTTGTCAACCTCCTCATCTGAGTTGAATACAACTGTAAGGAAAGAAGGAAATAGCAAAAATATCTGAGTCACTTTATGCACTGTTTATCTTCTGTTTGAACTTTCTGCTTATATACACTATGACAACAGCTTCCATCGTAACCTCACTTACATAGTAAATTGATTATGTCCCCATCAGTGATGCACTGTTTAATAACATCTTCCTGTAAAGTCACGATGACTGATCTATTATCTGATCCATTGTCTGATCTATTATCGCTCGTAAATGAATTTCGACTGACATGTCAGTTACTTTAATATTCTCTTCTCAAGGATAGTACTTTAATTTTGATTCCCGCACCACATTATACGAAGGATATATGTCACAATGTTTTGCCTTTGCACCTAGTCTCAAATTAGTATAATGTCCTTTAAATAACTTATTATCTACAATAAGTGACACGGCTTCATCAGGAAAATAAGATTAAATTTTGGAGAATGACAAGCTTTTTTGCATTTCATTGCTCGTGTCGTTTCTTACGTGTCGTTTGAGTGATTTTTCCTAATACAACTGCGGCATCTCTTTTTCCAGCAGTCCTCAATGACCTTTGCGTAGCCAACACCAACTGTTGCTCAGAATGCTTTGTAACAAGTGGCTGTACAAAGATTTTCTTCGATTTCATTCCCGATGAGTTTACTAAGTCTGTCTGATTTGCTGTCAAAGGGTTATACTCCTGGACTCAAGAGATCGTTTTGAAAGCAGTAACCACTATCAGAGAACGTCCTTCCAACCAATCATTACATTTGGATACAAATCTATCAGCTATTCTATCACACGGTTTCAAACGCTCTCGAAACCACCTTTGAAAGCACTTAAAGTCACTTTACACTGCGGAGAACATCCGCAGAAATACTTTCCATTCAATATTTGTTCGTAACATAATCAAAAAGTGCATCGTTTAATGGTTTAGAAGCAACACTTCGTACAAGTCCTTGCCCGTCACGACGAGCATGTCCGGCTCTCTATTCTTAGCTTTGAAAAGAAGATAAATATAAAAATCGGGCAAGATCACAACTGTATTTCGAAATACACATATCAAACTACACCATGACGAAAGATCTCGATACAGACATGGACATACATTTTGAATGTCAATTTGAATTTTCAATATAAGTTCTTTACTACGTAATTACTTCCACTCTCTAGAGATACTTCTACAGAAAAGCAACTTTAACCAATTAAACAAAACTTTAGTCAAACAGCAAGTGCATATACATACCTTTACTCGTAGTGTCTTTCGCGAACGTTCCGTAACCTTTCACATATATAATTAAACCACAAACTGTACGTTCATACCACCCCAATTCAGTGTGCTATCGACTTTGACGTGCTCCTACCACCACTAGGCTGTTATCCGTGTTTACTGGTACGCAACAAGAAACCTTGGTTATCACTTAACACAACTGTGTAATTCCAATTTAGATTAGACATAGTTGCCAAAACTACTTTTTTCCAGTCATATTCTGCTTCTGGCTCACTGCGCATTGAATGTAGAAGATATCTCTCATCACCGAGACTGTATGAGACATGGTTCTACAACTTAATTTGGGATCCTAAACTAAATGAGCTCCCATCAGGAATCAATCTCTTGATAAGATTGATTTCATAAATTCTTTTCATTCTCAGTGAGGATTCCCAAATAAAACATGACCTTCCGGAATACATACGGTCTTTCCACTCGGTATGAACACTGGTTTATTAATCATATTCTTATTAAATAGTGAACATGATTTCTTTTCCAATATACTGAAACATCTAATAAGAGAAACAAAATATACTAATACTGTTTCTTTACTTTTCTCTTTATGTTTCTACACAGACCAGTATTTCATTGTTAACACTGTGTTTAAAAAAAAGTGTGCTCAGTTCACAGTTAAGATCAGGGTTGAGAAATAAAAATAGTCAAAATAAGGGACAGGTTGACGAGTTTCAAAACCACTACGGGAAGGGTTTTGATAAACATGATCTAGTGGTAAAAAAATGAGCCAGCCATCAAATAAAAAGAGTAATCATTTTAGACTGGAAGAAATACAAAAGTAATAACTAATACGAAAAGTTATTATAAGAACAACTGACTAAATTTTACTTCTAAAACATTGGATTTAGGTTACTTAAATTTTCTCCAAACAATCGTACTTCACGCTTGACGGAAATTCACTTATAATATTTTTCAAGTTTGGATTTTTCTTCAGGCTGTTGAACAACTCTTTGCAGCTTAAAATCGAAGAGTTGATTGCCATTATAAGGTCATCTTTCATGAACTGGACGTAACACTTATCTCTTATGTCAGTCCATCTCAAATTCATACAGTATATGAGAAAACTCTTTCACACAAATGAATTTGGCGGTGGAATGCTTAGGAAAAAGGAGACGACCCTAAATAAATTTGGCAACTCAGAGCTTTTCTGAAATAGCTTTTGCCATTTACTGCCCACACTCTTGACGATTCATTAAAAATTTGCAGGCTTTAAAGTCGTTGTCTGAGATAAATTTATCGTTTGAGCAAAATACGGGACTTTTGCCGTCTTGTATCGAAGCTCCCGGGACATGGGATAAATCGTAAAATGAGGGTCTGTCCCGTAAAATCCGAGACATTTGGGAACCCTGGTTAAGACAGAGATAAGACAGGAACTTCAAAGCCCCTCAGGTTGTATTGCGTTGCTCTTCTGCCCTGCGGTGACTCACCAAATAGGAATACAACATCTAAAAGATCCAGGCTAGTAATTTTTTAAATAAGAAAAACATACAATTTTGTATATGTAAAGAGTAACTTATTTCTTTGGGAAAATAAAACTAACATCAACAATAATGGAAAATGATTCAATAAATAAATCGATATGAAATCATATTCTGATATTTAATACGCGCTCTCACATCAATTGATTCAGTGGGGTAATTCCCCTGTGGCTTAATTAGTGTCAGCAAAGAAGTCTAAAAAAAGCTCTTTTAAAATCAACAAAATTTTAACTTGCAAAAACGGGACGCATATAAATCGGAGAGGGAAGGAGTCAGTCAACCTCTGATTTCCAGATTCAATTGGGCGTCAGCAATGTTTTTAAGTTACAAGATACACAAGTAAAGCATTAAAACGTTTCAAGCACTCAAGAGCATTTAAAAGTTCTAGGCATAGCCTAACAGGAAATAAAGTGAAACTTTTCAGTGCAATGTCCCACGGTTATGCCTTTTAAGCTAGACGAGACGGATGATTAATGAAAATGAATTATCGTAAAATCAACTTTTTGTGTTGTCCCGCGGGAATTGAACCTGACAATGAGTGCACCAAATCCAAATGCGTTAAATTCTTGACAAACTTTAGAACCATGGATGGGGTGATTGGAAACCCTAAAAGAAAGTATAAGCAATATTGCATCAAAATCGAATCATTGTTATTAAGTTATCAAAGAAAATTACTTTCTTAGTATCATATTACTTCAATAATGAAACTTCGAAATTTTGGAAACTTACATCTTTCGCCAACTTATTCTTCATCGGTTTCATTTACAAGCACTGGGAATGAGTGGGAAGACCTAAAGAAAGTATGTACTACGTTTTATCGAATTCAAATCATGTTTACGTAGTTTCTATTACCAGAAAATGATTTTCTGTACGTGAAAACCTGCAGCACGAAGAGGATTTTATTCCCTTTTACTCCCTTATTTTGATAGATTCTTGCAACATCAAACAATAAAGTTATCTTCATAGATTGGAGCAAGGCATATACTAAGTTTAGTTAAAATGAAAAGTTTTAGGAGAGTTATTGTGAAACAGACAGATAGACAGACGAACAGAGACACAAATTCTGGTTGAGTCAGGTGGCAGACACTTACTACTTTCATTTCAATTATTTGTATATTTTTTCGGATGTAAGCTTATTTTTATATTCTATAAATTGAAAGAAATCTAGAACACACTTTTGATCTAACTAGATAGAATCATACTTGCAGCCTTATATTATTAGCTTAGACAAGAAAAAATCTAACACAATGAAACCACATATAAAACTCCAATACTTCAAGTAATGGCTGTTCCTTCGACGAAAAGAAAAAAAGTTCACTTGACGAAGATTCGAACATGGATCAACAGATTAGTAGGTTAGTATGTTACCCACTCGCCACATTCTTAGGTACTTGTTTTCTTGCTATATACTTTAAACATTCAGCAGCCGTTTTTTGTTTCTGTCGTCTTATCATATAACAGTTTCTCTGGTTTTCCTGCATGTCACATTATTCGTGTTTTTTGTTGTGTAAATTGCATTTGCAAACGTAATATATTTTGTTGTTTTACCAGGATCCACAGATTTAAAAGTTTTTAGGGCCAATTACGTTGTTAAGCGAACTGATTTTCTCATATCTTCTATCCATGAATTCTTTATGTGACAGGTAATACTTATATTAAAACTGAAAAGTAACAAAAGTGAAGGTAACGTTGAAACGAATAATGTAAAACAATCAGAGATTTTACAAATTACTGTAACCTGTGAAATAAAATGAATGAGTGATCAACATTCACTTTTCCATGGTATGCATATGATTAAGTAAGATCTCTTTGTGACTCCCGTGATATAAATCGCTCTGTAGATACTAAATGAGGTCTTCTATCTGATTTTTCTATTTGTTTTTCGTTTGCTACACTGACATTTTCCTATCAAACTAGAGCACTTGTAGAACACCTAACGTTGTTCCCAACCAGCCCACTTTACGTGCATTGTTGGTCGTCTAACGTTGCAGGATGGAAAGATTAGGAGTGTCAATGCACTTTTTTCGTGGTTATACATTTACGTGGACAAATAGGAAGATATCTTACCTAACTGGAGTCTTGAAAAGAGGGAAGATTTATGTAGATGCATGTATGTAGAACGTTCGAGCTCAGTGATAGATCGTTCACCTCTGGTGCGTGGGGTCCTTGGTTCGATTTCAGGTCGCGTAAAGTGAATTTGTAGTGCACAAAACGTGTGCGTGTGTTTTCTGGGGGTTCTCCCGTTTCCTGTCACTTTCTTCATTCCACCATTTCATTCATTTCTCATCATCACCGTCTCCCTTAGCCTCGGTGCATAATCGTGGAATGTTGAACTAGATCTCTGGTCTATGATCGTTCCACTTCTCTCGGAAATGAATTCAACGGAACAATGACGGCAACCACAATGGCAAACTGACACTCTGCTTCAACTCTTCATTGTTTTGAAAGTTATTTCCTCACTAGCGAGCATTAACTGGAATTCAGCTCGATTGTCACGTTGTACCATGCTAAATATTCTAGTTCATAGAACAATTTGGCCGATGACGATAGTGAATTTTATAGCATTTTAGATAATTTTGATGACAAGTTGACTTTATTTCCTACTGTTTTCAATCAAAAAGGCATGAAATGACAAAGAGGATATCCCTAATTGGCTACTCACTTACGTCACGAATGATGAAAGATGAAAGAATACCGACCCAATGACAAAATATTAAGTAAATTTCGACCCAGATGCGATTTGTAACTTCAATGCAAACGAACTCCAAACAAAGCTTGTCTATGAAGCTAAAATGACTGATTTTTAGAAAACTAAATTTTGAAGAAATTACGAAAAGAGAATATTGACATTTCTTAAGATGACTTGCTATTACAATTTTCCCTCACAAACTATGAAAAATGACAAAATACTCCTTTAAGTAGTATAATATTCTAATATTTATAACAAAATACATGCTATTAATTATACAGGATGGTCCAAAAGTGTGGAAACATCCAAATAAAATTCAAATTTTTCAGAACTGTGAAAAAACGAAAAGAGGTGATAACAGACGAGGGGGAAAATGTTTTTAGACATATGCCATCATCAGCCGCCACCCTTAAATGGTGGAACTTTTTAAAAATGAGAACCCTATCGTGTGATACATAAAATAGGACTGAAATGTTTCCATGAATCCAGTGATGAAATGTCTTTGGCTCTACGAGTAACCATTACAAAGTTTTAACCGATTTTCCTTTGTTTCAGGTGGCGTAACACGGAATAGCACTAATGTGGGATGAGCGTTTAGAGATCCTGTTGATCTCAGGAGAGCGCAGCAGGAGACAGATCGCAGACGGTTTCAGCGCTCGTCACCCAGAACTGGAGCCTATTTCCCATAGTGAAGTGTGGAAAGTTATAGCGAAATTTAAGGAAACCAGGTCGGTGGAAAACAAACTAGAAGCAGGCAGGCCTCGCACAGCGAATGACAAAGCGACATCCACTGTTGTGTTGGTATCTTTCGCGAAACGTCCCACACGCAGTATCCGTCGCCTATCCCAAGAATATGGTGCATCCCGTATGTCCATCCTGCAAATCCTAACTGTGCATAAGTGGCACCCATACATGATACCGATATCCCATCATCTAATCGGCGATGATCCAGATCGCCCAGACGAATTCTGAGAGTGGGCAGCGGAACGAATCAGACAGAATCCTCGATTTGCATATGACGTGGTGTTCTCATAGACAAGGCCAATTATTTTGTGACGGGCGAAGTGAAAAAGCAAAATTGCCGATATTCGTATGACAACCATCCATACTGCTATGATGATTCTCGGGTCGTTAACTCTAACAAAGTGACGGTGTGGTGTGTGGGGTACCCGTGTGGTGGGCCCATTCTTCATCAAGGTCAATTTAAATGCAATTACCTGCCTAACATGCTTGAGGAAGAGATCCTTCCGTCGTCGCATTAGAGGATGGCTCTTTCCTTTTGCTATATCAACATTACGAGGCACCACCTCATTTCAGATTATGTGCTCATGAGTACCTCGATGAGTAATTCCCACTGAGATGATTAGGCCGGCAAGGACCTGTGGAATGGCCACCGCGATCTCCAGACCTCACTCCATTAGATTTTCTCTGTGTGGCTAGTGAAATCCGTTGTATATGCTACCAAGATGAGGGACATTAACCACTTTCAACGCAGGATCATTGACGTGTGTGCCAGCATTCCTGAGGATATGCTGGGCAGAATAATGGATACCTGACAGCAGCGGATACATTTAACGATTGCTCAGAAGGGATGGTACATTGAACAATTGCTGTATCTTTGGTCAGTGGACCACACATTGCCCGTAGTGTTATGTCCAGGTAAGTGCAGAAAATCCGTTGAAACTTGGCAACGGTTCGTCGTAGACCCAACAATATTTCACAACTGGATTCCTGGAGAAACTTCAGTCCTATTTGATGTATCACATGACAAAACTCCCATTTAAAAAAGTTCTCGCCATTTCAAGATGGCGGTCGATGATGGCATATGTCTCAAAAGATTTCCCCCTCGTCTGTTATATTTTTCCTTTTTCCCCAATTCTGAACGGTTTGAATTTTATTTGGATGTTTCCATAATTTTGGACCACCCTATATATATACATATAAATGATATGACACAATGAAACTACTATCCTGCAACAAATAAAATATAATTTTCAAGGTTACTCATAAAATAATAACACTATACGCAATATATTCGTTCATTTTACACTAACATCTTAAGGCAAAACATATATAAGGTGTTCCAAAACTAATGAATATATAATGTATTAAGAAGAATTACAGGGTATGTGAGACAATTTTTCCTATCATATATATTGTGAAATAGTGTTCCAGTATATATTTTATATTAAAAATTTAGGAAAAAGAACCTAATACGTTCATTTGAAAAACTTCTTGTAATATTTGTTTGCTGTATGTTTTGAAAATAACTATCACGATAATATTTTAATAATTTGTAACAACAATTGTTTTATACATTTAAACAATACATGTATAAATATATCCAAGGTTCTACATCGCGCAAAAGTAATTCAATGTTTGATAAAGGATATATAATTTTTCCTCTGCTGCTTGATCTTACGTACTGATTTTCCTTTTCCGCTCCGGCGATATCATCACTATGCTTAGATTTAAATCAAGTGGTTATTTAGCAAGAAACGACTATGATGATCCCATTAAAATGGAAGGGGAATTGGATTTGCAAAAGAGAAGGATTCCAGTATTTCAATTCTCACAGGAAATAGAAAAAAAATTAGAAAAGAAGGAGAAGAAACTGAAGAATTATTTGCTGAAAATGATTGAAAGAGAGGAAAAATGGTTTGAAAGACACAGACTGTATCAACATCACCGTTTATGTTTGGAACTAAAAACTGAAGTAATGAACATTGTTCGTAATGGAGTTTATAGCATTAAAATTTTAATATCCCAACTTGAACACATGAGCATCTCTTCTGAAATATTGAAACTTATTATAAAAGAAAAACTAGGAGACCTTCAGACAGAACTACGAAATTTCACTACCGCCCATTTGAAAAACATTAAGAGAGAGAAAAATGTAGAAACCTCAACGTTTCGGAGATCCATAGAACTAATGAGAATCAACTGTTGCTTATGCTGTTTATTTAACCCTACGTTCTGGTGCTGCGGTGCAAACATATTGTGCTTCATTTTGCTTGCGCTAATTTTTGCATGAAATTTTGGACAGAGGCTCCCTCTGAAAACAGAGGTTGAGCGCGGAATTATGTGGATTTTGGAAAACTACGCTGAAGATTAATTCAGCTCAGAAATTGTTCAAGTGTATGAAAGTGATATCGCTACTGAACTATTAATTTCATTCTGGGTTTCGTTCGTATGAAATGTCCTTTCAACTTATGGTGTCTCATAAACATTAATTTTGTAAAGTGTAATATTTGACGGAATTTCTCACTAATGTTATGGACGACGATTAGGTTGAAATTTTTAATTTTTAATAAAACATTTGAATTCTTTCCTAATTTTTGAGCATAATTAAATATAAAACGTTATCATTTATTTATTTATGGCGGTTCTTTCATTTCATTTTATTTCATGTTTCAACATACCTGTTTTTCTTAGTTTCTAAAGGATGCAATAACGTATCGCAGCCTCCCTAGCCTCGCAAAATTTAAGAAACTAATAAACATATAAGTATGAAGTATCTACTATTTTTATTTTCAATTCTCTATTTTTATTTAAAAAAATTTGTACATTTTTTGGTAATCCCTAAACTATATCTTAAATAAAACATAAGAAGCTGAATGACGGTAATTATGTTAAGTGAAGTGGTGCGAAACATACATGGATTTGGGAAAGATCGAAATCAAAAAGGATACAAAATGTGTTTCGGAACCTGCGGATTCTGATTGAAGTTGGGGTGTTCTTTATGAGTCTGAGGAGATATCTAGGAGCTAGCATGATGAAATGAAATCAATAACTCAAATAGCAGAGCATCATTAATTTGTTCCGCCCACACCTGAATTTCGACACCATGTCTTTCTCCAGTGTTTTGTGCTCGAATGTGCGCTACGGGAAGTAGATCAAAAATGACACCCAAAGTCACCCATTGACATTCGAGATAATTCCCTTTTGCACTGAATTGTGTTCGTTTTGTGCGCCAGCGGAAGTGAGTCAAAATTGACCCCTAAAGTGTCGGAAAGCATGGTTGTTCTATCCATTGAATTTGGAGATAATATCACTCGCATTGTGCTTGTTTTGCGCTGTTTATATTCTTTCATGCTTTTTGCTAATGTAGTTGGAACAACTTAACACTGTTTCAGCCCATCGAATGGTAAGAGTATTCATTTTACATTGTATTTTGTTCGATTTGCGCTATTTTTTCGGCAACATCATAATATCGTCGCTAAAGAACTTCCGTTGTTTCTGGTGAAAAGAAAAAAATGTGACACGTGATTTTTACAGATATCGTTTCATTCTAATTGAACACTAATCAAATAAATCCTCAGAGACAGAAACAAATGATGCTTTGATGGTTCCTGGTCCGAAGTATAGAGTAGATGCATTTAAACCTCTGAGCCAAGTTGTCTCCTCTCAATAAACACACCGTGTATGTTTGCAATCGGGCATTTACGGCGTTATACATCTTTCTGTTCACAAGTTCCGGCCATTTGTTTTGAATTGCTAGGTACCCTCGCGCTTATTTCCAAGCTTAACCTCTTTCCCGGCAACATCAGCTCATGATGCACAGTGGCCTTCCAAACGCATAAACATTACTTTCCTGAGCGTCAGTATGGGCTCTACCTCTTACCATAAAGCTTTTCACTTCGAAGAATTTTTTTTCGCATTCTTTTAGCATATGTTATCCAATTTTCATCAGTCGTGATCAATCGCTTCAGAAATTCCTTGAATTCGTAATGTTTCAGTAGATTCGCGGATGTAATTTTTTTTGAGTCAGAGTCATGTTGCACCCAAACATCGAGCTTCTTCAAATAGCATAACATTTTTTCTTTTTTTTTATGATGGATGTTTAGATCATCGGTTATGTTATACCTGCTTACATGTAGGTCTTTCTTGATTTCTGCTAGAACATCATACACGTTTGCTGTGATTGGTCACTCAATGCGAGGAAGATTTTAGACACCAAAATTTCTTGTACCACCTTTTAGCTGTTGGTCTTGATTTCGTATGTTGCCGATAAACAGCATAAATTTCGTTATACGCCTGCGCAATATAAATCGAAATAAAAGAGTAATATGTAGCCGAGTTATTGTGGAAAGTTCATTTATCTTCATGGCACAATACTTACTCGGATTATAAGAGTTCCTGCAGCTTCAACTGTCAGTTGTCGAATGACGTTAGACGTACCCGGCAGTGACTCACATACCCTGTGATTTGGAGGACATATCATTTCGAGAGGAAAATACTCACTAGCTTTTAAATTACCTCATCTTAGAAGATATATTTGATTAAAATACAGCTAAGCGGTAAAACAAATTTCTTATTATTTTATATTTGACTTTCTTTTATCCATACAAAGAGAAAGGCATGACCATCCAAATCTAATATAAATAAAATAACGATTTTGTTAGTGTGTCTGTCTATCTGTCTGTGTGTGGCCTGGGGACCAGACGAGTGGACCGAGAGTTACCAAATTTTGGTCACGGGTACCTTGGTCCAGGCGCCAGACCAAGACGAACAGTTTTTTTCAAAATTTGAACCATGTGGGTTTTAGGTGGGCGTTTACCAGGACCGACCTGGGGACCAGATAAATGGACCTAGAGTAACCAAATTTTGGTCACGGGTACCTTGGTCCAGGCTCCAGACCAAGACGAACAGTTTTTGTTTTCAAAATTCGATCCAGGGGGGTCTCACGGGGGTGAGGCAATTAAAAGTAATCCAAAATGACCGATATTAGTGTCAAATCCATAGTTTTCCCGGTCGCTGAGATGAATGGTGACACACCCACAGGCGTTGACTTCCAAATACAGTGCCCATGCAAAGAATAGGTATTTCAACCAGTTTACTAATATTCAAGAGAACAAAAACATTTTTTTTATTGCAAAACTTGCAGAAGCAGACCAATATACTCTGGCAAAAGATGAGAGAGGGGGCATCAGGGTACCATTCCCTTAAAATGAAAATGGAAACATATGCAAATCCATGGGACCAAATCCATGGTAAATCTTCACCATAGAGAATAAATTGACAGAAAAATCAGCCACGTTTTAAAACGTATTGATTCAGGACTAATCATTGGTTCTATCTTATTTTATAATTTGGAATTGTAGAAAAGGGGGACAATTTCACATAGCATTTTGAAATATTTTCTCCTTACGCCGTAATCATCATTAAAACGACAAAATTCACCTATTCTCACTGCCGCATGAATTGTGTATTTGTATATCCCCGAGGAACAAAAGCAAAATATGTAAGTAACTACTAAAGTCTTTGCTTCTTGTTATTTAATACGTTTGCGTTTCTACATCTCCTCTTCTCTTTCAGACATTGCCAAATGTAATAAGGCTTGAATTGCTGAATTTACGACTTTATGTGTAATTTTCTACTTTATGTAAGTATTCATTTGTTCAGTTGTACAGTATAACTTAGTCGTTGCCAAGTATATATCCAGAAATGCAGAAAAGCACAAGAATATTAGGAGAAACACGATAATAATAGCATTAAAAAATTCAAAATGGAAGATCAAAAGGATTTGTTAGCAGTGATCATTTAAAGCAGCGTTTCCCAACCGGTGTGCCGTGAATGGACCGCTGGTGTGCCGCGAGGAATCGAAATAAAATTATTAATTTTATAGCAATCAAATTGTAAAACGTAGGGAAAAAATGTATATTTGTATTTCACATTACTATGAACCTCTACTATGAATCTACAATTTTAAGTTTCATACCGTGTTACTGTTCTGTACATTTCTAATGTTGAAAAAAGTATTTGTTGTCATTGTGATGACCATTATTGCCTCTTTATTGTTGCAGACTATTTCGCAACTTGAAAATTCAAAATATCATTCAATCCTTTCGACAAATTACCTACATTTGTGTTTTAAAAGTAAAAGAGATTTGTTTGTTCGTTCGTTATTTAGTGATCTTCCTTCTTAGTAAAAGGTTGGATACAGTTTTTAAAAAGAAAGCGTATTTTTAAAAACCTGAGTCCAATATTTCATTGCAATTGTTTTCTATTTTTAAATTAGAATAAAAAATAAGCATAATGATTTACCACGAGAAGAAACCAGTGTTCGAACTTTTTTCTCTGTGAGAAGGAGATCAATAATCACAGAAAAAATGCCACTGTGTTTTATATTTACAAGTAATATCTATAAGTGTGCCGCAAGAATCCAAGTAACACCCGTAGTGTGCTACAAGTTGAAAAAGGTTGGGAAACGCTGATTTAAAGGGTCGTTTGAAGGAATTCTCCCGGGTTTTTTCAGATCGTGCTTAATATGGTTTGCCAGATTTATTGCAATACTGCTTACACATCCGTATATTAAAAGTCCCTTCAGGAAAAGTCATCTGAAATCTCAATTCTTGTAAGTTGAATGTTTTAAATGCTCAGTGGACAGACGAGAGAAGTAATTTGAATGTTTCTTGTACAACTGTTATCAATATACGTATTTATTTAACTTTAAACGTATATTGTATACATACTATTATATGATTGCATGTAAGAGTTTTATTTTTAAAAAGTTAGAAATAGCTAAAAAATATGTGAAAAATATAAAATAATGCGTTCAAGATTCCACTGGTTTTAAGAGTTCCAAACTATGCTATTCATAAGTTCGGAAGGCTTATATAACCGTGTTACATATAGCATAAGTTCGAGTTTCCAAGTCTACCGTAGTTTCGAAACACTGTAAAACAAAAACTTCCTTGTTCAATATGAAAATTTGGTAACCCTGTTCTTGGTTACAGAATATTTTATTATCTTAACTCTTCAGAAATTAAGATTCAACATGGGCATAGTACAATAACGTAGCGTGAAATTTCGAAATGGGTAGAGTGAAATCAGACCCGTAGCTAGAGGGGGCTAAGAGGGGCCTAATTCCCTTGTGATTACTGATCGCCTCATGAAACTTTGTTGTTTCTTAATGTATATATGAATGTAAAGCAAACTGAAGTTGCCACCCCACTTCCCATTTCTCTGCACTTCTGGTACCACTTAGATTGGAAATGTCTTATTTTGTTTTCATCTTTTTCTACAAACAAGAGAGATTGAGTGGTCGCTTATTCTTTGTTTTAACTTTTTCCTCCAATGTGGGACGGGTGAAACATATTTCGTTCTCAATGAGATTGTCCACTAAGTTTCAGGATAATGCCGTAATAGATCTAGGGGATGGCGGGGCGGAATGGAGTACTTAACATAAATGGCTATGTAAGGGTAATAAAAATGCCAAGAGAATACTGATAATTAAGTTAATATATTATTTGAAGTTTTAGGTACAAAAAGTACCAGTAATTGGTTAATGTGTGTCGAAACCTAAGGACGCGCACGTGTTTTTTCGCATGCACGCGAAAGAAATGTTTTTTCGCATGCACGTGAAGACACGGGACACAATGGGGTACATTGAATTATGGCTGGCAGTACTTACAAACGTAAACGTCTTCGTCGTCGTCACTATCTACACCTACAAACGAATTATGTGACCACACTTTGCATAGCATACACGCAATCCATCCCTCGTTGGATTGGGAATACCGCCCAGCTCAATAAAGGTATGGAGCGCCCTGTGATGAACTAGCGCTTAATTTCTTCTTCCTTGTTGCTGATGTCAGTTCTCCTGCATACTCAAGTGCGTGATTTCTTCGCCAGCTTCTCCTTGCCCTACTGCTTCTTCTTTTTTCTTCCACCTTTTGCTTCCCCTTCCTTGGTTCTTGTTTCCAATACTGCTTTATACGGCGAGGATGTCAATATTGCTGCTTTTCCTCGTGTTCTGGTCAGTCTCCTGCCGCCGGTCTTAATTCTGGGGAAAGGTAAAATATCCTTCGGAGATATCTGTACGAATGTTGTCACGTCCGCTGTTCCTGTAGTTGGCGTCGAAAATCCTGGAATTGGCTCGAGGTCTACTTTCTGAAACCATGGTCACATCTGGGAGATGTGATTCTGTGGATGATGTCGAAGGTCCTGGTTTCGGAACAACTTCAACAAGGGAACAACTTCCTGGAACAGTTTGTAGACGTTCCTTGCTGTTCTGGGTTTCTTCTGTTGGTTCCAATGTGATTTCAGTAGCCCATTCAGTCCCTACCCCGATACACATGTTGGTGCTTCACATGGTGTCAGCAGTAAATGCGCGGGAAAGATTACATACTATAGCCACTAAAACATACAAGAACTAAGATACTCTGAAACTATAACTTCGTAATTCTGTGCATTCTTATTTGACTTATCTTAAGCTTTGTTTCTGTTGATGTTACAACAGGCATCCAAAACCAGAGCCACGCGCCTTCTCCAACACTGATGCTGCTTGCTACACGCACCAGTAGGGAGTCGACATTCAGTTTCCTGCTGCTTCAGCACGGCTGCAGAACCATAGCGGGGTAATAGGAGGGGTATCCCATTCTACCCCGCTGCTCCATTCCGTCCCGCCTTCCCCTACATATCACTACACATATACTCACACGCACACAACACAAAACTAACAAACTACACTGTATTACTACTTAAAAGAAACAAAAACTGATATAGGCCTATATTTATGTACAAGTTGCCCCAACCATACACGCAAACATAACCACTTCAACCACAACAACACATATTAGCGCACTAATACAAAATAATAGTGTACCACCGAAAAATCAATTGTGCTATTATATACTTTTACGGAAATAACTATATTTTTTGATCGGAACTATTAAAAAAATCCCATACCTCACTTGGGGCCTCATTCTGTATCTATTCTCGCCAAATTTGCGGAAAGTAACCCAACGTAACTAAAAAAAATGTAAAAGCAATTATAACTTATGCCCAATATCGCAAACTAAAATTCAAATTTTGCGTTACGATAACACAAAACAGTACGGAATAAGGTCCCCGGTATATTAATACTGCTCATAATAACATTTTAATGCCCTTTTTCTCGTCTGAAATTCTGACTGAATGCGAGATGCTAAATTTTTCATAACCTTTCTGTTTTATATTTTCTTACAGGACCGCGTCTATCGCTTTGTCTTCCCGAACACCCGAAAGGGTACCCTTAGTCAGTTTCGTCAGCATTCGTCCACTTTCGTTTGATAATGTTAAATTTGTATATTTCTTAAATAGTTTTCTTCTGCTGAGAGCTATAGATGATGGTTGTCACCGCCCTCTCTACTGATAGTCTGGTCTGTTAAGGATAGGTTCTTGCTGGCAGTAAATATAATAATATAAGTAATATTATTTATTTTTTTTATTCCTGTTAATAAAGTGTGCAAAGGGATTTTAAACTAAAATGATTTGCGTAAACTCATGATATACGAGGGTCATTCGGAAAGTAAAGAACGTTTTGCGCTAGCGCGAGCGCGTGTTCCCCCACCCCCGCTGCCGCTGGGTTATTGACCTGGGCATGCTTTAGCCTCAGTCTGGCACCAGCTGCAATCCGCTACGGTCCGTTATTGCTTCGCTGTGCGACTGTAAAATGTGCGATACAATTACTGATCCCGCCAAGTGTGAGGTTCGTAGTGTGATAAGATTTTTGAATGCAAAAAAAGTGCGTCCGATAGAAATTTATAGACAAATCACTGAGGTATATGGAAATGTAATGAATGAAGCATCAGTTCGTAAGTGGTGCATTATGTTTAATGACGGACGGACGAATGTGCACGATGAAGAACGCTCGGGCCGGCCTTCTGTTGTGACTGACGAACTCAAAGGAAGAATTGAGCGGAAAATTCAAGAGGATAGGCGATTCACTATTGATGGGCTGCACGAATTCTTTCCTGAAACTTCAAGAACTTAAGGAAGCTGTTAGTGATTGGTTCAACAGTTTGGCGGCAACTGTGTATGCCGAAGGCATAGAAAAACTTGTACCACGGTATGACAAGTGTTTAAATTTACACGGCGACTATGTCGAAAAGTAACTTAAGTATCACATAGTATGTAACACAAATTTCGCCTTTGTATATCAGTTATTAAAGTGCTTATACAAAAACGTTCTTTACTTTCCGAATGACCCTCGTACTTATCATAGTTTGGTTTCTGGCTCTCTCCCAAGATTTTACGTTCAAGATCCGACACTGACTAAACACACGCAAGAATGCATTTCGAGCCCCCTCTTTATGTGCATCTTTGCCGTGGGGTTAATGTGTGCATCTTTGCCGTGGGATACCCGGATTCGATTCCCGGCGGAAACTGATGTGGTTCGGATTCCACGTAAAGCTGTAGGTCCACGTCTCGTATAGTGTCTCAACTGAAAGGGACGTTAAAATCAAAATGAAAGTGAAAGAATATATTGCAATGGCGAATCTCAGTGACTGGATAATAGAGATTTTCAGGTTGGAGCTGATCAAATCTTAGCTGAAATAATCGATTCAGAAAGAACGTTTCAACAGTTTAGCAATTTTGTCTTGAATCTGAAATTAGCAGAGGTTTGACGTTAGATAAAACTCTTAAATACTTCGCAGAAAAATAGTGAAAATAATAACTTTAATAACAAAAACGAATCATAATGACGACTCATTTATACGGTAGTATATGATCGTTAAGTGATTTCTAGAAGTTCAAAAAATACAATTTCCTTCCAACAATGCTCTTAAATTTTAATTTTGTTTTCTGAAGAAACTTTTTATTTTTTTTTTAAATAAATCATTCACAATCACTAAATATAATGGTATTGTCTCTATCTACTTTTCAAAGATGATACACAAATATTAATTTTAGGTTTACATGTAGGCCTATGCAGTGGTGCTATTCAGCTGGTTCGCACAGGTTTGCTAGAACCGGTAATTAAAATATTTTGAGTTTGCAGAACTGTCTGTTATACCCAGACACAAACACAAACACGCATACATACGCATGATCTAACCAAGAGTGAAAGAAAGAAACCAAACAAATTTGTGAAAATACCACTGTAGCCCTACTTTTCCGCTCGCTTGCATTGTTGTGGAAACAAGCAGCTTTGAATTGTTTCAATTCAATGGGCAGATAGAAATTTTAATATGAATTCCGGGGTACTAAGATCTGTGAATGTAACGAATGTGACACTTACATAATGCCTACCACGTGTGTTAGCTACCTGTTTTGAATGAATCCAATATCTTTATTAGTTCCAGAGTTATGCGCTTTCGAAACAGCGTGCACGAAATAGAATTTTCTTTTCATCGATATCGTGATCGATTGCTTGTCATGACCCATACTATCGTTCCTCAAAACCCTATACATATATATAGAACTGGTTGTTAAAAAATTAGAATAGCACCACTGCATGTATGCAATTTTATATTAAAATGCATCTTGTATTTGTTCGAAAAATAGCGCTCACGGACAACAAAGTGCTATTCCTCAGGTTAAAATAAAACGAAAATGCTATATAATGGTATATCCTCTGGGGCCTCCATCACAGCTATAGGCAATTAGTAGTTGCAGTATGTGGCTACGACGCCAATTAAGTTGGTGTTGAAATGTATCAAGCAGTTACATGGATTGTTATGCTAATAAGTAGTGCTGCTATAAACGTTTATCAACTTTAACTGCCATTTAAAAAGAATCGATACAACTATTTGAAGGATTGGAAGATCTACTTATGGTTCTTTATCTGCGATGTTGCCACATACTACAACAATTTGTGTCTGCAGACAAGGATCCGAAAGGTGTACAATTATATATATTTGTAGCTTTGACTCGTAGAATAGGGTCCTGTAGTCTGTGGGCACCATTTTTAGAACACCCGACGCACATATTATATGCATGCTTCGTTTACTGTTCAGCATGCTTCCTTTTCTGTAAAGACTGAAAGACAGTTTTATATATCACAGATCTGTTTTTTATTACCACTGATTGAATTTCGTGAACTATATCTAAGCAAATCTTTATAAATACTTTGGTTGCGGAGAGATATGTGCTGATTTATGTTAAAAGAACAATGTTTTAGAGATAGCCAATTCCGGAATTTTTACTTTCCGGAATTCGGAAAGTGAAATCTAAAAAATTTCGAAATTTAGATAATTCCGGATTTCGGAAATATTCCAGGATTCCGAAATTTTTCCGAAATCCGATTTTTTTCTGAATTCTGAGGAATTTTCCAGAATTTCGGAGTTTTTGAATTCTGGAATTTTTCCGAATTTCCGATTTTTCCAAAATCTGGAAAGTGAAATTTCCGACTCCAGGAAAGATATCAAGATATTCCGAAAAATTTTAGCCATCCCTGGGAAAAACGTAATCCACAATACAAAAATACAACTGGATGAAGGGGAGGTGGTAGTCACGAAGAAATTCAAGTACGTGGGAACAATATTGCAGGAAAATACAGAAATAGAAGAAGATGTAAAGACTAGAATTAGCAGCGGTAGGGCAAAATTTAGAGAAATGGCAGGAGTATTGTGAGACAGTAGATAAGAATATGCCTTAAAAGAAATATATAGCAACAGTAGTGATATCTGCCATATTATACGAAGCGGAATGTTGGACAACAAAAAGGAGAGGAGAACAGAAATTGAATGTTGAGCAGATGGATGTGTGAAGTGACGCGGAAGGACAGAATTAAGAATGAAGTTACCAGGGAAACAGTAAAGGTTAGACGAGTATTAGAAAAGCTACAGGAAACTAGGCTGAGATGGTTTGAGCATGTACGAAGACCTTCGGAATAAGTAGTTCACCAAGGGAATGCTATAGAACTAATTGAAAAACGAGCGCCGAAAGAAGAAGTGGGGAGAGTGTGTGAAAAATGATAGTACAGCGTGTCGTTACAGTGGATATGACTAGAGACCGAATATTAGGCAAAATGCCTGTTATTTAGTATTAAAGATATGACCAAAAATAACGTTTTCAAGTTTATATGAGGTTATAGTTTCAATCTAAGCCAGTTTTATTTTGCCTATTTCACCCCTTACTGCCTAAATAATTGCTTTAGTGCCTAATGTTGCCTATTTTATGTATTTTTAAAAGATAAGACTTCAGTGAGGAAAATATATAATTCTCTTCCGAGAAATATAAGATTAAGAAAAACTAACTTATGGGCAGGTCCATGGTGGAAAGACTACAAGGTGGATGCAATGCAGTGCTACATTCTTGTCGCTCTGGCGCATGACGTCATCTTGGTCGCAGACGTGGCCAGCGAGAGTCAGATGAACTTTTAACAAGCGCTTGCTCGCTGGTATCTTACACGCAAACTTCTCTTCTATTTATAGTGATCTTCAAGGAAGTAAAAATTTTAGTACAAACAATAATTATATAAACGTAATGTAATCAATGATTAAGCTAAGTGAATTCAAAGGAAGATATTTACAATAGCAAAAGAAAGAGCAATGTCGGTTTATATTAAACAACTTTGAAGCTTGAACAAGCCAATATTGCTCACTACATTTTCTGCTTCTTCTTTTTTTTTTCTTTTTTAAACATCTGAAATAATACACTCGAGAATGTATAGACCTGAATAATCTATAACGCAGTGTGTCGTTAATGCATTTCATTATTATATATTTAGCTTATGTATGCTCAAGTATACTTTTGTAACATATTGATCGGTTTTGATTTACTATTATTATTATTTTGCTTGAAAGAGAATTCTTTACTGATGACCCCATATAAATTTTGAGAATATCTCAACGGAGAATTCATGGTTTTCGTAAAAAGAAATGCACATACGTATATTTTCGTTATGCTTGGACAGTTTTTTTTAAAGAGGTTCCTCCCACGTAACTTTCGTCAGAATCTCAGGGAAGGTTAAAAACTTTATTGAGCAGGGACGCACGTATTTAATATTTTAAACATCGTTTTTATTTTTGATTTATAAAAAAATCATCTTATTTGAAATCGCTGATCGCTTATTTATAGAATTTGTATTTAAACAAAAGGTTTGGTGAAACGGATAGTTCTCTGAATATTAGTGTCAAAATTTACGCCATAGCAAACTGTATTATTAAACATTTGTACGAAATAAAACGTTACATATACTATTGTGTTCTAAAAATATATAGAAACAAATATGTATATACAAAGCACCTTAAACAAAGAAATTGCAACTTGACTATTTCAAGCAAGAAACGAAGTACCAGGCGTAGGTGAAGACGATGTAGGTGTGTTACAGCTAGACTAGAAAACATATAAACCATAAAATTACATAATTTTCTTGATAAGTTTTCTCTTTTCTGTCCCATGGACTAAAGAAGACAAAAGATAAATGCAAGTGAATGATTATGTGGAATTTGATGGAATGAGAATGCGGGAGTACCCCGAGAAACTCACCAACACGATCTTGTCCACCACAAATTCATTTGACCGAGAAGCGAATCAGTATCCCTTGCACCAGAGGTAAGCCTTCTGCCACTGAGCCACCGTGCTTCCTTGATTGGTTGAGAATCTACCATATTTTTAAATTTACTGCAGTCATTCTTAATTTTGTAATTCTGGAGGGGGCCCCTAAATATATATATATATGTAATTATCCAAAGTTATGATTAAAATTAACAAAAAATTCAAAATCTGAGTGTAAAAGTGTCCCGATAATGTCGCCCTGATATGGTAGGTGGATACTTTATTCTCTTGATCTAATACATTGTTATATATCTTTGTAATCGTTAATCGTTATTACGAACCTTCCATTCGTTAGTTAATTTGAAGTGCAACGTCCCGTTTTAGCACCGAGGCTACAGGGAATGCAGACCTCCAGAATGAAATGGGACCTGAACTACTTTAACGAGTTCAATGATCTCCATTTGCGTAACTCGAGGGAGGTAAACCTCCTAGATCATCGTGCCTCCCTTCTCGAATTACATGCCTGCCTCTGTGGGGAAAAATTTGTCTCAATAACTTATGTAGAAGGAAATGATAATAGAAATGGTCACCTCTGTTGGATCTCCTCGCTCATGATTTCGAATCCGGGTCTTGCCTCAAAGTTCGTCTTTTTAAATCTTACTATTGGATTTTTGTATGCAGAATCAACACAAGCTACTGTAGCCCTATATACTATTATTACATACTATTAATACTAAAAAGAAACTACATAATGAAATCACTTTTTTATAATTTCATTTAACATTGCATTTATTTAATACTTTTATGTAAAACTTACCATATTTTAGGTTTATTTTGTCCTGTCGCCTGCAAGCTAAAATCCTTTTCTGGAGACATTCTCCCTCTTTTTGAGGAAATCTAAAGTATTTTATATTAGTTCCCTTAGTTTTTCTGTAATAATTACTACAGCCGTACACTGCACAGTTAGGCATTCACGATATCATTTAAAAGAACAAAGTTAACAAAGAATTTCCATTTGTCACTTAAAGCCGCGCCTTTTCCCGTTGTCTCTTGCAAACCAGATGACGTCACAGCCACGACAGCGCTCCAGGCGACATGCGCATGCAACCACCTTGTAGTCTTTCCACCATGGGCAGGTCAAGGTCAAGCTCCACCCCTAGCGAAGGGATTTAGCAATTGTTCTCGAAATGATTTAGCTTTCATTGCTACCCACTATTCAATTTTTAATATGGGATAACGTTTCTGGAGGTTGTTCGTGAGACGTGTGAGTGTGTTATTGTAGCCAATAAGGACTTGGACAAAATTTTTTTTAAAAAAATGGACAAGTGTTGAAAATGTATCCAACGAATTTGTTCTTGCGTGCTTCAAATATGCATCGGTTACATCCATGGAAGTATTGTAGAGTGATCTTTTTCAATTTTGGAACATGTGTTACCCGATTGAAGCCATAATTTATCAGTTGAAAACCTTAAAAAAAATATCTTATAATCATGTGCAATTGGAATGTATAATTCTTCATGTTGACAAACCATCAGAATGTATTGAACTAAAATACACGGAACAATTTATCTTTCTGTATGAAATCTACCAATATTTCATCTTCGGACTGTCGCGTGTAGTGTTATGAACTCCTGTGTGTACAAATCAAATATTGTAAATTATGAACTGCTGTTTGTAGTGATAAAATGTCGTAAAACTTTGGACTGCTATGTGTGTAAATTTTAGGCTGTGTGTGTGTACTGATAAAGTGTATAAAATCTGGACTGTCATGTGTACTTATAAAGTGCTCTATATAGAATATATTTACCAAATATACATGGATTACAGGTCAAGCTTCGTTTTTATATATACATTAAAAGAAGATATTAACAAACAGATATGTTTCTATATTCTTTGAACATTATCTATGACTTGAATTTATTTTTTAAATTGTATTGAGTATTTATATTCATTATTTCGAGCTACATTTTAGTACCTATTTTACCGCCTATATTTTAAATTTTAACCGCCTATTTGCCTGCCTATTTTTGTAATGTGCCATTACAGTCTAATGAAATTATGTTTTTAATAGGAGGGTGCCCGAAATTTTTTGCACCGACTGTACTTGATGTTTAACAAAAAATTTCTGGCTGTTCAGATAATCCGTAAATTTTATTTGTTATTCTATTTCAAATCAACATGGAAAAACTGTAAAAATTCATTAGGAATTATAGTTTTGGGAATCAATACCTTTATTTATATTTTAAATTAGTTATAAGTCTTGTATATGGATATGTAAATGGATTATTACAATTCTTACGGTGTCAGTGCTATCCGAAAATATAGATCCACTATTGGACGGAACTTTCCAGATCAAATAACCAATCTAAAATTCGACAGAATTTTCAGGACCACCCTTCACCTCTCTTTTAGATACCTAGGTCCTTCTAAAAAACTAGTTTAATCCAGATTCTACCAAATTTTATTCGTTTCAAAGCCCCACCGCCAAAATGCTTAGTTTTGATTGGCTGATAAACCCACGCTATGATATTAGGGCGCAATTATTCCATTCCAAGCCGGAAAATCTTGCTGACAACAGCCAGATTTCGATTGTGCAGCTTAAAAGGTCGCAACGGAGTGAGAAAACTGCAAACAAGGTAATATTTGGGAGTTTTTTAACCTAAAATCGTTGGAAGTCTCTAGGAGCCAAAAAACTATTAAATTTCATAGTCAAAACTGGACTAAAAAAAAGCTGAAATAGTAAGTGCAACAGTAACGCCATGTTTTCATCTGCGGATCGCTATGGACAGGATTCAACAGTAGTGTGATTTCCGTCTTTCTTTTCCCAAAACCGGTTCAGAAGATCAGTGTTTCCCATCATATTTCTACCTCCCAATTTTCCTACTAATTGAGGGTTACAAGACCTGTCCATTATAGATTTGTTTATGTAGTTAGTGAGTGATTTTTTTTTAATTACATACATGGCGGTATTTAATTTTGTGGTAGTCAGTCCAGTAATCACAATGCACGTGTAAATTTCAGTAGGGGCTCCTATCTGACTCCCAAATTGGGAGTCCGGCTTCCAGCGGGATGAGTTGAACATGTAGTTTGTTCCGGGTTCCTGCCCCTTCAGGGCAGGGGTCCTATTGCTAGCTAATACTCCGATATGCCCCTCAGGGCATCGATTAAATAGGTCGAGTAAAGAATATGATTTGGTAAATATAAGGGCCAGTTGGCCCTGTTCATTTCTTTCCTTTCGTTACCTTTCATAGAGCCGATTTAACATGGTGAAATCTGAATGATTTCTGTGTATATTTATTAGTATAACATGTATTAATGTAGTGTGTAGTATGAATGTGGCATGATGTGTCTTGTAGTTCGAGTAGTATGTGTATATTTGTAATGTAGTATCAGTGATAGTGATAATTAAGTGATGAAAGAGTGTGTTGGACAGTGTAGTATTTACTATGCGATAAATTTTTATTACTCCGTCATTAAGTGAACGTAATATAGTATAATAATTCCGTGTACAAGGTCACATTCAGTTGTTCAAGGGTTCATTATATCGTCGCTAGCCCTAGTGTCAAAAGTCAGTACTAACCGCCATTCTTCTGTCGAGGTGCTTAGTGATTTAGTTTCCGTGAAATTGACCTTTCTTTTCGAAATAAAACCTAGAAGGTATAATTCACAGCCCATATGAATGTACAGTTAGGTCAAGTGACCCAAGATTAATATATTCTGAAAGTTTCAACATTCTGCATAGTCTAGAAATCTAAATATTTAAATAAATAAACAATACGTAAATTTTTAACAGAAGTCGGGCGATATGATGCTAGTTCTTCGCTTTGAAAATATATTAAATGTCCATTTTTCTTCGTGGCTGTAGAATTTCATTGTTGATGCAGAATTTTATAAACATTAGACATTATCGCAGATAATTCTATTTTCAGTGAACATACATAGGATTTTTTTTTCTTTCGTTCTTAATAAAGCTACCAAGTATTACATAGTATTGTGTGTGTGTGAAGGAGTCTTGGGTTCGAGTGAGGTTGTCGTGCGGTGATCGGAGCGGGAAATGTTTGTAGTGATTATAGATTTTAAAGTATTATGATGAAATGTGTAAATAGGCTGGGCGTAGATAGAGGAAACAGGGTGTTTGTAGAATATAGCGTCGTGGCAAATGAATATTAATGTGAATATGAATATTAATAAGTATATGAATATTGTAGTAAATGAATATAGAATATAGGACACCCATATAGTTAAATATATAGTAGCCCAGTGAATACTTCGCCGCGTGTTGATATATAGATATTGAATAGATACGTGTAACTACAAACATCTCAGGTTCTGACCCCTGCACCATAATATCACGCGGACCGGAGGGCGATATATAGTCGGACTATGGTAATACTTTGTAGTTTAATGTGTTATAGTAATAATCAACCATAGTAATACCATCTGATAGAAGGGGTAGCATCATATAATCGCTGACTAGACATGTTGAATAATAAATTATGAAAAGACAGTAGCAGTTATACAACAGGGCTGTAGTGAATTATATTTTCTGGTCGGTTTTTTAAAATAAAATATCCTGCTCCGTGAGATTTTTTTTTTCCCCACGTTACCTACTCGGGCTAGCTTACAATGTTCATGGAGGCGACAGCTCTGACTGGGTACAGAATCAAAACAATTAGTTATTGAAATTTATTTTCGCGTACCCGGATGTCGACCCCTAGTCCCTTTAAGTATTTTCATTTCTTTTCTTAGTTTAATTAGACGAGGGAAATTAACGACATCCCAGACTGTGGCGTGTCTGCGCAGGGTAGCTATCGGTGAAGTTTGGCAATAGAAATCACCGATCCAAAATTCAGTTTATTTAATTTTTTTTATTTCGGCAAATCATTAGTTAGGGATATCTTAGATAATACTTCTATTCTAGTTTCATTACTGTCCTCGAACCTTCTTAGTTTTTCTAAGGGGTCGAATATTTTTTTTTTACTTAGAGATTTCAAAATTGGGGACGCAGTTACCTGGTCCCTTTCCCCCTCTCCTTTTATCCTGCTGGTCTGGGCCGGATACGGGGATCGGATTTCAATCTTACAAGCTAACTCTTGTGGGATTGGGATCTGATGGACACAGAACTTGCATCCTTGGCAGCAGGACGCCCCTTGAGTCTACGTATTTGAGTAGACAACCCTTTTGGCATGTTAAGAATATTTTGGCTATGGATTTTGTTGAGAGCGAAATTCGACTTCTAACTTTGTAGCGTTAGTTATTTCTCACTTAAGTCTTTGGCGCCCCTATTCTTCGTCTTCCTTCTTCTCTATCTCTCTCTCTGTCTTCATTTCTTCAAGTTTTTTTAATTTTTTCAACCTCCCCCCCCCAAGAGTTTGAACTTGTTTCTTACGATTTATTTAACGTACAACTCTGATCTGAAATTACCAGCTGAGACGTTGCAAGACACGATTCATGAATGGAGTAGATAATGATTGGGTCCTCCATCACATTTTGACCTATCGCTGAAACGAACAAAGACTTAGTATTTGACGACACTTCGATTACGTTCTTTCACCGTCGTTCGTCTTAAGTTTTTTTTTGATCCATTGGTCACTTTCCTTTCTGTTTTGGTTTTCAATTACCTTGTAGTTAACCTGGGCCCAGAAATTGTATTTTGATTTACCTAGTTATATCTTAGAAATGCTCTGTGTTACGTGCCTGCCTCACAAAGTTTTTTTTTCCTTCATGATTTAAACACGAATTGATTATATAAAAGTTAAAAATTTATAGACGCGCGGTATCAGATAAAATTTAATTTGTTTCCAAATGTAATTTTGGAAGTCATTTGTTTTCTTGGACAATGTTGCAACCTTGAAAAATTTTATTGTTGGGGTGATTAATTTAAATGTGTGCGCATTTATTATAAATATATATATATATAGAGAGAGAAATAAATACTTCGAAATATATGTGTAATTAGTATGTGAATATGATGTTAAAGTAAAAGTATGATATTAAATGTATTATGAATATATGTAAGAGCGCTCGTGTCTGTCCCCCCTAGACGTGTATTGGTTGCTATAGTTTACCAGAAGTCTTCCGACGAATTTAAGAATGTAGATTTTGTTAAGAATACCGCCGTGCACTTAAGTAATTTTCCTTTTCCTCTGAATCAATGTAAGTGATAACCTCTGTACTTATATAATGGCATGCATTGAAAAAATATCGGCAGGTCTAAACGTAACCCCCATCATAACAAATATTATCCCTGGACAATTAACCTAAAACCATTGTGGAAAGTGCACCTTGAATCCTTCTCACCTACATGTGTATCCTGTGACTTGACCAGTTTTTTTTTTATCCTCAATTTGAACCATCATACTCCGTACACCTGTGGAAGATCATTTTTTTTTTTAATCCGAACCATGTATAAACATATACGAAAGTGATCCTAATGAAAGGTCTCGTGAAGTGTCGCAGTGTTGGATAAATAACTTGAAATTATTCGATTAATAAATTTGGAAATAGACCGTCTAAGAGGAGAAACTTCCTCTAGTGAAAGTTATTCTCTCGAAATCCCTAGATGGGTATAGACGTAGCAGTGTGCGATTGCAGATATAAACTGTTACCAGTTACAAACCAAATATAGACGACGAATGGTTTTGTAAACCAATAGATATATATATATATACATATAGAGATATATATAAATGACCACAAACTAAGTTAAATGGAGCGAAACGTTTTGGACACTACGACTAGTGCGTGAGTTGTGATTTGGACGCTCGAAATTATTAATATTTTAATATCTCGACGTGAGGTAGAGACTCATATAAGTTCTAATACACCAAAAAGTTTTTTTTTCTTTCCTCTTTGTCCAATTTTTTTTTTAAGTGAAATAAGTTTTTTTCTTTTGCGTATGTCGCAAATCATCATTTTGCTTTAGCATGCCTAAGATATGATACGTGTAATTATTTTCTTTTTGTTTTCCTTTCTTTTTCGTTTGTCAATATGATTGAATATATAAAAAATTACTAAAATATAACACTATGTACTCTATTAATATATAACCAAGAACTTGTGCGTTTAATATTTTCTTCATAATTATTTGTTTTGTCCTTTTTTTTTTCACTATGAATGTAATAAACTATTTGTACCTTTGTAGTTAGTTGGTTTCCTTTAAACATATATACACTGTCCTGAGTGAGTGAGCGTGTGAATGCATGATAGATTTAATATAAGTAATTTTAGTGATATCATTTGTCATATTAACATCTGTAATATATGTGTCATGTTTTAATATATGTGTTAAGGTAAATAACCTAGGTCATGAAGGACCGTCACTAACGGTTTAAATCGGCTCGAGGAGTGAAGCAAAAATAGCAGGATAAGCCTAAATACGACATCTTTCTTCCAGGAAGTTGAGACTTTTATTGATGCGATACATAAATTTATATTGAGTTGATAAGTGTGATTTTTTTTTTCCTCGGCTAATTCATATGTGTGGTCGATCCTAGAGGACAGAGTTCAGATACTGGATAGTTATCAATCACCGGTTGGAATAACTTTACAAAGAATTAAATTTCACTTTTCTCATTTCCAGGTCTAGGTCTGGGCAACCCCATGATCGTGGTGCCTGGAGCTAGGTCTGGGTGGTATGAGGGAACATGTGTCTATTCCGAAGCATTCCAAAATTGATTAGTTGTTAATAACATTTAGAATGATTCATCTTTCAACGACTTTCCCGACCTTTTACTATATTTCCGGAATTATCCAGTAATCTGTTTCTCATTAAAATACCCTATTTCTTTTCTTTCTTCTTTACCTACCTCCTTCTTTTACCCTTCTACTTTCTTCTCTTTCTTTCCTATTTCTAAATGAAAGAAAACGGAGTCATGATTGAGAGTAGTCGCTATTGGCACGGTCAATAAGTTGTTTCGATGAGTTTTCTTCGGGAGTCCGATATGGAATAATTAACAATAACAAAAGGTTTATTGGAAGTTACTCTATTGGAAAATAATCTGGATTTCAATCAGTAAGTGATCTTTCGTAATCGTCCTCGTTAAAGAAAATTAATTTTAGCGACTCCTCTCCAACTCTACATTAGCTCTTTTATCTTCGTTAAATCTTTTTTTTTTAACGTATTCTTTCAATTTTGGCTAACCGTGACAGGATCCGTTGCCCTAGAAACTACGGTTTCTATGCCAACGGACAGAAGTTTTTTCTTTCAATTTTGGCTGACCGTGACAGGACCTGTTGCCCTAGAAACGGCGGTTTCTATGGCAACGGACAGGAAGTTTTCTTTCATTTTTCAGGTTTTTAATGCCTAAACATCCAGAGTCTTTAGATTTGACACAAGATAGAAATAGGTGGAGAAGAGCGATCCGATAGGCCGATCTCAACTAACTGGGAAAAAGCTTAGGAGAGAAGATATATTGGTAATATATAGGCATGCAACTATGTACCTGTTTGTGTGTTGGCAAAAGGAGAATTTTAATCTCGCTAAATGTATAATGCATTATGTATAAAGAAGTAAATAGTTGCAAGCGAAAATACCAGGTGGTGCTTCTTGAATAATGAAATATATATAAGATAGGTAAATTAGAAAGCCAACGAAACAAGTATACTATCTCATCCATCAAAGCAGCAGTAGAATTCATGTCTAGTGCCCTTACCTTATTGTTTGCCATGGAAAAGAAACGAGACACAAGATAGAACCAACAAACTGATTAAAAATTCAATCTTTTTCTTTTTCTTGTTGAGAAGAAATTTAATTTCCTCGGAATAACTCTCAAGGGAATGTATTCCTTATCTACTTCAGCTCTCTATCTACCATTCTTATTTTACTGCAAGTCTCCTTATGCTCCTTCATACTGAATTCTTTTCTTCTTTTTTTTTAAAAAAATTCTTCTGTTTCAAGATATTGCAGGTAAAAGTGGGGCCTACTCTGCGTGCTCTTTTCCTTTCTTCTGATTCTTTTGTTTCTCTTTGAACTTCATTTATCTCTAATTTCAAACTTGGTAGTCTACTGCAGACATTTGCTCTCCATATACCTGAAATCGGAGATACTAATGCTCTGTATAGAACACGCACAAATCGATAAAACATGTAATCATACGAGTAACAGCACTAGCCAATGGTGGCACGGATCCATAGACTTCGTCACCTGAAATTTGTCAAGACTCGTAATGCACTACACACAATGAATTCGGTAGGCATGATCCACGGAGACCTGGTGGGCTTGCGTAGGCTCCGTAAATTGCCTAGACAGACCGCCAGACTAACGCGAGCTCGTCGCACGCAATACCGAAGGCATGCTGCCCGCGCTTGTAACATTATTCTGTCTAGTACGAAATGAAATGTATTCGTTTATGTTTCATGTTTATGCCCTTTTGACTAAAAAAATAAAGTCTAATGAAAGGGAGTGATAAATGATATAATTGATGGAATATGAATTCTGGGAGAACTTTGGAAAAACCTAGGGATACGATATTGTCCATCAGAAAATCTTGTAGCCGGGCGCCAAAACCAAGAACCTGTCTCATCACAAGTGAGCGTCTACTACTGACCCACCCATATATATACTTATGTACAATAAGTGTCAAAATAGTGCGCCGAAATGTAACTGTATTCCAACAGTAGTAGCGTGCAATCTAGATGATTACTCTCAGAGAAAATAATTTAGCTGAATCACTTGAGTCTAAATCCTGAGAAGCGTGATTCTGATCTGAGTAGTTGTGATCAATTTGTGACCTAAGTGACATAACTGACGCCAAAATATGTGATTATATATATATATATATATATATATATATATATATATATATATTAGGGTGGAGTGAAAAGAGGCCAAAAAAAATTTTTTTTCGAAATTCGATTTTGGATAGGGGGCAAAAGTTGCATCATATTATAGTACTTTACCATGGAAAATTTCAATTCTCTAAAATAATTTTTAGCCGGGGTGCAATGGGCCTTAAGTTTGAAAGATTATGCAAATAAGTGCAAAGACGCCATTTTTAAAAAAATTAAATTCAAATTTGGATATGTTGCGAAAGATGCATCATATCGTAGTTCTTTACCATGGAAAATTTCAATTCTCTAAAATATTTTTAGCCGGGGCTCCATGGCCTTAAGTTTCGTAGATTTTGTAAACAAATACATGTTTGTTGTGTATTTGTGTAATTATTAGACAGCTCTTCGCTTGAAGTAGACTGTAATTTGAGGGTGTTAAGATTCGTTGTCGCGACGAGATAAATTTCTAAAGCTACCGAACTTCATATTCTATGTTACAGGCTACATCAACCCAAAATCACTACTAAGAGGTGGCTGCCGTCGAGTTCAATCCCACCCACACGCCAACATTAAATTGAATTTTTCATAAGTTGCGTTCATGTCTTCCTGCAAAATACTGCGACTGTCTCAAAAGTAGGCATGTATTTTCTCAAGTCAATTTTGAAACGAATAAAGAAATCGCTCTCTCGTACCCCAGATATTTAAAGAAGTTTCACTAATCTTTCCACTACTTGCGTATGACATTTGAACTCAGGGATATCAACACATGTATTTTCTGAAGCGCGTATTTCTTGCAATTTTTCGTGTGTCTCATGAGTCAGTATTAGCGTTCTGTTATATTACTCATCCCAGTTTATCACTTCTGTGTAATTATTAGTCTCGAAGTTTAATACTGGCACTTCGAAGGAACGAATTTCAGAAGGTTTACACTGCTTTCTGGATATTTACACTGAATATTTTATCAGCAGCAATGATTCGTGTAGTTGATCTGTCGACACCAATCATGGCAATGAGAATGTTTTAAGGATTCGCATAGAATGCATTTCTGGAAATTACTTTATTCACTGGAGTCTTGTATGGTTCTTGCAAACATCGCGAAAATTTTATGGTCAGGAACAAATGTTTAGCTCCGTATTTTACAACGAGATACTTGTATAAATTGATAATTACTTGTATTTTTGGGCAGAAAGTGCTTCTACATAAGCACTATACCAGATATAATGTTAATTTAAAAATAACAAAAGAAGAATGTTTCTAATATATGTAAGAAATATACATTATAGGATAATGAGTTGCTATGTTGTTGTTGATAGATACCTAACAAACATGTACGATTGCAATTCAGTCTGTGTGCATATTCGTTCAAAGAAAATCAACGAATAAAATTGTTTAATACGTATCATCGTTTTGTGATTTCAATATAAAAGGTGAGAATACTAGTAAATGTAATCACGGAAGATATTTTAATGTGTAAACAATTACTACCACTCGAAATCTACTTATATTATTAGCCGAACCAGGTTGATGACTACCTTTGGTGAGTCGTTGTAAAAATTTTGGTTTACCTCACCCGGGACTCTTGTAAATTCATATCCCGAAGTAGTAAAGTAAGGGTGAATTTACTTCTGTAATAAGGTTAATGACTACAAACTTGACAAGACTTAGAAGTGGTAGAATAATCACGAGAAAAATGAACGGTGAGACAATGGAGAAAGGAACCAGTGATAGTGATAACGGTGAACGAAGTGCAGCACCAGGAATGACATTAGAAGACCGAATTTTATTAGTCTTACAGCGGCAAGAACAAAGCCGAAAAGACGATATGGAAGCCATGAAGCAGGAATTAAAACAGACGATAGAGCAGAAGTCCGAGGAATCCAACAGACAATATGAAGAATTAAAACAGACGATGGAGCAGAAGTCCGAGGAATCCAACAGACAATATGAAGAATTAAAGCAGACGATGGAGCAGAAGTCCGAGGAATCCAACAGACGATTGGAGCAGAAGTCAGAAGAGACGAAACAATTTATTATTCAGGCAATGAATGACATCACCTCGCAGTTTGATGAAAAGTTAAAAAGAATATCTGAGGATTGCCAGGATAATCAAAACCATCTAATCCAAGAAGTCAGTGGTGTAAAAAGGGATTTGGAAGTAATAGAATCTTCTGTACAGCAACAAAAGATTCAGGTCACGGATAACTCCAACCAGATACGTGTGAATACACAGTTGATAGCTACCTTACAAGAGAAAATCAGGACACTACAGATCAAGGACAACACATACCACAACAGCATGGATAATGATCGTGTAGAATTCCCTTGTTCACAAGAGATGACTTCACCTTCACCCGTATCTGATGAGGACATTATTTTGGAAGAAATTCATCCGAGGAGTACAGACGGGCGGAAAAGAGATGGTGCAACTACACATCACGCCATAGGTAGGAATTGTCACTCAACAAGAACACGGAATGATAAAAGGAAGGTAAAGTTAAGCGTAAAGATGAGTGAAATACTTGCTATGAGTAAGTTCAGTGGTAAATGTAATGAGAATGCTACTTCTTTCCTAGAAAAATTTCAGGACGAGTGCAATATAATGTGTATAGATAGATCACAATATATGAAACTAATCCCTCATTTATTACTCCCACCATGTTCTTTATGGTTTAAAGCAGTACGAGATCACGTTAGTACGTATGAGGAATTCAAAGCAGCGCTAATCGCAAATTACGAAAATGACTTTTTGCTTGCAAATAGAGATGCCACGATTAGAAACCAACATTTCAATCCTCGTTTGCACAAATCTATTGTCGAGTTTGTTGTAAATACATACAACGAATTAAAAGTCGTAAATCCATTGCAATCGGAATCTAGAATCATAGCATCAATTCGAAATTTGTTACCGTTTAAGTTACAACAGATCCTGTTTTCTACCCAGTGTATGAGTTTTAACCATTTATTAATGCTTGTTCAATGTTATGAAACTTAATACCATGCTCTGAATCAACAAGCAGGAATAGGCAAAAGTAAAAATAATTCAGATCATTTTGTACCTGTTCGGAATCTAAATATCCGTAGTGTGAACGATACGGAACACAACCTAAACCGAGTAAATTCAAGCAATCAGAACGAGCAAAATAGGCAGAGCTATGTAGGGAATCCGCCTAACCTAATTAGTCGTGGCAATCCTTATGTAAGACCATATACCCAAAATAGGTTCAGAAATAGACGAAATACATGGCGAAATTCCAGGAATACAGTAAGCTACGTGGATAGACGTAATCGGGGATTAAGAGATGGCACTTCGCATCAAAATCCAGATATTGATGCAATTCCTGTACAGAACAGTAATACGGGACATAATCATGATTGTGCTGTACAATGTACTTTATTGGAACCATACACGAGTATGAATTTAAACTAATTGCAGCTGATGTGGTAGGGGTTAAACCCATATCAGCTATAGATTCTCATGAACATTTATCTTCAAATTTATGCGATAACGTCAAACTCATGTCAGCTATTGATTCTTATGAACATTTATCTTCCAACTTACATGTTCATGTTAATGATGAAAACGACCTTTTACATGACGTATCTGTAAATAATTATTCGGAAATAGCAGTTAATAGATGTCAGTACCAATTTATGCCTGTAGTAAATCGTTGTTGGTCCAAAGATGATACTGTCAATGATGGTTTTGATGTTGAAGAAAATTTTGTATTTTTAAAATCATACAGTACAGCTAAAATACCTGTCAAAATCAATGGGTTAAGCACAGAAGCTTTACTTGACACAGGAGCAAACGCCTCTTTATTATCATATTCGCTATGGAAAGCAATTACTAGTAATTATTCGAATCCTAAGTTACAAAAGGCTGAGAATCTTATTATAGTTGATTTTACCGGTAAATATAAAAAGAGAGTAGCTGGAATTACTCGTGTGACAATAGCTATTCAAGATTTTGAAATATCAATCCCTATTCTAGTAATAAAGGAACTGAATGAAAAATTAAAAAAAAGGGTATCTTCTGTTTGTGTAAAAATAGATTTATTTTCTTCCTTTTGTTTGTCCGAACATAGGTTACGTTTAATTTTTGATTTTTATTCAATTTAATTTTCTTTAATTCTCATTAACCAATGATAATTTTCAAATGATTTTTAATTCTTTCTTGTTAATATGAAGAATTATAGTTCGATTCATTAAAAGCAAAGGTTATTTATAGTATATTTGATTTGTGTTGAAACTTAATTGTCAAAGATTATGTTAAGTATATGATTCATTCTATTAAGCTAATTATTCGACGACTGTCTTCATGCACAATCTTATGTTACTTGAATAAGATCCTTCTATATTCTGACGCCCAATTGATACAATGCATACTGTAGAGTATCATCTAAAGTAATTAATATATAATGCGCCCTTGATCATGGTGACTCATGTTTTAAAATGTAATTGCTTCTTACTATTTTGAACTCGTACCCTTCGTTAATTATATAAATAAGCGACGACGTTTTAATAATAAAATATATATTAATGTAATAAAAGATAAATGATAATGAAATGAAAGATTTATTATAAATATATTTATATGAATGAAAATAAATAATGTTATATATATGCGAGGGTCGATCAAAATGTAAAGGACGTAATTATGGAATATTGTTCTTATAAACGGACCAGTGGTTCTTAAATATAAAAACCAAGCTCCCTTGTAACTTTTATATTCAGTCCCATCGTCGGGCGACATTTTTATACAACGAGATACTTGTATAAATTGATAATTACTTGTATTTTTGGGCAGAAAGTGCTTCTACATAAGCACTATACCAGATATAATGTTAATTTAAAAATAACAAAAGAAGAATGTTTCTAAAATATGTAAGAAATATACATTATAGGATAATGAGTTGCTATGTTGTTGTTGATAGATACCTAACAAACATGTACGATTGCAATTCAGTCTATGTGCATATTCGTTCGAAGAAAATCAACGAATAAAATTGTTTAATACGTATCATCGTTTTGTGATTTCAATATAAAAGGTGAGAATACTAGTAAATGTAATCACGGAAGATATTTTAATGTGTAAACAATTACTACCACTCGAAATCTACTTATATTATTAGCCGAACCAGGTTGATGACTACCTTTGGTGAGTCGTTGTAATTTGACAAGAGGTTTCAGTTTGATGTTGAACCACACTTTTACCACGAACTTTGATAGAGTTTTGAGCTCCTCTGAAGAATTTAGCATTGATACATACACCTATAGACGCAAAAGTCTGTAAGTCACTGTTAACCAGCAAACATGCCCAAGTTTCCCAGGTTTCTTGATCTACTAGGCTTTTATCAGTCTAATCTTATGACAGATTGGAGTATTTCACACAAGTACCTATGATCATAACTATGATCTATACGCACATTTAGGAGTATAGGAGGTTCTGAAGAAATCTTTTCGAAGCCTGCATTGAATTTGTTTCACAATTCACTAATGATCTACCAATAGGGCCAGAGAAAGTGTAAGGGCCAGTACTTATACCGTCGATTTCTTTTAGTAAATGACGAAGTGGTAGTTCAATGAAATGCAACAAGCACATGCACCACTGCAAGGGCCTCCCTAAATGTTTTTTTAGCACTTTAATCACTTCTCCTTTTGACCTAACATTAATACACCTGTATTAGTGCCATCGCAGCCGACAGCTACCACATCTGATAGGTCCACATTATTTTCTTGTAATTCGCGGCAGATGAAACTAGCAATATTCTTTGCTGATGCTGATCCTGTCAAAGCATTTCCGGCATAGCCGAGAAATTTGTTACCCGTTTCTGCACGGATAGAATAATGTTCTTCCATCTTCATCTTTCGGACATCGTGAGCGTTTGGTCTTTCTTCCAATCAAAATAGATGGTACGAGGTTTCACTTTATTAACAGTCTCTTAGTTCTTACACTTATACCATTTTTCACAACCTCTCTTTGAATTTTACTTTTGTCAATTATGTTTTGCGACTGCTCTACACTCACATATTTAAAATCTTCCAAAACCGCAGTAGCAATTGCTGCAATTTTTCTTCTAATCACGCCGCTTTTCTCCTTCACATTTGCTAATGTTGAGACGAATTTTCTCATTTTCGTGCATCCAATCTGTGCTTGCTCTCTTGTCTTCTTCAAAGGATATTTCCAACTAAAATATGATCTCCTCCAGCTTCAGTGTGTTCTTTATTGCCTTCCTATCTTGTTTCCGAAGATGACAAGTACTCTGAAGATTCGGTAATGTAACTAGTAGAGTAAAATACTCTTTGGCTGAAAGCTTCACCGTAAGATCGCTTTTTGGCTTTCCTTCCTTCTCTTTTCTTGAATTTCTTTGTCCAAGTAATATCAATAATACGGAATATCATTTTTTTACTCACTACCCAGCGACACAACTAGGCTAGTTATCGTCCGGGGCAAGAACTCGCCTTAGCGCTTGCCCCCCCCCCCCGACCATCCAAACCACAAGGCTCCGCAACTATATCTGATATTGGCATCAGGCAGTAGTTTTCCTATTCCATTCTTTCTTCAAGTGATAAAGCTTGATTTCAAAATTGTAGTACATATTTTAATTTTTAGTACAAGATAAAAACCACTAAACTACTTTGTAACTGATTGACAAATAATCTGAGAGTAGCATGCATGACACATTCTTACCGTCTTAACGAAATAACTGCAAATCGCAATGTTTTCGGAATTATATTTGGATGTGGATATTTGTAGAATGAATCAACATCTTTTGATTTTGAATAGAATATTTAATTATGAAAAACAATGAAGCTGGTGTCTCGAGTATTATACTCGGACATTTTACAAATCTCTTAAATCGATGTAAGTTAAATGAAAACACAAAAAGCTGAACTAAAATTTAACCTTACGGCCTCTTTTGGATGCAAAGGTTTTACAATGTCCTCAAAAGATAGCTTTGAAGCTAACATAAGCTCTATGGATATGATCCTAAGGTTGGTGAGTCGTTGTTATCCTGTTAAGTTTCTGAGGTGTTTTTTTTATGATATTTAGTTTGCTAAAACTCCTTTCCTTGCTTTATAGTGAAAATAATTATATGCCCAGTTTTACGGCCCCCAATTCGACGCCCGGGGCACAAGCGCCATTCCCTCCTAGTTACGTCACTTTCACCACCAACTAAACTATTGTACTATTAACAAAACTGCCTAACGTTCATTGTAGGATATCTGAAGTCTTATTAAATAGCAAAAAGCTTCTTTATGACAGAATCGCAAAATGCTTATAGTTGATCACTTTTCGTCTTATTATTCCCAAATTTCAGGACCATTGCGCCCCGGGTAAAAATAATTTTAGAGAATTAAAGATTCACGTTGTTATCTATTAACAAAGGATGCATCTTTTGCCCTCTATCCACAATATAAATTAAAGTCTACTTTCAGCGAACATTTGCTAAATGGTTACACAGTAAACGGAAATTGATTTGCAAATTTTCAAATTTAAAGCCCCTTGCGCCCCGGCCCAAAATTATTTTAGAGAATTGAAATTTTCTATGGTAAAGTACTACGATATGATGTAACTTTTGCCCCCTATCCAAATTCGAATTTCGAAAAAAAAATTTCGCTCCACCATTATATATATATATATATATATTGTTATACAGTTGTGCTTTGAAGTCCTAGGCCGGACTCTAAATTATAGGGCGAGACGCCCGCGCGTTTTAAAGTGTGTGTGCAGTAAGGGAAAGAGAAATAGGGAGAATGGAGTCAGGTGAGGTTCAGATTGAATTATTAACCTGATGCCTTATTGACACCAAACTACACGCATGGGATAGTGGTATGACCCTAGCTTTGATTTTACTCAGATCACAGAGCTGGGTCCTAAAGGCAATAGTTAGGGAATATCACGAGAGCAATAAATATATGAAATCTATTATGTAGTTAAAACCAGGTATAAAACAAAAACTGTAAAAAGAAATGTAAAATAGGAATTTTAATCCCGGCGTGATAGAGAAAAATCATTAAAATACTAGAAGTTTTAACCACTATTGAGCATGCGCGTGAAGAAGTTTCTCCCATGCTCGATGAGGCTCGTGACGTCGCCTTCGAGCTACGTCAGAAAAGGCAGAAATGCGTGGGACGAAGCGCCTTTATAAACGAGGCTTGTCTGCCGCACCGGTTGATTCTACGGACGGACGGCTAACAGTGAACTTCGCTCTGGTTAGGGACGCTCTTCATAAGAATTAGGTATGTGCTAATTTTTTCTAAGTTCCCCCTCCACACGGGAAGAGCACTTTGAGATTGTTTAATGATCAATATGAGTTTTATTTTCAAGTCCCATCAATCTGAGACCACATTCCCTCTTCGAGACTTAACATTTCTTCCTTTCGGGCCAATGCAAGTTGCAATGTACAAAGTTCACACTTTACTATTTTCGATAACTCGCGGTTTAGCATAAAAACCTTCTAGCACCCATTGAGTATTATGGGGTTGTGCTCCCACTTGAATAATGTAGAAAAACTTCCAAGTTGTAACTCCAAGTAACCGATTTTGTTAAATTCATCTGTATTCTTATTTTATTTTTTTTAATAAAAAGTAAAGTGAAATGGTCTCTTTGATTCAGTCAAGCTATCCCACCTAGTTAGATTCAACTCACAGTCTTCAAGTGTTACCTGGGTTTCGATTTCTAGTACCAAGCTCTACCACTTTAGTGCATTTTCTCATCATCTTCGAACCAGTAAGCCGACGACGTTTTCGAAACCGAGGCTAAAAGGGAGTTGGACTCCGAACCAACTTTGTAATACTGGGTGGAGAGTGAAGAAGTGATCTCAATTACGATTTCACAAAAAAAAGTGTACATAATTGCTACGCCAATCTCAAAACAAAAACAAAACAACAAAAACATCATCATAACATTTTATGGTGGAGGCGCCGGGTAATCAACTGTGTGTTCTTGAATCACTAAACAAGTCTCTAGTGCTCATTCATTTTATAGGGGAACCAACTATCTCAGTTGTCCAAAAACGCGATTTTAGCAAATCGGGAGTGATTTTTTTTTTACCAAAAAGCTTTCAATAGATAAAAGTAAAAAGTGTACGCAAAAGTTTTCTTTTGACTAGTCAAGTGGTGTATCAGTAACATGTAGAGTCAGTAAAGTTCAGTGGTGTACTTAGCCTGGGCGGCGTTCAGCCTTTAACTCTGATATACAAATATAATTTTTTGCCGCTCTAAACAGTGCATTTCACATGTAGTGAAGTGGCGACGAAAATTTTTTATTCTCAACTTCTCTCGCTTTAAGTTGTTATAAGTCAGCGGAATAGTTGCTAGGTTCCGCAGAGCAAGACTCAGTTCACCTCACGACGTTTCTTGTGTAGTAAGGGAAATAAAAATCGGAACGCGAGTGTTAATACAGAATTCAGCTCTTGTTTCATGTACTTGCAAAACTTTAAGTCTGCTTATGCTTCTGCTCGCTTTGGTGAGGTCACAGTCAGTTTATCCCTGGTCAACAGAGCCTCCCGTTTTATAGGATGAAAGTTCGACTAGTTTGTCCGGCAATAAGTGGCTAATACCTTTACCACTTATTTGGGGAGAATCACAGGCAGTTTATCTCTAAGACAGCAAAACCGCCCGTATTACGGGATGAAAGTTCAACTAGTCTGTCTGGCGATAAGTGTCTAAAATCCTTTCCCATGCAAAGCTTGGGGGTCACAGGTATCTTATTCTCCAGGTCCAGCAGGGCCCCTCTGTACTAGGGGTGCAAGCCCAACGGCTGCCTGGAAATAACTGCCTAAAACTCACCTTTATGCAAATGCAATACCTAAAATTAAAATGCAAGTACATGAACCAATGGTTGGATGATCGAAGTCCCCCTTGTAAATTTAAAAGCAAAAGGTTTTGTAGTTAAAAAAAAAATGAAGTTTAAAAAAAAAAAGTTAAAAAATAGAAGTAAAAAGTAAAACTTCTCATAAGTAAACAAATAAGTATTATCTGTTAAAAACAGCTGTCTAGTCACTTTCCGTTTCCCGTTCTAAAAAAGTAAAGCAAAATTTATAAAGAAAGGAAAGTTGAGTATATCAAGTTCAAAGAAAGTTAAATAAAGATATTGAACTAATAATAAGTCGCAAAATACGTAAAAAATTTTGACGTAGCATTTCCGAGGGAAGTAGCTATCAGTAATTAAATTCTTACCATATCAGAGGAAATAGGTTGATTACCCACTGCCCTGGTTTAAGAGGCCACTGACTTGCAAAAAACAGATTTATTGTCAAAATAAGTTTCGCACAAAAAATAAAAGAAAAGCTATTAGATTTAGGGCAATCTCATTATCCTAAGACGCCCACGGGCAAACACCGTTATATTTTAGATCGGTGAAATAATTACTATTGTATTGAGTGCAATAAAATAAAAGTACACGGGCATTCTCCTCCTGAATTTGGCCGTTGGAAAAAGAATCCATTACCAAGATACTTGAATACGTGGAGTCAGCCAAAATATCGTAAACCAACGACCGCTAGTCCGCAAACCCCAAACGCACCAGCAAGTGGCTGCGATCTAACGCCGCTGGCCGCGTCTAGCCCTATTCCGACTAAAAATGAGATAAAAATACAAAGTGCTGGTTCAAGTGAAAAACCAATGCCAGCTCCTAGGACAATATATGTAAATTCAGATACGGACGAAACCCCACCTGGGGTAAATCCAAAAACTCTAATAAATGATGTAAATTTAAAAAATAAACTAGAAATAGCCAAACTAATAACTGCAGGTCAGAAATGGCCTCAGGCAACAATTGAAATAAAAACAACAGCAGGTGTAATACCTAATGTCCCCTCAAACCAAAGTCCCTTAAATAATAATAAGTTAGCTGATAAGGAAAATAAATTAAGTGACTTAGTGTTAAGTTCAAAAAATAAAAATATTGGTGTATCTAAAGGACCGGATAGCCCAGTAGCGCTATATTTCCCCATAAAATACGAACTGTCAGATCCTAGAACGCCGTTAGAAATGCAAAGACCCACCTTTCAATCTTTTTATGCTGGTAATAGTGATAAAACGGTTTATGCCGAAATCGGTCCTAAAACCATGTATGCTAATCTAAATACTAAATCACGAATTTCAGCGAGTAAAGAGCCAATTTATAAAAATATTGATCACGAACCCAAGGCTTCCACAAATAAAGAGCCAATTTATGCAAATATAGGAACCGAACCTAGGGAAACAAAAATTAAGAACCCTGACGAAAATAATAAGAATAAATCGCGCTCTCTGACACAATCTAACGATAAAGCGTTAATAGATCAGATTAAGCATTCATTACAACCAGAACTGTCCCCAGCAGTAGGAAACTTAATTCGACCTTTAACTAAACAACTTCGAAACAAGAAAGTACAGGTCACAGTTGTTCGTCGCCAAGGTGACGAAAAAAAGAAATTAGGTATTTTATTTCAAGCGGACCCCTCAGTCCCCTTTGAAGATTTATTACCTGAGGAAAATGTAGTTGGAAATTTTGATATGGAAATACAGACTGACGATTTTCAAAAAAAAGATGTTAGTGTTCAGACCGAATATAAGTTTCCTAAAATGATCCGAATTGATACAGACCGTGAACTTAAGGTTCTTCGGACAACAGCTACCCAAACCAATCCTGTCATGTTTGAAGATAACCTTACTCTCCAAGAGAAACTGCAATATTTGGACAGTATAGATAACGTACTCAGTGTAGTTAGTAAAGTTAGGTGGTCAAACGAAAATATTAGTAGTGCAAATTCAGATGGGGGCGAATCGTTGAAAGACGATTGGTTAGGTTACGAACTAGAGAAATTACAAAACGAAGAAATAGCGAAATTACAAGACGACAACCCGGAGTCTTCTCCTGCGTCATCCCTGGAGGCTGAGTCAAAACCTTCGTGGAACTCCGAAGAAGAACTCCGATATGACCATTGGGATCCTCCCACGGTCTCTACTCCCCGAGCAACGAACCAAGACCCTCCCAAAGAGGACGCTGACCAGAGAAATGACCTCGTCGCCCCTGCTCCAGTTGAGAGGAGGTTAGGCGAAGAGACGAAAAGTGATGATGCTTTTCCCTCAGTTTGCTCTGACCACCAAAAGCAAATTGAGAAAAAAGAAAAAGAAAATAGCGATTCCTGGTCTGAAAGTAGAATAAACGAAAACATTGGTAAAATCTTTGATTACGCGGAATTTGGTGCGTCAGTAATTTGTTTAGATGAAGTAGAAAATAGAAACGATCCCTCAACCTCTCCAACCCAAAGAGAGTCTAACAAACTAACTGATACTGTTAAGAATAATGGTTTACAACCTTCAGCTAGTACTAGTTCTAAATTTAGCTCCTATAATGAACCTAGTGAATCACCTGCGACTAAAGAAATGAAAAAGTACCAACAAGAGGAAAAGTTAAATCCCTTACAGATAGTGTTCATTTCGCCACCTAGTAGTGTATTTACACCCATGGCCCCCATGGAGAAATTAGAGTTTAGCGAAGGAGAAAAGACAGAAAAATCAGCATTTAGCAAACAAGATAGATCTTATACCTCAGAATTTAGTTCAGAACAAACCTCCGAGTTAAAAAATAGAAGCGTAACTAATACCGACTATAGGTCCGTCTCTGAAAATTTCAACACCTCGGTTTCTTTAGACAGGTCCTTAGATCTGAAAGATGAGCCCGTTGCACATTCATTCAGTGAAAATAAGACCTCTGATAAGCAAAAATCAAGTTTTCCGCCCTTTTTAAAAGTAGATCCTGAGGATAAGCCTCACATAAATTTAAAATCTAAGCAAGAAATTAAAACTAGTCCGGTTACCGAGCCATCTATACCATATAGTTTTAAGAAACCTAAATTTACGGATACAGTAGTAACAGGCAAAGTTAGCAACCCTCCTCCCGAGGGTGACAATCAAAATTCTACTATTGATGCTAAACCACAAGCCTTTAAGATTTATCCAAATGTTGAAATTCCCTCCTTCTCTGGTAATAAACATGAATGTGTGGAGCTTTTCCTGCAAGAATATAAATTAGTGGCTAGCATATATAAATGGTCAACCCTAGAGATAGGAAATTACCTTCCTTATTGTCTGAAAGGGGAAGCTTTCTCCTTCTATTTAGTAGACCTAGCAAACATTTTACCTTTAAACTATAGCGAGATGAAGGAAAAACTTAAAAAAGCTTTTCCTAGTATTGAGTATACTGCAAGATTAAAATATGACGTTAATACAAGAAAACAACAACCCAATGAAAGCACTTTAGCATTCATTTATAAGTTAATAAAGGATTTGAAATTTTTGCGAGGTTGGGTTAATGAAAGTGAATTGATAAGTAAACTTAGAATGAGTTTGTTGCCAGACATCCTAAATAAGCTGATGCTTAAAGTGGATGATTGCGATGATCTCAAACAGTGCTTACTATATCTTAGAAAATTTCACACAGCGCAAAAATTAGTTAGTCAAAGGAATGGTTATGACATAATATGGGAAAATGACCGCTTGAATTGGTCTAGCATTAAAGAACAACACCAACCAGAATTTGTACAGATTAGTTCTTATTACACAGATGAAATAGTAGCAAAACCGGGTTACAAAACGTATAGGAACAATCACCAAAATACCTATGGCCTTGGCCATGGGCAGGCGCAGCTTTGTACAGTCAAAATAAAAATAGGAAACCGCTGGGCGCAAGCTCTTATAGATTCTGGCTCTGAAATTTCAATAGCTTCAAAAACCCTTTTACCCCCAAGATTCCCACTAACTGAAAGACTGAAGGGTTATGTGAAACTTCGCGGCGTCGGTGCTCAGCCCACAGATTACATTCCTGTGGTGAGAATAGCGTGTTGCTTTAAGGATCACTTGAAAACAACCAAACGAAAATTCCTAGACGTAGCTATAGTTGACCCACAGTTTTGCGCCTATGACGTTATTTTGGGGATAAATTTTCTGCACAAGTATGTCACCACCATTCATTCCAAATACATGGAATTAGCAGATAAAGACGGGAATCATGTTGAAGACCTATGGTTCACAGTCCCAAAAAGTACATATGGAAATCGTCATGGTGTGATTCATACCTTAGATTTAAAACATGTTAAACGATACCCACCATCAGTAGGAAAAAAATCGTTTAATAATTCCCAATCAAGACAAAACGGTAATGCTGGACAAACGGCTTACTCTGTCCCCCCCTCATGAAAACAAACCAATTTATAGGAAACGGAACCTCTCATATAAGAAAAAGGATCCGTCTCCAGAATTAGTCACCGGAAATCACATAAATCCTGTTATTAGCGTACCCGATAAAAAACAAAAACTTCATACTGAAGAAATTGCGTCCCGCGTATTCGTGTGTTCCAGGGAAACTACAAAATTTCCCTCGAAGCCTACGAATAAAACGAAGAAAAAAGTCAATAGACGTAGGAATGCAAAACGTAAACGAACTAAGAAAAGCAAGGTGTCTTCCAGTGCTCCTGAGCTGGAACTTACCAATTCGCCTGACTTAGAGACAGAGGAAAAAAACCTATCCAACTTTGACCCTCAGCCAGGCCCTAGTGGAACTTCTGCAGTTAGTTCCACAGATAGTTCGGATACAGAAATTATACCAAAAAAGAAAAAGAATGCGTCTTATGCGACAAAATATAACACAAAAAACCAACACTCTGTAAAGCCACCCCTGGCCTCCCAGGCGCCTCGTGAGCCTGTAAAGGAAAAATCAGACAGTGGTCAGTTAAAGTCATTAAAAAAACAATTGATAACGCAAGGAAGTGAAAATAATCCAGCAACTCTCCCTGACCTAGAGAGTTCTGCCCAGGATCATAGTCCGAAAAAGGTTGAGCCAAACCCCTTGGGGTTAGGAGACGAACTTTTTAATATCTATCCGTACACTACCTACAAAGTACACCTTCCGACAAATGTCCGCGTGCCGTCCAAGGCTTCATATGACATAGAAATTACCGCACCGACCGGGAACGTGCATATTTGGAAATTCTTACCGTCCAAAGGAATTCGATATTGGCACTCCTGTTTGATCCCGAGAGGTCCAGTTTTTACTGACAATGAAAATATTACTCTGACTATTTTCAATAGTTCAGATCGAACCAGATCTTTGTCTAAAAACCTTTATCTAGGGAAACTTATACCCCAGGCCAAGTCCTTAACTAACAAAACGGAGGATAACGTACAGGCCGTTAATCAGATCATACACCTTACTAACAAAAATGAAACAAATGACGTGGAAGTCCCTGAACAACCCCAAAAAGTCCCCCAAACAAAGGAAAAATTAGCTCAAGCACTAAATATTGGCCCAAACTTAAACCCCGAAGAAAGAAACCAATTACTGGACTTATTGATGGAATTTAGGGACGTTGTAGCCTGGGACAAGTCTCTTCTGACTGCGGCTACCGATAAATTTATGTGTCCCCTAGAGGTCATTACAGATATACCTGTTTCTCATCCACCCTATAGAAAAACACCAAAACAGAAAAAGATAGTCGCAGCAGAGATTCAAAGAATGTTAGATAGCAATATTATCCGAGAAAATCAAAGCCCATATTCTGCACCAATTGTGATAGTAACTAAAAAAGATGGCTCCCCGCGTATATGGGGGGCCCCCCGCGTATATCAGGGGTTTAAGTTTGGGCTAATATTTAGTGTTTGAGTTAATTTTTTTTTAGTTTTGGGGACTTTTTGGGGTTGATTAGGGATTTTTACGTTATTTGTTTTATTTTTGTTAGTAAGTTGTATGATTTGATTAATGGTTTGTATATTATTATTTGTTTTGTTATTTAAGGACTTGTTTTGGGGAATAAGTTTTTTTAAATAAAGATTTTTAGATAAAGATTTGGTTTGATTTGAACTATTAAAAATAGTTAGAGTAATATTTTTATTGTTAGTAAAAATTGGATTTTTTGGGATTAAATAGGAGTGTTAATATTGAATTTTTTTAGACGGTAAGAATTTTTAAATATGTATGTTTTTGGTTGGTGCGGTAATTTTTATGTTATATGAAAAATCCCTAATCAACCCCAAAAAGTCCCCAAAACTAAAAAAAAATTAACTCAAACACTAAATATTAGCCCAAACTTAAACCCCAAAAAAAAAACCAATTACTAAACTTATTAATAAAATTTAAAAACATTATAGCCTAAAACAAGTCTCGTCTAACTGCAGCTACCAATAAATTTATATATCCCCTAAAAATCATTACAAATATACCTATTTCTCACCCCCCATATAAAAAAACACCAAAACAAAAAAAAATAATCACAACAAAAATCCAAAAAATGTTAAATAACAATATTATCCAAAAAAATCAAAGCCCATATTCTACACCAATTATAATAATAACTAAAAAAAATAGCTCCCCGCGTATATGTATCAACTTCAAAAAACTAAACTTAATATTAAAGCCCAATTATACACCAATGCCGCATTTAAATAATATATTAACATTTCTAAATAATACCAAATACATAAATACACTCAATTTACAAAATGGTTATAACCAATTATTAATCCATCCATATAATATAAAAAAACTGCATTCATCTGCAGCCATAAAAAATTCAAATTTTTAAAACTACCATTCAAACTAAACACAGCCCCGGCTCTTTTTCAAAATATAATAAACATTATCTTTAATAACATTATATAAAAATATATAATTTATTATTTAAACAATTTAATTTATCCTAATCCTTCTTTCTCAAATTTAATAAAAAAAACAAAAATTATTTTATCTCAACTCCAAAAAGCCAACCTAAAACTCAACCCTAAAAAATATTACTTTAGTTACAAAAAAGCCTCTGTGCTTAGTCACATCGTCAATAAACAAAAAATTTATATAAATCCCGCAAAAACAAAAGCTATAACAAAAATACCATACCCTACTACAATCAAAAAAATACATAATTTTATTAAACTTTATTCATTCTACAAAACTTTTATCCAAAAGTTTTCTACTATTACCAAACCACTCATTTCATTAACAAAAAAAATGCCAAATTCAAGTTTAAAAAAACAAAAAAACAAACATAAAATACTTTAAAATCTTATCTTATATCTGCTCCGGTCCTTGCCCACTTTAACCCAAATCAAAACGCCATAATCTATTCAAATGCCTGTCAAAACAAAATAGGCAAATACGTTACACAAATTAAAAAAAATAACAAAAAACACCCAATAGCCTATTTTTCAAAATCTTTATCCCCAGCAAAGCTCAACTACTCTACAATTAAACTTAAAGCGCTAAGTATTACTAAAACAATTTTACATTTCCACTTCCTATTAGCTAACCATCCCTTTATTATACAAACTAATGCTCACAATATATGTTACCTAAAAAACAATAAAATGCTAAATTCTCACTTTATGCGTTAAGCAATTCGTTTACAACCCTATCTATTCACAATCAAACACATCAAAAGCCACAATAACGTAACCGCCAACTTTTTATCAAAATATCCACTAAAAAATAAATTACCCTCCAAATTTAATCAAAAAAAAAATTGTACAAAAATGTGCAACCTAATATTATATCCCAAAATAAATATCAAAACAATACAAAAAAAAAACAATAAAATTAAAAAATTAATACAAAAAAAAAAAATAACCCTACTAATCATGCTCTAAAACCCTATGTTATAGTTAACAATATGTTATATCAAATCATAAACAAAAATAAAAAACTAATAATACCAAAAAAGGCAATCCCCAACATTTTACAAAAAGCCCATTCATCTCCACTGTATAAAAACCATACAAAATTTTCTCACACTTACTCTAAAATAAACAAACATTACTATTTTCCAAACATAAAAAAAATAGTTAAAAACTACGTACGCTCTTGTAACAAATATCAAAAAATAAACATCCCTAAAAAAAAAACAAAGTTTTCTTCACCCTTTACCAATAAAAAAAAATTATTTTCCCGCTAAAATTTAAATATTTTTAGCCCGCTACATAGTAGCGCAAACTACAGCTATATCCTAATTATAATAAAATATCTCAGCCATTTCACAATATTAATACCGCTACAAAATATTAAAGCCCCAACAGTGGCTAGGGCCATATTAAACAAATTAATCACACATTTTAACCCTCCTAAAAAAATACTAACAAATAAAAAAAATAATTTTTTATCAACAATAATAACCAAATTAAATAACTTATTTAACATTAAACATGTTCAAACCACAACATTTAAACCATCAACAAACAAGCTATATAAACAATTCAACTCTATCATTACAAATTTCCTTACTAAATACACAGCTAAACAGCCTACTAAATAGGCAAAATACATCCGCTTGTGTGCATATACTTATAATATATCAACCTCCCCTATTAAAAAATATTCCCCATATAAAATTATCTTTAATCAAAAAACCAAATTTCCCACTCAATTAAACACCCCGTATCAATTCACAAAAATACAAAAACATCAAAAACAATTAAAATTAATCCATAAACTAACCCAAAAAGCTATAACACATACACAGCAACAAACTAAATTACACATTAATCACACTAAACAACCTATTAAATTAAAAATTAGTAACTTAATATTATATAAAAATTATTTGCCTAAAAAAAATATTTCTCCAAAGTTAACACCCAAATATATAAAACCATATTACTTAAAAAATATTTCTCCCACAAATGCTTATAAAATTAAACTCATAACAAATCCTAACCACACTCAAATTATAACTATTAAAAAATTAAAAAAATATTTTCCCCAAAACAACTTACACAAACAAAAAAACTCTAGCAATAATAAAAACAATAAATATTAAGCATAATATATAGGTCGCTCAGGAGACCTGGTCGCCTCAATTGAGACGGATTTAAAAAAAAAAAAAAAAAAAAAAAAAAGAAGAAGAAAAAGAAAGGACTAGACGTATAATAACTAGTGCGTGTATAGAATGTTTCATATAGCAGAGCTTGTCTCATAAGGCTTATAAACCTCTAAAAAGGTGGAGTACACGTAGTCATGCAAGACCCCTGGCATACCGGAACACTTGCATACAGGGCTATGGATAGAGCCTGAAAAGAATACATTGTGACATCGAAACAAACAAAAAGTTATAATATACTATTCATCAATCGAAAAACCATAAGTTACTTTCTGGAATCCATTCTCCTCTCCCCTCACTGCTGTAGACGGCATTAGACACCCATGGCCTACCATGAGTAATAGGCAAGCATCTTAGTTGGCGGCGCTAAAAATTGATCTGAGGAGCAAATAAGTCGTTTTTAGAATCAGGAAAAAGTTAGACGCGTCACAAAAAAAGTTATGTCGAGTTGATACCGAAATGAATGTGTTGCCACCATATTGGGATAAGTATTTTTTTTTTTTTTGTTCTTTGTGTGAATGTGGCCGGCCACGAATGAGTTACCCTTCTTCTTTTACTATAAAACTCCCAATATGCTGCCAAACACAAAAAACCTATAAGGAAAATAAATGTTAACATAAGCTAAAAAGTAAAATATTATTAGTAGCTACTAACATTAATAAAAACACGTGTCTTTTATTATATACTCAACTACAAATTTAAATAAACATCGTGCAAATAAAACCTCCTCAGTCACAGTACAGGATTCCATCCGTTGCCGCCGCCTAATTATTTCATTTCTCTCTTTTAAAAAACTCGCCGCTCTCCCTCTTCTTATCTAAGAAAGCGTTAACCTAAAAAATAAAGCAAAGTCAATATTGCCTGATCTGGGATGTTCCGCTACAAACTTATGCCTACTTATAATACACGCGTGCTTACGGGTTGCTTTCTTGTAAAAAAAAAAAAAAAAAAAAGAAAAGCTAAATTCCCCCCCACCAAATAGTTAGGCACAATTTTTTTTGGACTATGATTTTGGGCAGAACTTTTTAGGTTAGGGAGAGTTGCTGGATTATTTTTATTTTTTTGTGCTATTAATTGTTTTTTTAATGATTTTAATTGACTATTGTTTGATTTTTTTTTTATAGGTTTATGAGGCGCCTGGGAGGCCAGGGGTGGTTTTATAGAGTGTTGGTTTTTTGTGTTATATTTTGTTGTATAAGATGTATTTTTTTTTTTTTTTGGTATAATTTTTGTATTTGAACTATTTGTGGAATTAATTGTAGAAGTTTTACTAGGGTTTGGTTGAGGGTTAAAGTTGGATAGGTTTTTTTTTTTTGTTTTTAAGTTAGGCGAATTTGTAAGTTTTAGCTTAGGAGTATTGGAAGATATTTTGCTTTTTTTAGTTTGTTTACGTTTTGTATTTTTATATTTATTGATTTTTTTATTTGTTTTATTTGTAGGTTTTGAGGGAAAATTTGTAGTTTTTTTGGAACATACGAATATGCGGGACGTAAATTTTTTAGTATGAAGTTTTTGTTTTTTATTGGGTAATGGGCTAAAAATTGTTTATTGTATTTAACTTAATTATATTATTATTATTATGTTATGTAAAGTTATAATTATAAAAAAAATATTATTGTGGGTTATAGTGTTATTTAAAATATTATTTTACCATTATATTATTATATTTGTGTTTTTTAATTATTTTTGTGTAATTGCCTTTATTTAAATTAAAATTTTGGCTTGGCTTAATTAAAAAACACACAATGCTATTTTTATATTATAAAATAGTAATAAATTACGCTATTAATAATAATAATAATAATAATAATAATAATAATAATAATAATAATAATAATAATAATAATAAAATATTAAAAAAAAGTTATTATTTATATTAAAATTTATATTTAAATAATAAAATTTTTTATGCTTTATATAACACATAATAAAAATACATAAGCTTTGTTAAATTGTTTTAAATAAATTTAGTATAAAATAACTTAATTTTGTTTAAAATTACACTTATAATTATGTTTGCTAAAAAATTTAAACCTATAATTTAAAAAATTTTTAAAATTTAGTGGCCCTTTTATAATTGGTTTTGTTTAATAAATAAAATAAGCACTGTTTTATAATAATGCATGGCACATATAAATTTTAAAATATAAATTTAAAAAAAAACGTAATAATAATTAACACTTTAAATAAAATAAATTATAAAAATAAACAAACAAAAAAATATTTTTTAAAAATTAAAAGTTAATTAAATAGCATTTTGTTAATGCAACTTTTTAAAATGTTTATAAATATTATTTTAATACTTGTTTTTTATTTTGCTTTAAAACTAAAAGCAAATTACCTTTTATTGGGTGATAAAAATAAGTTTAATTATTAATAAAAACTTAAAATGTTGTTGCGTGTAAATTTTATATACACTAACATTTATAATAAAAAAATAAATAAGTAAAAAAATAAAAAAATAATATTATAATAAAATAAATAATAATAATAAAATTGCTTTATAAATTATTATAATTAAAATAATTTATAATTTTAAATAAATAATTAATTTTTAGCAATTTTTGGTTTAAGTTTTTAATAAATTATTTTTTTTATTTTATATTTAAATTATTGTTTTTTATGAGCGCAAGTTATATTTAAATTGGTAATATAAAAGTAAGTTAAAATTTAATATTTTTAATAAATATTTAGTAAATTATATATTATTATTACTTACATTAAAAGTTTTAAATTTGGGCTCCAAAATATTTACTTCCAGGTAATGCAAGTTGCATTTTATATAATTATTATTACTTTGTAACTTAAATTATTTTTGTTTATTATAATTTTTTATTTTTTTTAATTAATTTAGTAATAATAAAATTAATATAAAATACTTTTAAAATATAAATTATGATTTTGTTATATTTAAGTTAACATTTAATTATATAACATTTACTAATAAAACCAATTGGTAACTTAACGTAAAAAAATTAAAATGCATATTTTAAAAATAACACATTAACAATTTAAAAAGTTAATATTTACCCTAAACCAAAAAATTTTTTCTATTGTTTTTGGAGACGTGAGTCTCCCCTTTTTTTTTTATGCGTTTTTTAAGCAAAAAATAATACATATATTTTAATAAGTTAAAAAATATAAATTACAAAATTAAAATTTTATTTAAATTTATTAATTATTATATTTAATAAATTAACATAGTGTAATAATTGGCATTATATTTAATAATTAAAAATTAAACAAAAAAAACTATTAAATAAATTTAATTATACCCTAATTGTTAAGTTTATTAATTGTTGGCTTATAAAAAACTAAAATACTATATTTAACTTTAAATTTTTGTGTTTAATTTATAATGCTATGTGTAAGTGTAAAAATTTTTTATTTTAAGTTTTTTTTTATAAAAATTAAAATAGCAAAACCTGCCCAAAAATAAGGAATAAAAATAAATATAATAAAAAAGTTATTTTTTAAAAATAATTAAGTATTTATTTTTTTTTTTTATATTTTTATTAAAAAATAGTTATTTTTAATTATTTAATTGTTAATTTACTTTAACAAAAAAATTTAACATTTTTGTTTATTATTTTTACTAAACTATTTATAAAGGATTATAAATATAATAAACAAATGTTTATTTTAATTATAAACAATTTAATTAAAAACAAAAATTGTAACTTATTTAAAGCAGATTGATATAAGTTTTTGGCAACTAATTGAACTAAAACATAATTAAGAAAAACGGATATAATTTAAGCATGCAGGATTTTATAATTGAATTGCATTTTTAGGTTTATATTTTATACCTTTTTTTAGTTTTTTATTGAAAATTTTTAATTAGATTAATTAGACTGTTATGATTGATTGATTTGTATTTTTACACATTATTACAACTGTGTGTATTTATAGTGTTTAAGATAAGATGTATTTTACAATGGGGCAATTTAGCATTTGAGAAATGCTTAGTTAATGTGTATATTATTTTTTTATAATTGTAGTGTTTTGTTAAGTTTTTAATAATTTGTTGTTTTAATTGTTATAGGTTTTTTTAAATAATATTGTAGGGTTTTTAATTTTATAAGGTTAATTAAGATAAATGAGTTTTTTAGAGGAGGCCGTTTTATTTTGGGCACATGGTGATTTGTTTATTATATTTGTAATCCTTTGTAGATAGTTTAGTAAGAATAATAAAGAAAAATGTTAAATTTTTTTGTTAAAGTGAATTGACAATTAAGTGATTAAAAATAACTATTTTTTAATAAAAATATAAAAAAGGAAAATGAATACTTAGTTATTTTTAAGGAGTAGGTTTTTTTATTGTATTTATTTTTATTCCTTATTTTTGGGCAGGTTTTGCTATTTTGATTTTTGTAAGGAAAAACTTGGAATGAAAAATTTTTACACTTACACATAGCATTATAGATTGGACGCGGGGATTTGAAGTTGAGTGTAGTGTTTTGGTTTTTTATGAGCCGACAATTAATGAACTTGGCAGTTAGGGTGTGATTAGATTTATTTAGTAGTTTTTTTTGTTTAATTTTTAATTATTAAATATGATGCCAATTGTTGCACTGTGTTAATTTATTAAGTATGATAATTAATGAGTTTAAATAAGATTTTAATTTTGTGGTTTATATTTTTTAGCTTGTTGGAGTATATGTATTATTTTTTGCTTGAAGAGCGCATAGGGAGGAGAAGGGGAGACTCACGTCTCCAGAGACAATAGGGGAGGTTTTTTGGTTTAGGGTAAGTATTAACTTTTTGAATTGTTAGTGTGTTATTTTTGAAGTATGCATTTTAATTTTTTTACGTTAAGTTACCAATTGGTTTTATTAGTGAGTGTTATATAGTTGAGTGTTAACTTGAGTGTAACGAAATCATAGTTTATATTTTGGGAGTATTTTATATTGATTTTATTATTACTGAATTAATTGAGAAAAATAAGAGATTATAATGAACGAGAGTGATTTAAGTTACGAGGTAATAGTGATTATATGAAGTGCGGCTTGCATTACCTGGGGGTAAATATTTTGGGGCCCGAATTTAGGACTTTTAGTGTAGGTAGTGATGATATGTGATTTACTAAGTGTTTATTGAAAGTATTAGATTTTAACTTACTTTTATATTACCAATTTAAATATAACTTGCGCTCGTGAGGAGCGATAATTTAGATATAGGATAAAAGAAATGATTTATTAGGGGCTTGAACCAGGGATTGCTAAGAATTAATTGTTTATTTGAGATTATGGGTTATTTTAATTGTGATGATTTATGAGGCAATTTTATTATTATTATTTATTTTGTTGTGATGTTATTTTTTTATTTTTTTACTTATTTATTTTTTTGTTATAAATGTTGGTGTGTATAGAATTTACACGCAACAACATTTTGAGTTTTTGTTAATAGTTGGACTTATTTTTGTCACCCGATAAGAGGTGATTTGCTTTTAGTTTTAAGGCAGAATGAAAGACAAGTGTTGAGATAGTATTTGTGAACATTTTAAGAAGTTGCATTAACAAAATGCTATTTGATTAACTTTTAATTTTTAAAGAATATTTTTTTGTTTGTTTATTTTTATAATTTATTTTATTTAAAGTGTTAATTATTATTACGTTTTTTTTTGAATTTATATTTTAAAGTTTGTGTGTGCCATGCGTTGTTGTGAAGCAGTGCTTGTTTTATTTATTAGACAGGGCCGGTTATGAAGGGGCCACTGAATTTTGAAAGTTTTTTGAATTGTAGGTTTAAATTTTTTGGCGGGCATAATTATAAGTGTAATTTTAAACAGAATTAAGTTATTTTATACTAAATTTATTTAAAACAATTTGACAGAGCTTGTGTATTTTTATTATGTGTTATGTAAAGCATGAAGGATTTTATTATTTGAGTATGGATTTTAGTATAAGTAATGACTTTTTTTTAGTGTTTTATTATTATTATTATTATTATTATTATTATTATTATTATTATTATTATTATTATTATTATTATTGATAGCGTGGTTTATTACTATTTTGTGGTATAGGAATAGCGTTGTGTGTTTTTTAATTAAGCCAAGCCAAGATTTTAATTTGAATGAAGGCAGTTACACAAAGATGATTGAAAAACACGAGTATAGTGGTGTAGTGGTAGGATAATATTTTGAATAACACTATAGCCCACAATAATGTTTTTTTTGTAATTGTGACTTTACATAACATGGTGATAGTAATATAATTAAGTTAGGTACAATGAGCGGTTTTTAGCCCATTACCCAATGATGGGAGGATAGGAAAGAAAAAAAAATGGGGGGGGATTAATTTACCCCCAAATGTTTTTATGAAATATATATGGTAGCTTTAATATTAATTTAAGTTTATTTTGCCACAATGAAATAATGATACAATAGGATATTATTTAGTATTTTGAGAAATATTATTAATGCCTTTATAATTGAAAACATTATTTTAGAATGAGCATTAGCTTTAATAAGCTTAACTGTTAATACTTGATTATAATTTAACATTAACTGAACATAACTTAAAGGTAATGTAATTTTACTGATTAAATGTAGCAAGTATAGTACACAAGTAGCTATTTACATTTTTTTAAGAAAATGGTAGACATAATGTTACATTATGTACAATATGCGCAGTATGCCAGTACACTGCAGTAGTTTGCCAATAATTTGGTCCTTGTTAAGAGATTGGTTATTTTTACCTTAGCATAAGGTCACTTGTGTTTACTTGTGTTTAAAATTTTACTTATATTTATGGAGCAGCAGCAGCAGAGAATAACATGTTAGAGATTAAGGCGCATTTTTTTTTATTTTATTTTTTATTTTATTTTATTTTGTTTTATTTTATTTTTTTTTTTTTTAATTTAACCAATATGCTTTTTGCCCGAATTACGCGAAAAAAAAAAAAAAAATAAAAATAATAATTGCTTAAGGAAAAACAAATGGGGTAGGTAGTGGAGTAACTTATGTAACTATTTGGTCCCTGAGGCGCCGAGCAAAGAATCAGACAAAACTTCTGGTTGAACACCAAAACGATCTGGTAAAGTGTATAAGGTCAAGTAAGTTATACTGAAACCCTCATAAATACTGCTTATCTGCTTGACGCTTTAAAAAATATATATATAGGGGAAATAATTTCAGGATGGCTACGGCAAATACTACGGCTGTATCACCTAAGGTTCCTAGCATCAAAATTGATAACTATGGCGGAACCCCAGGAGAGTCCTTGGAGGACTTCCTTCAAACCTTCAAATTGGCCGCGAAGTTATATAAATGGAATGATACTGATTGCATAAAGTACCTTGTTGCTTACTTGTACGGTCCTGCACGCGATTTTTATGAAATAAATTGTGATGAACTACAAGCCCTAACTAAATTTGAAGACGCAGAACAGAAGTTGCGCGCTGCTTTTGGAAACACTGATCAATTGTCCGACAGTTATGCTAGCCTTCATAATAGAATGAAGAAACCGACCGAAACATACTCGCAATATTACTATGCCATGATGAAGCTATGCCAACGTGTTTCTCCGCATATGAGTGACGAGGATAAATTCCAGCATTTATTGCGAGGTTTACCGGCTGATGCCCTTAGTTATGTCATTGAAAAAGGGTGTGACACCCCGGAAGAGGTAAAACTGGCTCTTGAACGGTATGAAAAAGCTCGAGTACGCTCGCAGTTGCGTCGAGAACAAATCTCTTTGCCATCCACCACTAAGCCACAACAAAAAGAAGTAAAGACCCAGATAGCCAGGAAGATTCAACCCCCAAAACCCAAATTCTCAAAATTGCAATCTGTATCGGTCGAAAAGGCTCCACCTCGAGGCCCCTTGAAGTGCTATAGATGTGGACGACCGAAGCACTTGCGTGCTCAATGTTGGGCTAAAACTCATATTTCAGGGACACCCCTTACTGACAAAGCCCCTGCAGTCCGCCCACAAGAGCAAACAAACACCCGTGATATACAGAATAAATGGAACCCTAAAGTAACTGGAGGGAGGCCAAACACCTTCGGCCGGACTTCACAGGGTCCACAAAAATCGCCAGTGACTATAAGGAATCAGACTAAAGAAAATAATCCTTCGGTTCCACCAAACAAGCAGAAACAATAACCGATTTTTCTTTTTCTGGTGAACATTTTGTCAGGTTTGACCAATACTAGTTAATCGCTAGTATATAGAGGTAAGGACAAATTTGGGTAATAAATAAATTAAGGTTAAAAATAGAATAAGGTAGATTAAGTGCAACCCGACCATGGCAGCACCAAGGTCCAATGTTGTGTTTTCCCTTTAATTATAGAATTTACATTTTGACATGGCACATTTCTGGGAAGAAAAGGAATTCCTACAACTGGATAGCGAGGACGCGGAAATAAATGAAAGTGTAAGCCAAACGAACAATTTTCACATTGCTCCCGCTTATTTCTTCGCGCTGGAAGGCCTTCAACTAGCGCCCGGACTTCAAATATACAAGGAACTATCAGTTTTGATCGTGCCCCCACGGACTAGCCAACAGCTACTAGAGTTGGATCCCATAAATTATATATTAAAACCCTATATCACCCATGATCAACTTACCCCAGATCAACAAATTACCGCATGGCTTTATGAACAAGTCCAGTCGCTAGAGTATGACCAAGGAGAATGTTATTTACATGAAGCGTTAGGCGAAATTAAAAACAAGATCCCAATGGGATCCACGGTGTTCGTTTATGGCGAGCCGACGGCAGCCGCCTTAAGAGAAGCATGCCAGGAATGGTTTATCCTGGACCTTAAACCTTTGATTAATGTCTCCTTAGACCAGTTGCCTGACCCCATAGTACCCTGGCCCCTTTCGGAGCACTTACAAAATCATTTTGAATGTGGAATCCAACAAGTACTAAAATTACACAGCTGGTACTCGAAAAAAATAGAATCACCCTCCTGGGCGGATCCATTTTGTATGTTAGAGGACCTAATTTCCGAAGGAGAAGGAGAGCGGTAAAGCCATAACAAAGATTAATACTTGTGATGAACCATAAGATCCTTCCACCTTACACTTCATATGTACCGCCTTCCTCTTCGATAAATTGTGGATGATAACGGCTCCTAGATCCCCGATCTGGAAAGAGATAAGAGAGAGGATTACTCATTTAAAAAAAAAATAAATAAATAAATAAATAGGTAACTAAACAAATTAAGGCATGACATAATAGTAATAAGACTATTAGTAGCTAAGTCTAATAGAAACAGACAACTATCCCCTATAAGTCACAATTCATTTACGATGACCATATAATTATCGTTTTATCTTTCGTAGAGAGGTCAGACAGTAGAAGGTCAGTCTCAGGACAGGGTTGTAAGTTAAAACTTTTATCACTTAGCTGTACGCCCCATGCCGCTCTTCACTCGCATCTCTCAGCGGAAATATTTTGCAAAATCCTTTGTGGCTCAAATTCTATCTTGCATAAATCGACAACTGCCCCCGGACTTGGTATATGTCCATTTATCTGTAGATTTCCTGGAAGCCCTAGAAGTTATCTGCCTTAGCCTAATATACCGACAATTGTCCCCCAAAGCCCTTGCGGATACGGTTAATAATTTAACGGATCAAACAATAGCCTATCTTAGGTATGTCCAGCATCGCTCGATGGATACAGGAACACTGTTCTTGTTGTCTCTCTCCGGAAACGGATATTCCTACGGATTCCAATTCTGGAGATCGACGCTGCCATATCACCACTAATAGAGGTAGTGTCATTCCCCTACGAGTGTGGACGTACATAACATTGTGGGAAAGAAAACTCTGGGATAAGCTATTTGCATTCATTCCCTCCCGACAAGCTTCCAAGATACTTCCACCCTTTTTTCGATACTATCTGCGACGCTATCTTGCATTTCGATATTGTCAGATAGGAAACTTTATCCTTTTCAAGGGATGGTTGAAACTTTTTGGTTTAAGAACCACGCGTTGGATGAGAAGTGTGTACGCTACGTACGGGTTTGCATTTCGCATATTCCTGGTAATGGGAACAAGTGATGCAACCCTCCAACTGCGAGTCGCCTCCCGACCCGTCACATGGAATGAGGTTTTGGAAGAGGAATACATTTCTTTTTAACCGGTACCTTAAGGCAAAGAACCCCTAAATATATAAAACCCACGGTCAGACTATACGTGATTACTCTACCTTATTAATATTAAACATATCCCTGTTGATTTGACACAATAGTTGATGGTCCAATGCAAATAAATAAATAAGGCATTATTATCATACCGTCGTAAGCCGGGTTTCTCGGCGATATGTTATCCTATATAATTGTTTCTGTTTATTGTTTCTTTCAGAAAAATGTTAATTCGTCATTATCTTTTTGTTATATTGGGAATTGGAAGTTCTTGTCTTCCATTATCCAACCAGGAAAGCGTTCTTCCTGTACTTGCGAATGCAGGAGTGTTTTGGGAACTACTAACTTCTCAGGTACCCTATCATAAGTTAGCTATATTGGCTTATACCATACCCATATACAATCTACCTCAGTTGCATGATGAATTCAAAACTCTTCAGCAAGCGTTCACTTCCGGTTATTGCGATCAGACTAGAGAGGCGTCTGAACATTCATGTACATTGTTGCAATCAATTGTAGAAATCCAAAAGATCACTGACTTACAATTGCAGCAAGAATTTCTTGACCTCACAGCATTTCGAACAGATAAAACAAAACGGGGTTTAGATTTCATTGGTAGCTTTCTCTCTTGGTGTTGTAACACTGTGTCGAAAAGTACCTTCCAAAATTACGTTACCAACCAAAGAAAGATGGGCGAATTGTTGAATCAAATAGTGGATCAAATACATTCAGATCATCATAACATACTATTGACTCGAGACTCTACAAGAAATTTCTCTACCCAAGTGAACAATGCTGTACATTCAATACAGGATAAAGTGAAATCGCTTCAGAAGGCAGTAAATAGGGTAATCGAGCAAGTAGCTCGTAATCATGATACCGCATTGTCAGTGCAAGTTCTCACCCTAAGCAAGCTCCTTGCTACGCTCCAGTACGAGCGCCAACATAAGGACATCCACACTGCTTGCATTGAGGGAAGTATGTCGTTAACAGCAGTTAACCCCAAACAATTAGCGCGTGATTTACAGGTTTTAGCGCTTCGACTTCAGAAACAAGGATATTCATTGGCTATACCACAATCGGAAATATTTCGCTACTATAATTTACGTACAACCACCTGCCATTTTGTAGGAAATAGTGTGACGTTGATTGCCAAAATTCCAATCACTCGTGGGGCTCACCCCATAAAATTATTCCGTTTGATTCCATTACCATTTCACTACCACAATCAAACGTGCAAGGTAATACATGAACCGGCCCTACTGGCTACTAATTCTGAATATGAAACTATTTTAACCGACTACGATATTATCACGTGTTTGAACAGACCTGATGGACTTTGTAAAATACCGGAAATAACACGTACATCTTTCCAAGCTCCGAATTGTATCTATCATTTGTGGCAAACGTCTTCGGTCGCGGAAATCAATCAATTTTGTGCATTTACTTGTTATCCACACGTACAACCCATTATCACTCCCTTGAGTGAAGACACCTATCTTATTACTAACCCTCCCCGTCAAATGACCATGATATGCCCAGACAAGAGTGAAAGTCTTAAACAGGATCCTTTTACTCCTGGGTCTCTCAAAGTTAGTCTGCACTGTAAATGTGCATTGGAAATTAATTCTCAATTACGAATTCCTCCCCGTTTCCCATGCCCCAAGGACTCCATCATGGATCCTGCCGTCAAGCGTTTACTACCCTTAACTTGGTTACCCTTAGAGACTCTTAAATTACCTAAAAATCTCTTAGGTGAATTGGAATTCACCGACCTTAATGCGACATTAAACCAAAACTGGTCAGTAAAGGTAACCTACTATGAGCCGCCATTACAATCTCATAGGCTAACCCCCATCGCACTTCCCCAAACAATTAAAGTATCAGATATCAGTGGCAGACCGTATCTTACGATTTTGTTCGTATGGAACACTGTTCTTACCTTATGCATGATTTATATGACCCTTCGTTTAAAGAGCACTCTGTGGCCTCTTCTGCTTACTTACCCCCAGCCGGTGAAAGCTCAAGGCATTATTCATGAGATAACAGAACCACTACTTTATGCCGTTATTGGAATAACAATTTCGGGAGTTATTCTATTTTGTTGTTATAAGACACTGTGTCTTCGAGTTTTTTCTGTTCTTCGAAACCCCCCTCCACCTACCTCCCAACCCCTAGAGGAACCCTCCTCGAGTCAAGACCGACGTCCCCCAGCCCCTCCTCGTAATACTAATTTATGACTAGCAACGATCACGTTACTATTGCTCGCTACTGGTGAGGCGCATGCTCTAGAACTTTCGACCCTTGCCCATTCTGGCGTGATTACAGACAGTGATCCGCACGTTATCCTTTATGATTCATCGTTACCACTAGTACTTGAATTTCTATACGAGTCGTTCGTACCGCCCGATGGACAAAACATTTGGGACAAACTACCTCCAAATAATCTAGAAGTACTCATGCAAGATCATAGTCAGCAAGGCTATGCCTTTGTCTTTGTCACGAAAGTCCACGTTAAGCAAGCTTGGATTACTACTTCACAGCTCCAAACCTTTCTTGGTAACTTAAGGTTAGCTCAACATGCGTCAATGATTCCATGGAAAACCTTACGAACTGTTCATAACATTCAAACGTGGGATCAATTGATTGCATCATGCTTAACGAATTCTGTCACCCCTACCTTACTTCCCCCTGATTTACTACTTAACTTGACGTATGAACTGGAACAACGGCTTAAGTCAACAGCGTATGAGTTAGTCATACCTCCCTCAGATATTTCGATTCTTTACTCGTATAAACTTAGTGAATGTATCATTGCGCCTACGCAAGTCATCATGGCTATTAAAATTCCGTTACGACAACGCGGAACTACTTTACAACTCCAACATTTGCGGATTATTCCTTTCCAAAGGGGTAAGGAAGTCTGTCATGTGGATCTGCCTATCCAACATATAGTAACCCGATGGCCGTCCAATAAACTCATGACCGTAGACTGTGATTTTTCAAAGGAAACCATTTGTTTAGCCCGTGAATTTCAACCGCACGAATTCTCCATAATACCCTGTCTCCTATCCCTTTTGCACTCAAATTCTTCGGCCATCCGAGACAATTGTCCTCTGAAATGCAAATATCTCCCATCGATTGATTTATTTCACCGGTTAAATTTCACTACTGTCACGATTCTTGCCCGACGTGGATTGTCGATTCATATTTCATGCCCAGAAACGGACATTCCAAATATGATGTCCCCAGATGATTATGGCAGTTTTTTGATAAATCTTGGTTGTCGATGCTCTGTGCGACTACAAGGGGTTGTACAACAATCTATTTATCCTTGCATTACTCATCACGTGGAAAAAGCACGTGTTGTCAAACTAATTCCTGTGCAATGGCTTCAAGACATACCCAGTGAGACCGTACCTTTCATTTGTCACCCATGTACCCTTCGTTCAGGGTTCCCATCTTCAGAACCTATATTAACAGACTATTCGACAATGTTTCTCATTAATATAGTATTTATGGTAATTACCTTGGTCATCGGACTGTTGTCTGTTATTTTTACTGGCATTACACTGCGTAGACGTGCTCTAGTACGAGCTCGCCGTCGCCCATACTGTCAGCAACAATCGCCGCCACGATACTTAAGTGTTACTGGATAAACCCAAACCTATAAAATAAATAACGCAATTAAACACTGCCCATTGGCATACCTTATATTTATATTATGCTAGGACGAAAATTACAACAAGCTCAAAAAAAAAGGGGGCGCCTATCCCCCCCATCTCAACATATCACTCTCTCTCTCTCCAGATCTCTTTCTTTTAGGAACACTATTATATCTTATTTTTTTTATTGTCTCCTCCTCCTCTAGCCACCATGGAGCCTACACCCACACCATCTGCACCTGGCCCATCCATGGACGCTCTACGTGATGAAAATGTTCGATTATCAACTTTTACTGACTGGTCGGTATCTTTTATTTCGCCCGCTTCGTTAGCACGCGCTGGATTCTATTTCCTCTGCAAACCAGATAGAGTAGCTTGTATATTTTGTAATTTGCAGATTGGTCTTTTTGAACCAGGGGATGATCCGACTGAATTGCATCGTCAGTGTTCACCTTCTTGCCCGCTTTTACAAAATTTTCCTACAGGTAGAGACGAATGTGGCCCCTATCATTGGACGTATATGCCCAATTCCCGCCCAGAGCGTCTCTCATCCTCACAGGGGCAATCCCCTGCCATCGCAGGCACTTCGGAAATCACAATAACTGGACCCAAATATCCACACTACACTCTCGAAGAAAAACGATTGGAGTCCTTTTCATTGTGGCCCCCGGCTCTAGCTCAAACTCCACAGGCATTAAGCCGAGCCGGTTTCTTTTATGCGAAAAAGGGAGACCAAACTATCTGCTTTTTCTGTGGTCAGGGCCTTCATCGGTGGGAACCCACCGATGACCCCTGGGTGGAACACGCGCGTTATGCGCCCCGCTGCGCTTTTCTCTTACTTCATAAGGGCCAAGATTTCGTCACTCGTGTGTTACAGCCGGCATCCCAAGATCAATCCCAACCTACCCCACAACCAGTAGTATTACCAGATACTGAGATCCCGGTCGCCGCTAATGAGGTTGTTGAAAATTCCGACCACCCCACAGACAATCACACCCCCTCCCCTCAAAATTCCCTGTGTAAAATTTGTCTACTTGAAGAAGTACAACTGGTATTCCGACCATGCAATCATGCCGCCACCTGTGTTGCTTGTGGACTGGCGGTTACACAATGCATTGCCTGTCGGGCACCAATTACATCAGTGATTCGTATTTACATCCCCTAACGGGTAGTTGACCCGCTTGTGATTGCTTTGTGCTTCATTGCTACATATTATTTTTCCTCAAATTTCTTTTGTATATACTCTTCCCAGCCATTAAGTGCTGTCAATATATTTGCTACCTGAATTTGCTTCCTTTTTATTACCTTATATATGTTGCCTGACATTTGTTCACCTCACCTACCAGGCTCCTCATATATATTGTGTAGTCTTAGTTTTATTATTCAGTATTGTTTCTTTTTATTCATTACACTTTTCAGCCTTTAAGGTTTATTGCGCTGAAGTTCTAGGTTTATTTTATTTTATTTTTTTTTTTTCTGAGGAGTCTGGGCGGGAAGGATTATATACATATAGATATGCATAACTAAAATATAAAAAAAAAATAATAAAAAATAAAATAAAATAAAATAAAAGAAAATAAAATAAAACAAATATTGTACAATGATATCAGATATAATCCAGTAGTAACCAATTAAGTGGTACAATTAAGTGGTACAATAACTTTTAGATATTACTTTAGTTACTCTTTTATTTTTTATTCACATCGTAAGGTAGTTGGGTTTCTGCTTACTGAGGATTTTAACTTTGGATTTATTTTTTTTATTATAGTTAATTGTTCTTAGTGAATTCATTTGTGTTATATAGATATAGTTCATTTGTGTGTTAATATAAACTAAGGACTTTCGAATTGTCGTATAACATAACGAAACTCTACTCAGAATAAACACCTAGACTTTCAAAATTGGTGGCCCCCTCCATAAGCGGCCCTGTTTGATCAATGGAAAACACCACAGTTGACACATGTTAAATCCAAGTCAAACATTCCATGAGAGTGATACACAAACTTTAAGACATAAATATACAAACGGGACAGTAATTATCCTTGTAAGGGAAATAACATGTCAAAATAAACAAACGAACGTGTACTCTCTGAAACTTAAAAGTTAATCAAATATCATTGTGCTTTACAAATTGTTTGAAAAAAAAAAACTACAAAGGAAATCAACTCTTATCAGGTGACGGAAGTGCATCCGATTCAGGATGATGGTTGCGCGAAAAGTCAACAGCAAAGAATACACCAGCATTTATAACAAGCAAATAGATAAATAACGAATAAAATAGGAAAATGACGTCACGACGAAATGAATAACAATAATAAGGTTGCCTCATAAATCATCACGATTGGGATAAGCCATAGTCTCAGATAAACAATTGACTCTTAGCGATTCCTGGTTCGAGCCCCTAAGGGATCCCTTCTTTTGTCCTATATCTAAATTATCGCTCCTCACGAGCGCAAGTTTGTACTTGAATTGGTTATGTAAAAGTAGGCTAGAATCAAATACTTTCAATAGACATTTAGTGGATCACATATCCTCACTACCTCCACTAGAGGTCCTGAGTTCGAGCCCCGACATATTCCAGTCAACATTAATATCGTTGTAAAAATGGTCTCAATTACCGGAGGTGATTGGCAGTTACGAAATTGTAGATCACGTTGAAAGGAAACAGATAAGTCGGAGATCGAGTCCCGACTCAAGCACTTTTTGCATGAGTGACAATCACGTAACCACGTTTGTTCTCCCTTAGGGATCCACTTACTAGAATCACAGATTATGCAAATCGCATTTTGTATAATCACTGTTACATTGTAACTTAGGTCACTCTCTTTCATTGTAGTTTTTCACTTAATTCAGTAATAATAATCAGTATGGGATACACCCAGGATATGAACCGAGATTTCATTGACGTGAAGAACTTGAAATGCATGTTTCAAAAATAACACATTAACAAGTCAAGGAGATAGTACTTACCCTGTAACAAGAAAACCTCCCCTTAGTGTCTTTGGAGACGTACGTCTTCTCTCCTCCTTCCTTTGTGTTTTCCGAGCAACAGATGGTACGTATACTCCAACAAGCTGAAAAATATGAACCACAAAGTTAAGATCTTATTTAAACTCGTTGATTATCATACTCAATAAAAACAATAATTAGCCTCCTACTTAATATTTCAAAATTAAATAAGATAGCTCTCCTTCAAAACCCAGTCACGCCTTAACTACCAAGTTCGTCAAATTCGACTAATAAGTAGCTGGGACACTACACTCAACCTCAGGTTCCCACGTCCAGCCTATAATGCTATGTGTGTGTGGGAGAATTTTTTTTTTTTTTCGTTTCAGGTTTTTCCTTACAGAAGCCGAAGTAGCAGAACCGGCCCAGGTAAAAAGCAGTGGAAGGACCTACACCTTGGAAATAACTGAGTATTCGTACTTCTGATTAAAGTCTTTAATCACTTGAATATCAATTTATTTAAAAAAAAAAAAAAAGAAATTTGACATTATCCTTTATTATTCTTCCTAAGTTACTTACAAAAAAAAAAAGGATGCAATATAATGGATAAATCACCAGGTGCCCAAGATAAGACGGCCTCCTCTGAGGGACTCAGTTATCTTAATTAACCTTATAGAATTAAAAACCCTACAGTATTATTTTAAGAAACCTATAACGATTGAGACAACAAATTATTAGAGACTTAGCGAGACACTACAATTGTGAAAAAATAATATGCACGTTAACTGAGCATTTCTCAAGTGCTGGATTGCCCCATTGTGAGATACGTCTTGTCTTGAACACTATGAGTACTTAAGGTGTAATAAAGTGTAAAGCTAGAAAGGCAGTTCCATTATGAAATTTTGCATGTTTAAAGTTATATCAGTTCTCCTTGATTGTGTTTTAGTTCAATTAGTTGCCAGAACCTTTTATTAGTCTGCTTTAGATAAGTTACAATTATTGTTTTTAGTTAAATTCATTAACAAAATTTTGATGATACTCTGGAACTAATTTTCTTAACTAGCATATTTGCAATGGTATAACTAAATTTATTTAAATCTTGTTGAATCTAAACTCTGATCATTAGTTCTGTGGTTTACGCAGTAACCTAGAATAAAATCTCACCATAAAGAAAAGGTAGATAATATTAACATTCCAAGGTATAAAAGATTGTATACAATAGACTTCTTGTACTCATGCATGAAAATCTGAACGACTGACCACTTCTTGTCTTCTAAATCAGAAAAACAATGCAAATATACTTATCTGACAATGCTGAGATGTCACTGGTCTGAAGCTGGCTTCTGTAACAGTATACTAGATGAATTCTCTCAGTTGCGATGCAAAACCCCCTTTTTCCCCTCTCTCCCTCCAAACATTCGCTGAGCTGATAATTTACCAAGCCACTTGTCAGTATACCAAGATGTATAATTAGTTCACTTCCGCCACGCTGGCTAAATTCAAACTTCCTTTTAATACTCTAGTTCTCAACCTGACTACAGCTGAAACAAAAGATACGGCAAATGTATGTCAATATGGCCATTACGTCCTGACGTGTCATAACACACTAGGTATTGACCCATCTTGTAAAGTACCTTGGATTTACTCACCATATGATTCATCACCCAGTAATCATAACAGTAAGTGGAAAGAATATTTAACAATGCAGTTTCCTCCATCATTATCATTCCACTCACAACGAAACAAGCCGAGTTAGGTACATCAATCTATTTGGGAAGAACTTGTCTTACCGTGACATTGTTCGATCTTCATCCACAGTCACAGCTTGAACACAAGAGGCATCCTAACAATAATGTGTGGTCAGCGCACATACAATCAATTCTAGGCTTCTGGTTTATTTGTTCAATGATACAAAATTGATTCTTGTAATATTACTACAATCACATACAATATTTAAACAGGTTTCTATACCTAGATGCTGACGATGTGTGGTCAGCACATTCAGGACATCTGGAGGAAAAACATTCTGTATTCGAATCTCATCTTCGAATAGCCTCATTTTTGGGTAACCCCTGCAGGTTCCATTGATTACTATATCTTTCTTAGATTTGATGTGTGGTCAGCCCCGTTGAATAAATATATATAATAAACAATTAAAAAAGGAATTCGGTGGACTTCCTATGTAAACAAGTACTTCGCCTAAGACAAGGATATTATGTAACGCATTAATGATTATGTAGTCTAATAGTCTCTCTGATTGCAGAGCCATATCCATTGCCTACCCAGTGTGATGTCTAGAGTAAGGCCCCCCCCCTGGTATCTGGAGGTACCCAAGGATCCAGATTGCAACCTGTCAGCCCCCTCCAGGGCTGATCCAGAGGGATGATATGAGCCATATCCATTGCCTACCCAGTGTGATGTCTAGAGTAAGGCCCCCCCCTGGTATCTGGAGGTACCCAAGGATCCAGATTGCAACCTGTCAGCCCCCTCCA